>NC_134454.1:15828123-16136123 GCF_030867145.1 Opisthocomus hoazin | reverse complement strand
GTGCTCATTTCAAAGACCTTTAGATAGCGTTCCACAGTGGTAGGGGAAGAAGAAATACCAAATAACCACTCTGTCCAGATAGTACAGCTACGTAAGGAGGCATGCTTTGCTGTTTCTACTTTTGATTTTATACTGTTCTGCTAATCCACACTTTCTTCTGCTTCTCCAGCATATCACCAGTGAAAAAGCAGATTCATTCCAGTTCAAAACCTTCATCCATTATCTGGGACATATAGAATACAAAAGATAAGGACACTGGGTTGACAGTTCGAAAGTGCCAACCAGTATTTTCAAACGTGAGGATGCCTTAATTCATGCAGGTGCAGCTTAAGAAATATCTAGAATTGCTGCACGCTTTTCCTCCTGTCAATGGGCCTTCCTCAAGGGATCGATTTTTTTCCATTTTTTTTTGCTAACAAAATGTTTTGTTACTGTTAAACATGTTGAAAATATTGGATGGGGTCCACAAAACCGCTGGCAAAAGTATTTCTTCCCTTAACTCACTTTTCCATCCTGTCTGGATATTTTTGTAGTGCTTGGAGATCACTGAAAGCTAATGACTTTATTTCTTGCCCCTATTTTTTTCCTGCTTATCAAGGGATACTGCCACCTACAAGGAATTTCTTAGCTAGCTAATTGCATCAGTGTAGATACTATTTTGCACAGCTGTTACAGGTGCTCGCAGGTGACTATTGCATTATGTTTAATATGACTACCTTTTATTATTCTGACAAGTAGATGCTGTTTAGTACAGTTGCTGAAATGATAACATCATGCGGTATTTCTGCTTCAATCTATGCAAAAGCACAGAGTGACTTTGAGCGTGAGAGGGGATTATCAGGTGTGTGAGCTTACTTTTAACCTTGCAGAATCTGATATTTGAAGAATTTTCACCCATTGAGTCAAGTGAGACAGTGTTTACGTGTAAGTAGAAGATCATACCTTCCAAAGTTGGTAGTTTGCGAATTGAAGATGTTAGCAGCACTTTTCCTCTCCATAAAATATGTCATTTCTGATTCACGTAGCAGATTATTCAAAATAATTAAATTATATTTGCCCATATTCGAAAAATAAATATTTTTTCCATTGGCAGTTTACCGTTACTGCTTCCGTTTTACCATAAGAACATAGTTACTATGGATTTGCACTGGCATTGTATTTGGAAAATTCGTTCTAGGTTACTTAATAATGTGATCCCTTATTAGGCTGTAAAATGTGAGAGATGGACTTTGCTTTTATGAGGTGATGAATGTGTGGTGTATATGATTGCTTTCAAATCTTAAATGCACTTAAATGCAGGTTCTTACAGTCAGTAACCCTCTCAGTTAAAAACGTGTATAAAGTGTGAGGTTGCTTTTGTTGTGTTTACTGGGGGTTTTTTTGTTTGTTTTTGCAGTCCTGATTCCCCAAAGGAGACCACAACTTCCACAGAACATTCAAATCCCATGCCACGGAAGTCCATTTGCTCATTGTTGTCATCATCATACCTAAAGCCTTTTGGGTACGTTCATAACACACACAAATATCAATGTATGTTGTGGTCTTGTTTACAGAAATCATCTCTCTAACAAGTTTGGAAAATTTATACACTTGCAGAACAAATGGAAGCAGGGAAAAGATGAAAGGCAATGTCCAATTCTGTGTTACCCGTGGTACTACTTTTTCCTCAATGTACAATGAACTGTTTTTCTATGGTTGTTTCTCTAATTTATGAGGTGTCTGACTTGAGGAACGAGTTTGGGACAGAGGAATGGGGCAGTCGCTGAGGGAGGACCATCTCATTCCTTCCTTCCTAGCTCGATTTGTCTGCAGCACCTTCTTGTCTCCACTCCCCTCCCCTTCACATGAGCCTTCCTGCTCGCCCTTCCCTACTGCAGAGGAGGTGGGACACTTACTCTTACCGTACCTGGCAGCACCTCTGGGTGAGGTGGCGGAAGACGGGGAAGAGTTCTGCGGCTCAGCTGTTGTCAAAATAGGGAGTCATTCAAGCGACTTGTGCTTCAAGCTGGCTCTGGCTTGATAAGCTCAGTGACTGAGCGACTATTTGAAGTGATATTCCAGAAGGTGCCAGGAAGTTTTATGAAATTTTTGTGCTCTGAAGTATAATTCTTCTCGCTTGTCTCACTTGTCCCTGTTATCCCTTTTATTTCTGTACTACTCAACCAAAAATTAACTGTGTTTTTGAGGAAAGGACTAGGCAGTTTTAATTACAAAAAAGAAGTTTAAGGAGAAAGGGCTTAACACTTTTCACATAGCACATAAAATCTTACCCCATTCAGACAACATTTCTATAGAATTAAACTTCCTTCCTTCCAGCTGGGTAAAAGTCGTCTCTGCAACCCATTATATCTGATTAGTAGCTCTTGTATTAGCAAACTGACATTTAAAAATATATATAACACTGTAAACTGCTTTAAAAAGTTAGGGTAAGCAGACCATTTCTCAAAGGAAAAACTGTATTTTTTTTTCATTCTGTCTACAACTTCACACATTAAAAATATATTTTACATTTGAGTATTCTGATGCGGAAATGCGAAATATATGGGCAATATGATTTCTTCACTGCTGACCAGCATTTTAGATTTTTTGTCTTTTTGGAAGGTCAAAACCAAGTTTAAAATGGTAGAGATCTTCTAGCCTTAATAATAAAATCTCTGCTGTAGCTATTATACAGTACATCCTAGAATTTCTTTCTCAGACTAATTTACTAATACTAAAAATGTATCAATGCTCAGGTTGATCCAAATACAACTGGTTTTTCTGTCTCACAGAAGCCTGTCCTCTGGAGAAGAATGTCATAGGCGTGGTAGGAATCCATTTTCCCCTTTGCAATCATTACTGCAGAACAAACAAGGCACACTGAATTGCAGAATCATCAAGGTTGGAAGAGACCTCTAAGATCATCAAGTCCAGCCGTTACCCCAACACCACCATGCCTGCTAAACCATATCCCGAAGTGCCACCTGTACAAGTTTTTTTGAACACCTCCAGGGGTGCGGACTCCACTTCTGTGATATCCAACCTAAACCTCCCCTGATGCAACTTGAGGCCATATGTAAGATATATTCCTGTATTGTCTCGGGAAGTCTCGGGAAACAGCAATGCAGATGTCAGACAATTTTGAGAGCAACAAGGCATCAAACTGGCGTATACCACTCAGTAATGCAGTTTTGTTTGAAGGACAGAATTCCAGTATTCAACCAGCTGTGTTCTCTGAAAGGGTGGAGATGCAACATCTACCTGCACCTCGTTCCTAGGGACCTGACCCCTCTGCAGAGCTCAAGCACATGAATTAGAGGAGTTAGCAGCGAGCTAGTCAGGAGTATGAACTGAGGATAGGGATGCGACCTCAGGACGGACACTTAACCGTTGACTCTCCTGTTCAGGAGAACTCTCTTCTGATAGGGTAGGAGCTTAAGCATTTTCTTTTAAACACCATCAGTCATTGCATTCTTCTCTTACATATAAGCTAGTTTCTTTCCACATAAGCACCGTAGGGAAGAAAATGTCATTTTCCTTTCTGCCAGCCTGAATGGACTCACACACACAATGTCTCAGAGAGCAGGTCCTAAAAAATCAAGCTATGTTATAGTGGAGGGAAGGGACAACCAAACACTTCCCTTGCAGTTGTCTAGCCGTGAAATGCGAGGTGATTCATTGGGTCAGGCAGAATGAGAGTCCACCAGACACATGCATCTAGGCAAAAACCAGTCACTCTTGTTGGAGCAGGAGCAGGAATCCCCCTCTAGCAAATGAAGAGAGACCCTTTCACAGACCCCTCTCAAAGAGCAGTGCACAAATACCTGCTGAACCCCCACGACATCTGCCGCTGTCCCTTTTGGAGAAGCCACGGGAGCCAGCTGACCATCTCCAGACTTTCTCATGGTTGGGATTCCACGGCTGTTTGGGCACAGTGACAGCATTTGAGTGCTCAGCGGCACATGTAGCATGTTGAACTCTAGATCTTAAAGATGCTTGCAGAACTGGCCTGGAGTCTTGAGGCCCAAATGGCATTTGCGTGAAATTTCTAACAATTTAGGAGTGTTTATTCTGACCTTCAGGAATCGCTTATACTTTACATACAATGCCCCAAACCGTTGTCACTGTTAGTCTTGTGTGTGAAAACTCAGCATTTCATCTCTTAAGTGTCTAGGAAAAGGAGGATACCCTGCAAGCTAATGACATCATACTCATTTGTGCTAATGACATCATATTCATTTGTGCTTCAGTTAACGTTCAGTTGTCACTCTGGATAAGTTTTTGTCCTGCTGCCCTTCCCATGCACATGCTACGTAACTGACAACTGTCATTCCAGGAGGTGAAGCTGCTATGTGACTGCTAGTTGATAGCAATTTTAGGTGTCTGCCTGTGCTCTTTACTAAATGTGGACAGCCACTTCAGCTTTGGCAATTTCTTTTTCAACTTTATCAGGCTTTTTTACTGTTTATACTTTATGACCATGTTTTGCATAATAGAAAGAAGAGTTTATATTTGACATAAAGTATCCATAATTTCGTTTATAACACAGGAAGTGTGGCATTAATAAAAAAAACAACCCCACATTATAAAAGGTTTGGCTGTGTTTATTCACTAAAACTGCCTAGACTATTTTTACTCTGATCTGTCAGAAATGTACTCTTTAAACTCCTGATGAAAAATTAACAAAGCAGTATTCAATGGTAGCTAAAAGGAAATACAGCAATTGTCCATCTCAATTTTTAGACCTAGTGGCCAGTTTTACAAAGTTAGTAGTTTGGTTCTGCTTTTTTTTTTTCAATTTTTTTGGCTGCTGTCAATGTGGACAGAATATCTAATTCACTATTAAATGGTATGACTTTGCAGCAAGTACACTTCAGGTTGTATTTACCTATTAGATTAGTCAGTGGTACCATGCGAAAAAAAGAAATATCAACAAAAGTAGGTAAGATTGCAGAACTGCATGCTGTGGCAATTCCATAAGGCTAGAAGTAATTATGATGAGGAATAATAATGACATACTGCTAAATACGTTTGCAATGGAAGCTAGAATGAATTGTCACCCTTTCGTGTATCTAGTTGAAACTGTAGTTCCCTCAAAGCTGGATGATTTTTTGGGATTTTTTTTCCTCTTGACAGATACAACATTTTCCACAAAAAAAAAAAAAAAAAGTGTCTGTTTCCAAGCTGTTACATGACAGAAGTAAATAATGTGAAATTGTGTTGGTAAAAATAAATCAGTAAAGCCCAGCTCTGCTTTCTCAAATAATCAACTATTATTTAGTGATCCCAGTTCACACCCTTCTCATGATCCTTTCTCTGCGTGAGGGTATTAGAACAGAATTTTTTGCATTTCTCCTTCTGAGTCTGCTACATTTAATATTAAACAAAAGTCACAGAATGCGGTCATGCCTTTCAAGTCTGCCAGCTAAGACCTGAAGGTGAACACCACCATTTCTGCTCCTGCACCAATGAGTAGCTATCTGTCTAATACAGAAAAATACCAAAAAAGTGGCACAAGAACGTCTCTGCTCAGAACACGTTGTGCTATCCTGTGGGCCTGGATCCCCCAGACAAAGCCAGATAGGGACTGAAAGTTTGCAATGCCCTGAGTGACTTAGTCTAACAATAGGACTACTGAATAAAGGGGAGAATAATACCACCTACTGTCATGTTATGTGTTCATATATTTTCCTTTTATTCCAACAACTAAACCACTTTTTTTTTTATTTAATTACATGATAATACATGTTGCGAGTTTGTGGTTTCATCAGGGATGAAAAAAACTCCCGAATCTTGTTTGATGTGAACCTAAACTTCGTAATTTTCATGCTGAAAAGTAAATTAATCACAGTTTTACTCCTTCCAACTTTGTTCAACTCTGTTTCAAGTGTAACGCTTTCATTTCTACGGGCAAATATTTACACAGACCAAATGAGTGTGCCAGGGAATGTTTGTTCACGTCTTTCTACAGAAGTATATCTTTGCAGATGTAAGTGTATATTTTGTAGACATAGTCTGAATGTTTGCTTTTGAAAGCTGTCCTAGAAGATGGTGGCAGATGTAACTGCAGAATCTGGGTCGGAATGGTAAATCTACAGTGAGTGAAATGCAGGAAGTATTAATAAAAAGCCATGCCATTGTCGATGTTGTTTTCTAATGAAATGTAATGTCTTACATTTGCAGAAAGGTGGCTGCTGTCTGTTAGGCATAAATTCTGCCAATATATCTGCATCTGCATGTGCATCTGTAACATCAGGGCTGCAAGCAGACTGGGAGGTTAGGTGCTAACGCGCTGGAAATGGATGCGCAGTTCCCATGCTGGAGGGAAGAGTGACACTTCGGCCTGTCATGTAGCAAAGCGTGACCCTGCATGAAAATGCCCCCTAGTATGCTCATAAACAATATCTTTGTAAGCAGCTAAAAGCCATTCAAGTAAATCAGTCTTGCTTAGTGGTCTCTGAGCTGTAATATAAAAGTAACTCATGACAACACAGCTAGAAATGAAAATAAGCCAGCAGTCACTATGAAGGAGTACTGGAACTATAGAGATGAACTATATATGAGGTGGAAGGAATAGTAATGAGGGATAAAAAATATGCAATTCCAAAATAGATGGGACAACAGATGTTTAAAAAAAAATCTGGGACATGGGAATTGAAACGTGCAATTACAAGAATGAGAGGTGATGTTTTGGCCAGAAATACAATATACATACAAAAGATATTGCCTAAATTTGATGTGCCACTGGCTGACTATCTTAAAGTGCAAGAATGCCAGTAATTAAATGCCAATCATAAATTCTGGGAGCAGGTATCATAGAACACAAATATCATTTTGACCTAAGTCCCGAGCAACGAAAGTTGGCTTGCTGGTGTAAGATACATGCTCTTTTAAGAGCAGTTCTACCAGCAAGAAGATCTTGACATCTTTACAAACTTCCTCAGCAGAGGGAGGAGGTGGCTGACGTGTCCCTCCTCTTGTGCTCAGCGTGAGAAGGTGGGTAAGGCCTGCGAGCACTGGGACAGCTCCTCTTGATAATCTGTAGGCAGAAGGCAGTGCCCAGACTCCAGGTTTAGATGAGTGTCCTGTCCCTGACAGGCGCTAATCAGATTCGGTAAATAGAGAGTGCTGAGGACTTGGTGGTAGATGCCAGGGTAATCCACCCCCCTCGCTAGTGCTCACAAGGGCAGGAGAAGGCTGATGTGTTCAGGCTGACTTTAAATCACTTGGGTGGCAGAAGTCCAGTAACCGGTGTGGAAAGATTGGTCCATGCGGAGGGAGGGACAACCATAGCTCTGCTGCTGGTAGCAGCCCCTTTCCAGTGCACCTCCCTGTCAGGGTGGGCATGCCTTTCTGATCTCAAGTCTGCTCCATAGTAGTTTTGGCAGCAATGACTGTAAGTGGTTGGATCTCTCTTCCAAGGTCTCTTATTTGAAATGCTAGATATAAATCTAAATTGATACCCCAGCCACCTTTTAATCTCTCTGAGCTAAAAGCTCAGACTTACCAATACATTAATTTGCCAAGGTTAACATTGTGTGAAAAAAGAATCCTATCATAAATTTGAATATTCCCATTTCTAAAATTTTGTTTACTTGCTACTAACTTTTCTCGTAAGAGAGAGAAAACACAGGTCCTGTTCTTGTTTTGTGTAACGTGTTTTATTTTTAGGCCCTTTTATTTAAAACAAGTTTTTTCTTATAACATTGTAGGATGCAGATATTTAGAAGACCAGTCATAAAAACTAAGTAAGGAGGGCATGTAGTATGTTTTTTTCACAAGTGTTTTCTATGCCTTGCCAGTGGAATTTATCCCTTTCTCAGCCTCCTTTATCACTGAATTGCCACCCTTGAAAGCAAATGCCCAGAGCAACACTTCAGAGAAGAAGGCTACTGCATTGCCTTCGAAGTTACTAAGCTATTCTCCTTATTATTATTCATCCTGTTACACACGCGTCTTTGGCTGTGACTGCATACTGTAGCTGTTTGCTGAGCTACCTGCAATGATGGGTAACATTCTTACCTCAGGTGACTTTGTAAAAGAAGTTTGAAAATTGTTCATTTATTGTTACATTAAGCAGTAGTTTCCTAAGGTTCCCATCTCTGTGTTATTTGCTGAAGCCAATTTTATCTACAATGTCCAAGCACAGAACTCATAATTAGTACAGACTAGCCCACCCCAAAATAATTTGTCCTGTCAAGGCATGTGCAAAGATTAGCCCAGTTTACTTTTCAGGAGACTTATGAATGTTTGGGTTTTTCTGAATTGATGTGTAACAGAGCAACTCAGTCAAGGGGTCAGATTTGTTTCTGCTATACCTGTGAAGAATATGCTCAAGCACTTAGCAAGTTGTGTCAAACTCTTGGAGGAAGCCTGACAAATGTCTTGGAACTTCTTAGCTGATCAGGTGCTGAGCAATTATGAAAATTAAGCCAATTACTATGATACTGACAGATTTAGTACTCTCTGTTGATTCTAATGCAAATGTTTATTTTTTGGTACTAGGCAGAAGAAGGGCACACGTATTCTAGGCCTAAAGAAAGTAGCGGGTCAGTGGCAGTACAAGCAAGACCCGTGGATTTCCCCAAATGCAAAGACTTTTTCTAAAGTAATATAAATAAGACAGTGTCTTTCGTAAGGTTATGGAGAAAATGGATACCAAATATGTGCTTAGTGAACCATCTGAGAAGAAAGTATTAGGATAATCAGTAGTTTTGATTTAGGATGGCTATTTTTTGTGGTGGCATTCATTCCCTTGTACCATTAGACTAGTAAATAGATATAGACATTGTATTAAAAATAGATTACAGGAGTTACGCCAATGAGAAGATACATTATACTATATGAGAAGAGGTGATAAATACTGAAATACAGTAATTCCTCAGTAACGTGACAGTGGACACAAATAAGAGATGCTAGGTGAGAAGAACTTTCAGGGAGAAGCCTGAGAAATTTGTATCTAAAATTTGAAGACCGGTGCACAGTATTATTCAGTTTGTTCACCTGCTGTAGTGTTCCTGCATTTCTGTGTAAAGAGATTGCAGATATATGTTTACTTCATGAATATGTTCTATATTTTCTTGATTATATATGAATGAATGAAACAGGCAAGGAGATTCAAAGAAGACTATCTCTACTTCTTACATAAAGCTAATCTTTGATTTAGGTTTATTATAGTTGTCTGGCACAATATAGCCTCTTAGGAATGCCCAAAAATAAAACTACCTGATAACAGTTTTGTATAATTCCAGACATTTGCTGTGCTAAGCGGTCACCCCCTTACATGTATTTTACTAAAGGGAATCCCTCTCATTTTGGCTAACTGAAGGAAAATAAAAGAATAATGCCACCGATGATTTTTAAGATGTTTAACAACAATAGGCATTAATCTCTGAATAAATAGTTAATGGTAATGAATAATCATGAACTGACTGCTAGCATTTTTTCCCCACAACTCCTGCATGTAGGAATAATATTTATTGCAATAACATTTCCAGTCCATCATGGATGTAAACATCCACTTTTTACAACAAATGAAGTAAAATTATTCTCCTTTGGCAAGGGGAATATCAGCATTTTTTATAACTTCCGTTGAAAAATTCCTTTGCCTCGTCGTAATTTTCTCTGAATACCTGCATTCACTGAGTATCTCAAAAGTGAGCCTTTTGGGAGTAATTTTTGGCCGCTAAATTACCCGTCTCCAATCAGCTTTTTCCAGTGATGCAGTTTAGCACTAAGTACATGACCAAACTGGGATAAAAATGTGTCATAATCCCAATACTTGGATAATGATAAAGGATCAGTGAAGCACAGAAGACCATCCTGGGCTGCATCCCCAGCAGCGTGGCCAGCAGGTCGAGGGATGGGATTCTGCCCCTCTGCTCCACTCTGGTGAGACCCCACCTGGAGTCCTGAGTCCACCTCTGGAGCCCTCAGCACAGCAAAGACATGGAGCTGTTGGAGTGGGTCCAGAGGAGGCCACAAAGATGATCAGAGGGCTGGAGCACCTCTGCTGTAAGAAAAGGCTGAGAGGGTTGGGGCTGTTCAGCCTGGAGAAGAGAAGGCTGCGGGGAGACCTTATTGCAGCCTTCCAGTACCTGAAGGGGCCTGCAAGAAAGATGAGGCGAGACTCTTCATCATGGAGCGTAGTGATAGGACGAGGGTAATGATTTTAAACTGAAAGAGGGTAGACTTAAATTAGATGTAAGATAGAAATTCTTTGCTATCAGGCTGGTAAGGCACCGGAGCAGGTTGCCCAGTGAGGCTGTGGAATCCCTCCTCCTTGGAAACATTCAAGGCCAGATTGGATGGGGCTTTGAGCATCCTGGACTAGTGGAAGGTGTCCCTGCCCATGGCAGGGGATTTGGAACTAGATCCCTAAAGGTCCCTTCTGACCAAAATGATTTTGTGATTCTGTGATTCTATGACTGACAAAAGAAGAGACTATTAGAAGAGAATCCAGATTCCGAGTTTGACAAAAACTCAAAATCTTATGTTTGAAATTGTATTTACTTAGTTTGAGAAATTAATTTGAAAAGACGTTAGAGAGATACATGTTGTGTATCCTAGAACACCCTCTCTCATTTGAAGATTTGCCTGTTTTGAATAGCTGCTGAGTCACTTGCATTTTATAAATCCCTTGTTACAGAACATTGCCTAGTAGATTGATTTCTTAAGCATGATTTACATTAATAGTCTCTCACCTGCGTACATCTTTACAATATGAATTCTATTATACTAGAATACAAACGATGTAACTCTAGTGAGTTTAACCTCTGAAAGTCCACACTGCTGAATACCTCACCACTCAGCTCCACAGAGCATCACTTAATCTCTGTGACAAGAACTAGAGGTTCAAATACTGCACCACATCAGCAGTAGAAATAAATGCTGTATTTCTCAGCACTATGACAGTTCTCAGGTAATCAGCTCTTAACATAATCAAGAACCTTTAATTACCGAATACAGCTGGAAACTTTACACAATACACTGGAAGAATTAGTCATGTAACTGTGAAATTGAGAAGCAACATGTGAACCTGATCTAGCCAGTAAACAACAGCCATCGTGCAGTGCACAGGGGAGACTCCCAGATCCAAACTGTTTTCCGGGGCACGGTATTCACTCCCTGCACAATGGAGGGGTGGTGGAAAAGGGAGGAAGAACATGCAATGGTGCCTGCGCCATGTTTCACCTGCTCAGCACACACCTAAGACGCAGAATAAATAGGGCTGATATCTTCCTCTGCTTGTTGAGCTTTAATGTGCATGTCTTAGCTCAGTGCTTTAGCCACTAACCTAGAGGGTTTTCTGAAATGGGACTTTTGACAGAATACACTTTAAACCCTCATTAGTACAGGGACTGGATTCCAGGCTTCCAAGTCCCAAATGACTTGGGACTAGTCTACAGACTAGTTGCCATTGCAAAGCTCTACTGACTAGTAGAGCCATTGCAAAGCTCTACTGGCTAGTCTGGACTAGCCACTAGTCTGTAGAGCTTTGCAATGGCTATTTAATTATTCTGTTCTACAGTAAGAGTAATTGAGAAAACGTTACTCTATATTCTGGCAATCAGAGAATTCAGCTCAGAGAGACTGAAGATATTATCACACAACACCTGCAGCACAGTCTTTCACATGCTAGGGGACAGTCCTAGCCCCTAAGATGGTAAGTGAGTTTGTGGGAACAGGTAGCAGCACCTCTGTTGTGGAAGGGCAGTGAGGGAAGGAGAGGAACTATTTAGGGAGCTGCAAAAATGCCTACTGGATTTGGCCATGGTGATGAGAGAGGTAGAGGAAGTACTCAAGCTCAGTTTGTTCTGGGCAGACAGACATGCACTGGGGGGTTAGCTGATCGTTACCTGTAAGATTTTGGTCCTGGTCATCCCCAAAACCAACTGACTTGAAAATTCATCTAATAGAAGGGAAGTCATCTGTATAGATAAGTAGCAGGTATGATGGAAACCTTGAAGCTCTGAGTCCTGATCTTACATCTTTCAACAAGTTTCCCATAAAGAAGAGATCCAGACAGACAATTTGAATACCTATCCTGTACTGACTTTGTAGTGAAAGAGGACGTGGGAAAAACAAATGAAGGAAAGAGTATCAGCCAGAGATTCTAGATGAAATGGCTGAATTACTAACTGCAGAATATGTAGTCTCTTGCTGAAGACTGAATCAATACCAGGCAGCTGGCAAATGGCCAATATGATGCCAAGGTTCTGGGGAAGATACGTGACACTACAGACCAATAAACCTGTGTCAGAACTGCAAAACTGAGTAAAAACTATAATGAAAAATAGAAGTAATACACACATGGATTGATATGATACTGGGAAAGAATCTCTTCCCCTTAAGGAGGGGCGCTATCTAAAAATCCACTGGATTTCCTTGAAGAAATAAACATAGTTGTGTTAACAAGGGAGAACTATTTAATGCACTTGGATTTTCGAAAGGCAGTTTAGTAGGACACTGAAATCAAGTTGTCTTTGCAGTAAATAATCATTTTTTTTCCCCCCACAGTGTAATTTTTCTTAAGCATTAAATTGGACTGTTATGTGGCAAGGGCACAACACTAAATTTTACTAAATCTTTTTGTTTACTGAGGCAGAATAGGAACTAATTTCATAAAAACATTTCAAACTCATTAATTCTAACTTTTTCTTTCTGCATATACCCTTTAAAACTATGTATGTAAGTACTAAGAGGATGCATACCAGCCCTGGTAATCTTACTGCTCTTCCACCAAGGCCCTACTGTACATAAAAAAAATAAAGGAAAGCAGCAGCTAAATATGAACAAACCCTGCATTAAAATACAGCATGCCTTTATTTTGCCTGTTGTGAGGGTGTGAGTTATGTGGCAGGCGTACCCCTTCTAAGGTGGCTAGGTGACTAGTCAGTGGACAGAGAGACTTGTCGAGCAAACCATTCAGGGAACTAAGTTCTGAAAAAGCTTTCTCACTCTGGCTTTAGAGGAAGAATATTCATGTGATGGAGTTAGCTGGATAATCAGTGCAATTAGATTTTAAAGCAAACATAAATAGCCTTTTGTCAAAAGTGATAGTTTCATCAAGGATGATACACAGAAAGGCTTCGCCTCTTTTGTACAGTATATTTTTTTCTCCCTTTCCTTGTCACCCTATGTATATATAGTAGCAATAGCTTGAGTTTTATGTAGAACTATATGCAATTGCAGGCTGATTGAATTTAAAAAAAAAAAGGAGGAATAAGGTCCTGGAGTCACTTTTTAACCGACATCTGGTCAATACCTTTCACACAACATTTTTCTTCACCTTCCAAAAAGGAATCTTATGCCTAATATCTGTTTGTCATGGGGAAAAAAAAACAGTTTCAGATGTTAGGATTTTACTCATTTTCCATTACACTCTATCTGCTTCAGTAAACTGGATTTGGGAAGCAGTTTTCGCTGACAATATTGATTTCAATTATGCAAAGATGGAAGATATAGAAGGATTAATGAAAGAGAAAGAGGAAAAAAGAAACAGTGTTGAGAAATGCTGATCTTACCAAGAGAGAAGCATCACAGTAGTGGAGATTTTGGTTAATGAAAGATAAGCCACATCCACTTCGTATATTAATTTCTCCTTTGAATTCTCTCTCTTTTGTCCAAAGGGAGTAGCATTAGCAATCTACACAAAAATAATCGTGCTTATCTTCTAACTTTGTGAGTGTAAGAAAAATAAAAGAGAAATGAAGAAATTTAACTTCAACATTTGCAGCTGGACTATTTATATCCAAGCTATAAATATATAGGACATTGTTTTCTACTCCTTTTGTTTTATTGTACTCCCTCACATGGCTAAGCCAAAGACAAAAAAGGATCTATTTTAGATTTAGTTACAGCTTTTGCAGCACTCAGTATTGTGGAAAAGACAGCCTTCTACTTCAGTACTGCTTCCCATAATATTAGAACTTTGCAGATGAGTTACAGAAGATTTGATTTTGATTTGAGGGAGAGGAACTGAAAATTACTGAGACATCAGAAAACTGGATAATCATTATAGACCTCTTCTTCATAAACTGAGTTGAGAGCTGGATGACACAGTATGTTTTTTTATTGCATAGTATATATAACCATACCTTATGTTCATTTGCTTATTTCATCAGCCTGCTTCCTGACAAATGCTCTGCTAAAAAATGTAATGTTCCTGTACCTTTTAAACCATTTTTTTTTTCAGAAATGGCTTTAAACTTTCTCTGTCTTATTTTTTTGATAGATGTACTTGCCACTTTAAAAATGCCAGAGCTTCAGAAGGCACTGAGAATCCAGTCTCAAGTATCAAGCCTTGTAAATGCATCAAGTTGAGCACTGCAAGCAGTCATTGCAGGCTTAGGAAAGTCTTGGTCTTACTAACTGCAGCTGATGCGAGGAGAAATATCAATCCCTATGTAAAATTCCTGTCAGAATTGTGTTTGAGCCTACCTTTTATTCTTCTGTTTTCTGAAGTACGTAAGCAAATTCCTCACCTCAAAATAAAATATTCAGTAGGATCAAATGCCAACGAGAGTAAGTAAAAAGGTGTTAATTTCAATAGATGCTGGGTCAAACCTCGATGTACAGTGATATCAGCTACTCTACCCTCTCTCTCTCACACATTTAGCACACCACGTCGTGAAGTCACTCTGGTATCACAGTGCTCAGCACTGCAAACATCTTACTTTCAGGTAGTGGAATCCCACCTTAAGCACCTAGATTCCCTGTGCAGGAGAAAGAAATATGTCCAAACAGGATCCACAAGAGCTAAGAAATAAGTAAACACAAAAGTAAAAGTGTACTTTATTTGTGTCCTGTTAACCAGGTTAGTAAGCATCATAAGTGAGCACTTATCTCCGCTTCGAATTCAGACCCTGAAATCTCTCCTGAACACACATCAGTACAAAACAAAGCCAGAAACAGGAATGGCGACTTCCCTCCTACATATGTCATCTTAGGATTATAAACTCATCTCCTACTTTTTGGAAAACCTCCCAGACTAATATTTTACCATCTGTATCTCTCCCCTGCCAAAGTGTGGAATAAAGTCTTCAAGGGAGAATAAGAAGAGAAAACGAATGTGGCTGTACAGCCTACAGTCTCCAGCATTCAGTGAGGCAGAGATTCCTGATGTCCAAGTGCTGATATGTGTCCTATACCAGTCCAGAGCATCACCTCCATCTCCTCTTCCAGCTGTGTTTTGAAAGAAAAAATGCCTGTGGTTGTATGTCACGGAAAGTGCAGTCCTCTAGATTTTATGCAACATGTGCTGTATAAAAACCTACCAGACCATGACCTCAAAGAGACTGATGGACTAACATCTATTTTCTGTGTCCGAGTGAGATTGTGTATTAACTGTTCAGCAAGGACAAGACAACGCTTCTGTTTCCTAAATGTCTAGGAAACATTTAGAGGCAGAAGCTAAGGTGATTGTAGGTTAGGTCCTGTGGACTAGCTCTGAACAGACCTCTGAAGAGCTCCCAGGTGAAAGATGGTCTTTGTGAGTAGTTATCCTGTTTTGCTAGTTGCTTTCAGGTGGAGAAGAAAAAAGGGTATAAAAAGCCCTCCCATCTTGTGTATCTGTGGATCAGCACAGCAGCAAAGTACAGCTGTAGTCTTGAGCTCACTTGCCATTTGTTGGCATGCCTACATTGCTCCAATGATTCAGTGTCTGCCTACATTTCCTGTGTGACTGGTCCCTAATAAGAAAGAAAAGACAAAATAGCTATGGTTCATTTGAGGTCTCTTATTTGTGATTCATCAGCAAAAGCTTTAGGGTTTTGCAAAAATACTTTTATTGAACTTAGACAAGATGGCTAACAGCAACAGTTTCTGTCTCTGTTGGTATAATATCCCCAGGGTTGAATGTTAAGTAATTATGTGTATTTGACTATATTCATTCTTCTAACGGTGGTGGGGTTTTTTCCCCGTGAGAGCTGTAGATCTGTTAATGCAATAGGTACAAACTGAGTAAGCAAAATTGTGGAGAGCACATTACTTTGAGCTAGGAAGCACAAATTCCTTGTCCATCCAGCTCAGGTGTGTCCCACAGCCCAGCCTTGTTCCCTGCACTTATGGTCTCCAGGTGAGCAGCAGAACTGACCCTGCTAGTGTAAAAATGCCCAAAGTCTCACTGCTCTCCAAGGCTTCTACCTTAATCAAGCATCCTCTTCCAGCCACTTGTGATTCATGGTCTGGAGCTACTTTTCTGAAGGTAGCAACCTATCTCCTTTTGAAAAAAAATAGCTGACAGAAGTAGATGTAAAATGCAGTTTAGAGTATCTTTTTCCAGGACTTGGATTCAATTCCTCCTTTGCTTAAGGTAATTTTCTGTCAGATCCCAGGACATCCTAGCCTCAGGCTTTCCTTCTGAAGTTAGGACATAATTTATAAAGAAATCAAAATTCACTGGACGAGAACGAGTTAAAATTTCCTGTTTTTTTCTCTTATAAATAATTACAGCAAATGCATGTGAAGTGTTCAGTAAATGAGGAATATCAGCTCAAATATACATATAAGCAGTTACTGAAATTGACTATACGCATAGCGTATATTATTGGCTGTAGTTTTCCTGTTGATAAAATACTTACCATCATCGCCAAACTGATAAAGTATGTTTCCTGATTCTTTTTTCTGTGTAATTCTCATGACTTCTACTGTGTAGTCACTGTGGTGCCACTACCACAGGCAGATATGTGTAACTATAAATATGTGGAAGCCAAAGAAAAAGTTTACTTAATTAAGTTTTATCAACAGACAGAAGTATGTAAAAAGTTGGAGCGTCAGCTCGGTATTTTATTTGTGTGGTTCTTTGCAAGAAACCGGCAATGCAGCTCAGTACAGCTGCATAACAAAGGGTAGAAATGCAGGCATTTACAGTGCGTGGAAGATGTTAGTGTAACAGTTGTTAAGAGACTTGCACATGAGTGAAACGATTCATCAAAAGAAATTTTACTAGACATTAAAAGAGACACTGACAAGGTGAAATTTCTCTTCTGTATATTTCTGAATAAGCAAGGGAAACTTCGTATCTTTCTGTTTATATCTTCTGCATTTTCTGGCATGCCCTAGACAAGCTCAAAGGGAAGAATCACATTTATTCAGAACAACAAATGTCATTCTTCACTTATGCTCTTCTGTGCTTCCTTGTTCTGCGATTTCTCAGTGCTCCTCTCTGCGCCAAGTCTCTCTGGCCCCAGCAGACAGCCAGAATGACAGAGGTGAGTGCTGTCAGTGCCTTCAGCACAGACCTACTCCTGGTATTCACACAGAAATACTCCTTTCTTCTCAGCCACATTCCCCATCGGTTCATGAAAATAGAAGTGTTTTTGCATCATGCTGTAAGAGTGTTGTAATTTCCATTTTCTCTTTCACTACCTTAGCATAGCCAAGCGTCTTTCTGTGTGTGGGCCGGTTCCTATCCTGCCTTCCAGTGACATGGTAAGTTACTGGCGTACACTGCAAAAGCAGTGCAGTTTCGTTGCTCACATCTTGAAACTCGGGTGACTTTTTCCTGTGCAACATAAAGCCTTAGCGCATCAGAAAGCAGAGGGTGACTACACTGGTGCGTGATCTGCTCCTTCTTCTCCACCTGCAGTAAACTCACTAGAGTAACAAAGTTATTGAAGGTCAGGAAGCCGCTTTGGAGTCTGAAAAGATCCTGCTACTTTTCCCATCACTATTTGCACATATTTAGATAAATTAGTGAGAATGTTCCGGCTGAAATCCTGCCTGTCATACCTAGGTGATTAATCACATTATGACCTAAACCTTGAGAAGGGCTAAGCACTTGAAAGCGTAATTTATTACATCTTGATATAAGAAGTATTTGTACTTCTCATTGATATAAGCTATTAAGTTCAGTACCTTTCATGAATAAAGGCTGGATTTCACCCTAAATGTTTGTCTCTAAAAATAAAATCAATGGTAAACAGATTGAACTCAGTATCATCCCAGCCGTAGTCCCCAAGATAGATAAATATTTGAAGATGTGATTTGTAATTGTGGTCTATCATTTCTCTAAACCATTCTGAAGTGCTAAAAATGAAACACTTTTGCCTCTTAGTTAATTTTTGACATCCTTATAAACTGAAAAAAAAATTAAAATGTTTTGGAATTAAATTTGATAGCATAATGAAAAGAATAAATATTTGCAGATAGGCAAACACAGGGCTCAAGAACTGTCGTTCCTGTGCCATTCAACATAATCAGGCTGTGCCTCTTCAAAAACCAGAAGTCAAAATTTCTTTGCATAGCAAGCTCCCTTCTGTGAGCAGGTAGCATCATACCAAGCTTCCAGATCATCCCTGACCTGCCTGGTGCATTTTTTATGATTAAAGCTTCATTTTTAAGAGGCGGTGTTCTGTTTTCTCAGCATTCTATACATCTGTGGCTCCTGCATGGGTCTCAGACTTCCATTATTTATTATTTTGCTGTCATTCATCCTGTCACCTTGTGTTCAGCCATATAAAGCATTAAATGCATGCATACATGAAGGTACATTCATGGGCATAACGGTGGGTGTGTGCTACAGACCACCTAACCAGGAGGAGGAAGTTGATGAGGCCTTCTGCAGGCAGCTGCAAGCAGCCTCACAGTCACAGGCCCTGGTTATCACGTGGGACTTCAACTACCCTGACATCAGCTGGGAAGACCATACAGCTAGGCAGGCGCAATCCAGGAGGTTCCTACAGAGCATCGATGATAACTTTCTGATGCAAATGGTGGAGGAACCAACAAGGAAAGGCGCGCTGCTGGACCTTGTATTAACAAACAAGGAGGGACTGGTGGAGGATGTGAAGGTCGGAGGCAGACTCGGCTGCAGTGACCACGAAATGGTCGAGTTCAGGATCCTGGGTGGAGGAAGCAGGGCCATAAGCAGGATCAAAACCTTGGACCTCAGGAGGGCTAACTTTGGCCTCTTCAAGGAGCTACTGGGAGGAATCCCGTGGGCCAGGGCTCTCGAAGGCAGGGGGGTCCAAGAGTGCTGGTCGCTCTTCAAGCGTCACTTCCTCCATGCTCAGGAGCGGTGCATCCCCCTGAGAAAGAAATCGAGCAAAAGAGGCAGGAGACCTGCATGGTTAAACAAGGAGCTTCTAGTGGAGATCAGGTGGAAGAGAAAGGTCCATGGAATGTGGAAAGACGGGCAGGCCACTTGGGAAGAGTACAGGAATGTGGTCAGAGCGTGCAGGGATGCGACGAGGAAGGCCAAGGCCCACCTGGAATTGAAGCTGGCAAGGGGTGTCAAAGACAACAAGAAGGGCTTCTTCCACTACATCAGCGACAAAAGGAAGGCTCGGGACAATGTGGGGCCGCTGCTGAAAGAGGTGGGTGTCCTGGTGACGGAGGATGCAGAGAAGGCAGAGCTACTGAATGCCTTCTTTGCTTCAGTCTTCAGTGCTAAGACTGGCCCTCAGGAATCCCAGGCCCCGGAGGTAAGAGAGGAAGCCTACAGAGAGGATGACTTTCTCTTGGTCAAGGAGGACAGTGTGAGGGATCGCTTAAGCGATCTGGACACCCACAAATCCATGGGCCCCGATGGAATGCACCCCCGAGTGCTGAGGGAGCTGGCGGATGTCATTGCTGGGCCACTCTCCATCATCTATGAGAGGTCCTGGAGGACAGGAGAGGTGCCCGAGGACTGGAGAAAGGCAAATGTCACTCCAGTCTTCAAAAAGGGCAAGAAGGAGGACCCAGGAAACTACAGGCCGGTCAGCCTCACCTCCATCCCGGGTAAGGTGATGGAGCAGCTTATCCTGGAGGTAGTCAACAAGCAAGTGGAGGAAAAGAAGGTTATCAGGAGTAGTCAACATGGATTCACCAAGGGGAAATCATGCCTGACCAATCTGATAGCTTTCTATGATGGCATGACTGCCTGGGTAGATGAAGGGAGAGCTGTAGATGTTGTCTACCTAGACTTCAGCAAGGCTTTCGACACGGTCTCCCATAACATACTCCTAGGGAAGCTCAGGAAGTATGGGCTGGATGAATGGTCAGTGAGGTGGATTGAGAACTGGCTGAATGGCAGAACGCAGAGGGTTGTCGTCAGTGGCGCTGAGTCTAGTTGGAGGCTGTTAACTAGTGGTCAGTACTGCGCCCAGCCTTGTTTAACTTCTTCCTCAATGACCTGGATGTAGAGTTAGAATGTACCCTCAGCAAGTTTGCTGATGACACCAAACTGGGAGGTGTGGTAGACACACCAGAAGGCTGTGCTGCCATTCAGCATGACCTGGACAGGCTGGAAAGTTGGGCAGAGGGGAACCTGATGAGGTTCAACAAAGGCAAATGCAGGGTCCTCCACCTGGGGAGGAACAACCCCATATATCAGTACAGGCTTGGGGTGGACCTGCTGGAGAGCAGCTCTGCGGAGAGGGACCTGGGTGTCCTGGTGGACGACAGGTTAACCATGAGCCAGCAGTGTGCCCTGGCTGCCAAGAAAGCCAATGGGATCCTGGGGTGCATCAAGAGGAGTGTGGCCAGCAGGTCGAGGGAGGTTCTCCTTCCCCTCTACACTGCCCTGGTGACGCCTCATCTGGAGTACTGTGTCCAGTTCTGGGCTCCCCAGTTCAAGAAAGATGAAGAGCTACTGGAGAGAGTCCAGCGGAGGGCTACGAGGATGGTGAGGGGACTGGAGCATCTCTCCTACGAGGAGAGGCTGAGGGAGCTGGGCTTGTTCAGCCTGAAGAAGAGAAGGCTGCAAGGGGACCTAATATATACTTACAAATATCTGAAGGGTGGGTGTCAGGAGGATGGGGCCAAGCTCTTTTCAGTGGTGCCCAGTGACAGGACAAGGGGCAATGGGCACAAACTGAAGCACAGGAAGTTCCGTCTGAACGTGAGGAAGAATTTCTTCCCTCTGAGGGTGACAGAGCACTGGAACAGGCTGCCCAGGGAGGCTGTGGAGTCTCCTTCTCTGGAGATATTCAAGATCCGCCTGAACAAGGTGCTGTGCAGCCTGCTGTAGGTGACCCTGCTTCGGCAGGAGGGTTGGACTAGATGACCCACAGAGGTCCCTTCTAACCCCGACCATTCTGTGATTCTGTGATTCTGTGATTCTGTAGGGAATTCTTCATATTATGTGTTGATAAATAAGTGATAAAAGGTATTAACATAGAATGGAAGTATTGAAATAATTGACAGCCTTATTATATGACAGCATGGTAGCCATTGTAGTGGGAAGATTCAAATCATTACACGTGTACTGCCCTTTGATGATACTCTGAGAAATTTCTCAAGTAGGTGAACACTAAAACAGTGTCTGATACAACATGTAGATACTAAGCTTGAGTCTTTATCTTGAAAAAATTGTAAAAAGAAGCCCCACAAGTGTTACTCATCAAAGTCAAGCTTGTCGTAATACATCATATTGGAAGCCCTCATCCAGACAGGGAAACCCACTACTCACTTACTCCTGTAAGGTCCTGGGGGATAGTCACATCTCCTGCCACATGACTATACAAGTGGATTGGAGTTTGCATTTAATATTGAGCCAGACTGAATATTTGTTTCTACACACACACAACCCTCCCTTACTTTTCTCCCCCGTCCTTTTAAACAAGATAAAGCCAGTTTGCACTAGACTTGAAAGCGATGTGACACCTGAAGCTCGCTCTGACACTGTTAGACTTGCATTATTTTCTAGAATGAATCTGATGTATTCCCTGAGTGTTTTTGCGTTCACAAAACTAGAAGCTAAATGCTTTTACTTTCAAACATTTCTGCATCAAATTACCTCACTTAATACAAGTTGAAGAATGTAAAAAAGGTTCTAACTTCACACAAGATTCCTAAAGATGTTTATTAAGTTTTCGGAATTTTTCAGTGGGCGCCAAATATTTTAGAAACCAAGTAAAAGCCTGAAACAGGTTCTGTTCGTTGTTAAGGGTGTTGTTTCATGCAGGTAATGCAATCATTCCAGAGGTGACAACTCAGAGCAGAGTCTAGCCTGCACATAAGGGCTTCTGCTACCTAAGACCCCTGTAACTCAATGAAGAAAATGGTGCGTGGCATTCTGTAGTATCCTTCTAAGAGATGCACTATAATAATTAAACTGAGCAAAAGACTGAAAAATAGACTGTGCCTCCAGCTCGAGTATGGAACACAGTGGAAATATTGCAGTGAGCAAAATTTCCAGTCACCAGGGTTTAAGCACTTTGTATTATGTCGTGATTTGACTAAGGCCATAGGTGGAAAAAGATTCAGGCCAAGGTCTAACCCTAAATATTTCTAGCAGTACAATATCTTATGTGGTTCTTGCAAGTTGCGTTGCTTGTGGCCACAGATTGGACTAGAAGCATAACAGCCCAGACCTGGCAATATAACAAGAAAGGCATCACCCATTCTTGAGGTGAACTGCCCCGATGTCTTCCCAGCAGTCAAGCAAGCCAACTGCATAGCTTCAGGGTAGCTGACTGCATAACAGTGGTGAAACCCCTAAAATATTTATTGAAAAATTAATGATAAGAGCTTCTTATTCCTTACACGATAAAAGAAACACTTTCATTTAGGTGCAACAAGAATTTGACACATCTTGGTATTTGAAGAAAAAGGAGAAAAGGGCAGAAAAATGCAGCTTTTTATCAAAAATAAATGAAAGGTTATCCATAATGACTTTACTTATTTTCCAGCACTTGTGCTGTTAATCACAAGTATGTGAATGCTCACGTCTGTAGTCCCAGTGTTTGCAGTACATTTGTTCACAGCTACAGATTAAGGGATGTAATAAGCTGTATTGATGTGAAAACTTCAGTGTCAAAGGCCTTCAAGCTTGTTGGTGGATTTCCAACTAGAAAAACGACAGCAGAGCAGAAGGGAACTAAGGGAACTAAGTGCAAACTGACAAGTTATTTATACTGGCAGAGCATAAAATACACAACTGCCGAGAAGATACGAAAGCAGAGACTCTACTAAGATTTTGCTATGGGATGAATCCTTACTTAAGGATGATATTTATTCCTGAATAACCTCTTTCTATTTCCCAAAAGATTTTTTTCACTAATAACCCAGTATATCTCTTTCTTCCAGCTCTTTCCTGGAGAACATACAATGAAGTTTTATGTGATATATCTCTCTAGGCTGGATTCATCAGGTTTATATAAAGCTAGCAGCATTCCAAAGAGCAAACTAGCCAACACTGCCTTTCTATCACAGAGAAGAGGGATGAAATAGACCTCAAGATGTCTTCCAGTCTATTCGCTTAGCCAATTGCTTTCTGGCATTCCTGACATCAGTTTGTTTGACCTAAAAGCTGCAAGTAAGGGAAATTTGCTCTCCAAGACAATCTCCTCAGAGACTAAAAGACATATTAGGAAGCTTAGTAGATAGACAAAAGACAGTAGATGCAGTATCTCTTACTTTAGGGAGGGTGTTGACTGTGTCTCATGATCTTTCTGTGGGAGCTACCATGAAACAAATACAGAAGTGATTAGAAAAATCATAGAATAGTTCTTAATGGTTCACCATCAAACTGTGAAAATATATCAAATCAGTTTTCACATTAGTGATTCAAATCCTTGAGTAGACAGTGCACTTAGTAAGTTTGTGTGTGAATGAAGCAGAAAAGATTGCACCCACTTTGGCAGATAGAGAGCATTTAAAATTATCCTGACAACTCAAGGAAGTAATTTGTGCACAACGTTATGTTTCTGTGGGAACAAGCAACTACAGAAGTTCAACTTGAAGAACATCTATGCAGCAGCTTTGCAGGAAAGGAGATGGTAATGGAATGACTCACAGACAAAAGAGGCTTTACCAACTCATACTTTTGCTATAAGGCATCATCTGAGGTATTAATAGGACTATCTGTAGTGAGGACTCACTAAGGAACCCACATGAGTAAAAGCCTTACTAATAGGAATACTCTGCTGCAAATACCACAGTTTAGAAACTATTGTATTAGTGGAAAGCTTCCAGAGGAGACTAACAACAACAGAAAACACATCAGGGGGTGGGTGGAAGGGAGTCAGAGGTGCCAGGGATAGTTATTTAGTCTTGAGACTACACTGCAATGAGAAAATCAGTGAATATTTCCCTGTGTCTTCTGAATGTAGGAGGAGAAGCAATAATCCTGAATTGCGTACAGATTAGATGGCTTTGATTGTGTGGATGGTTAAGGGCAATAATGGATTATATATGAAAGACTATAGCATCTCCTGGAAAAAGTCCTATGTTAGGAAACTTTCAGGCAGAGTTTCTGAGATTGAGAATGAACTAGATAATCTTGAAAGTTCCCTTCTAGCCATATTCTCTGTTGTTCTGTCTGTAAGAGCTGAGCATCCAGCTCCTCCTCTCAACTAGTTTTAGAAAAGCTCGTGACATACTCTTAGCCCAATATATACAATGGCTCACTGGCTTAAATCATTAATTTCCTGCTGTGGACCTCATCTACACAATGTATGCCATTCTTACCACAGCCATAATTGCTATCTCTCACTGACCTCTCCAGCACCATCAATGAAAACTGATGTTTTCTGACCCACCTTGTGTCTGTCTCCCTGACACATTACCAAAGGGCAAATTCCTTTTCCAAACCTGTAATTGTTTGGCTTTTCTTTAGGTTTTATTTTAAAAATTTCTAGTAGTGCTTCAGCCACGGCTTTTTTTTATCAGCAGCTCTGCGGCAGTGACACAATTTAAAGTTCCATCTACTGGCACACAAAGAAAAGTAGTTCTCCTTACTTAACGTTTTGGGACTCTGGTGTTATGCCAATGACATTTGATGCAAACGTGAGCAACATTGTGTTTGCACGCCTGTTGGAGCACAATGTGCAGTGCAGCACAATGCCACGCGTCAGCTTTTGTCTGCTGATGGCAATAACCCCTTGAGCCAAATGCATCAATGTATGAGAACAATAGCTTTATTTTTTTTTTTCTGTTTCTAATTTGAAAGAACAAATGGTTTTTCTTTATTTCATCTATAGTTAGTTCTGGTAATAGAGTTTGGCTGATATCCACAGAAAACAAAGCTGTATGTTCACCCTCTCTTCTCTGTTATTGCTGCAGAGAAACATCTTTAAGATACAAATACTTTAAATATGGGGTAGGTAATCTATCTGATGAAAATTAATTCTACTTTCCACTATCTCTTTTAAATCAGCACAGAATTATCTCCAATAAAACTTCCCCCTCCTCCCCCACTCCCCTGAGGAAATAGCATAACATAACTGAGAACAAGTTCTGGTCCTAATTTACAAGAATGATCCATACTTTGGCTGAGGGAATAACAGTGGCTGCTGCTACTGGTAAACTTCTCTCAAATCTCAGGCTTTTCATCCTCTCTGATTTTTATAGCAAAACTAGATACAGAAATTTCTTCAGTTACTGATGAACCTTCAACCTCACTTCTTCAGAAAAGCATTAGAACAGTAATGAAAACTAAATTCAGACATCTGAAATCAGCCTGCTCTGGTGAGACCTCACCTGGAGTACTGCATTCAGCTCTGGAGCCCTCAGCACAAGAAGGACATGGAACTGTTGGAGCAGGTCGAAAGGAGGGCTACAAAAATGATCCGAGGGCTGGAGCACCTCTCCTATGAGGGCAGGCTGAGAGAGTTGGGCTTGTTCAGCCTGGAGAAGAGAAGGCTGCAGGGAGACCTGATTGCAGCCTTTCAGTACTTAAAGGGAGCCTATAGGAAAGATGGGGACAATCTTTTTAGTAGAGACAGCAGTGACAGGACGCGGGGTAATGGTTTAAAACTAAAACAGGGTAGGTTTAGGCTGGATATAAGGAAGAAATTCTTTACAATGAGGGTGGTGAAACACTGGAACGGATTGCCCAGAGAGGACGTGGAGGCCCCATCCCTGGAAACTTTCAAGACTGGGTTGGACAGGGCTCTGAGCAACCTGATCTAGTTAGTGGTGTCCCTGCTCGCTGCGGGGGGGTTGGACTAGATGACCTCTAGGGGTCCCTTCCAACCCAAAACTTTCTATGATTCTATGATTCTATGATTCAGCATGGAGATACTAGGCACGTCCGGAGTAACAGATATCAGAGGACAGTTTACACCAAAAAACCAACTGGAGCACAATCTTGCATGTGCATCCAAAATTTTCTTAGTTTATCAAAGAGGAATAAAGCTTAACAGATCACTAAATCAAGATGATGGAGTGATACTAATGGCATAGCTGCCCCTTTGTATCTTTAGCTCAACAGAAGCTGCTGCTCCCCGAAGAGGAGAACCTGGTTGCAGCGGTCTTGCTACATATCTTCTCCATCCAGGACTGTGCTAAACCATATACATCAAAAGCATACACATCTAAGAATGAATAAAAGTGCGGAAGTAATTTGGTTATCAAGTGACATGGCAAAATCTGTCTCAGTTTGTCTGTGCAAGGCTGTAGTTTGTTTTCACTGCGGGTTTTCAAAGACTCTGGAGGCACATCCCTCTCCAGGAGTCCTCTAAGACCTCTGCATGCTTCTGAAGCAAGACAAAGCCCACAGCTGAAGCAAGTGAGAAGTGGAGAGAAAAATACTTCTCTTTGAGACCCTCACAGATTGACTTTCTGGAATAGGTCAGTTCACCCTTGCCACATTGCAGAATTTCCCCTGCAGAAGTTCTGACTGAAACCACGGAAAGGGAAAAGAACATGCGCTATGCAGTCTCCCTCAGATAGATTCTTCTGTACAAGCATGGAAGAAAAGACTAAAGCTCCTTTAAATCCACTAGACATTCTTGACCTGAAAATGCAGTTTTCTAGGGTATTGCCTAGGTGACAGTTGTTTTAGAAATTTCCTAATGCAGATTAACACTCTGGGCAACCACTTCTTCAGTAATTCAGCATCAAATCCTGATCGTACATGAATGTTCCAGACCTCGTGTTACTCTGCTGCGAGCTGCATAATCTATGAACTTGTTGGCACACAAAAGTGTGTGCAAATTAATAGATTCATTATTACAATGTGATACACATAATCAAATTTTTACATTGTCTTTGATCTGACAGTCACTGGCAATATTACAATGCATGGTAACAGCTTTAAGTTATCATATTTTTATCCTTCTATGCATGTTTAAAATTTGCATAGCTGTAAAGCATTAATTTTGTTCACACTTGGGGTTTCTGTACACTGATGTCTTACTTGAGCAGTTTAAAGCAAGAATTGAAATCTCTCTGCCAAAACTTTTCTTCATTTTTTTTGACACCCAAGTGACACTTTAGCTGCTTTGAAAATAATTCCATTTTGTAATGAGGAGATACTGTTGCTTTTGGATCACCATGCCTCTCTTCTCTTTTTTTTTTTTAATTTTGATCAAATTATCATTTGAGTCAGTAGAATATTTTAATTATTTGCATGCATCAATCAGCAATGAAAGTAGAAATTAAAATGCCATTATATCTTCATATCTTATGAAAGGAATTCCATATAAAAATAATTAGCAGTTGCAGCTTGCTGCATGAGAGCTGAATACTCTCTACTACTTGTGGAAAGAACACCTCCATCCACAGGCCCTGGCCACCCCAAAGTTAGAAAGAACACCCAAGAAAACTGTGGGATCATGTTGCCTGTGACTATATGATCTTTTAAGAAGACAAAGGCAGGTGGAGCTCCCTGGAAGGAGAGAAAGGGAAGGACCCTTCTCAAGCTGAAACACCATCTCAGAGGGAGATGTTCCAGCAACAACAGCATTTGTAGTGGACAGTGAGTGTTATACAGACCCTTTTCACTTCTGTTCTGCCCTGATTTTCTGCTTTGTGTGTTATTTATTTCAAAAAAGTACATTTCTAGCCTTTTCATGAAAAATGGGATTTTGTGATTTTAAAAGTCTGTTGGTCTTCCATTGGGAGTTCACTATAAGGAGAAGATCTGAGCAGATCTATCTCAGAGTTTGGACCAGGTTAGCCTCCCATCCAAATGCCTATAAAGCAGTATATCTTCATTGTTGGATACAGTCAGATGGTACTTTCCCAACACTTTATGATTTAATACAAAACATGAGCATCATAGAGTGTCATGGTCACCAGGCAGTCTAAGCATGGTGTATTGCAGTTACGGGAAACAGGGTCAGTGCATGCTGCAAAATGAAGAGAGTAACAGCAATGAATAAATGACACATGCAGAAAAAGAAATTGGAGGAGGAATAAAGGGACAGGATTTTATTTTTAGGGGCTATAGAAGAAGGCTTTATTTAGGGACTCTGTACTTGATGTTTTTCCCTTTTACAGTTTTTAAAACAGGAAAGTCCTCTTATTGCATCAAACACAAATAACAGTATCTGAATCTTATGAACAAGGGTCTGCTTACATGTCATACATATTTTTGTTCCAGGTCTGATCTGAAAAAAAACCTGCACCTAATTCAGACAAGTTTGAAGAATGGAAACATAAGGGGAAAGATAATAGCATGATCAAAAAAAATCAAACCCAAACTACCTCTCTCTACCAACAGGAGGATGGAAGTGTTGATTTAGTATCTCTAGTTACATTAAAAGCATGCCGTAAACGTTTCTGTTTTATTAGAACAAGACTCGTGAAAACAACCTATCCATACTTCCACCAAGAAAACTGGGAAATCTTATCTCACAGCATTTTGAGACCTAGATTCAAAACTTCAGTCTGAATTAATTAATACAGATTGCATTTCATACAACATACACTTTCAAGAGAGCTAGCAGGAAATCACCCTATTTTACTGACATTTCCAGATTACTGTCTGTACCAAATCACAAAATGTTGATGTTTCCCACAGAGGGGAAAGTTCCCACAAAAATTTAAGGGGGCAGCTACTCAAAATATGCAAAGTATTAAAGACTGTTAACACCTTCCTAGTCGAAGCACAATTGAATTTTTTTGTTTTGTTCATAAGGTGTTATTGCATGTAGAGAGAAAATCAAGCTTGTAGACCTCAAAATCATTTACCAATTTATCAAAATCAGTATCAGAATAACAGGTTGGAAACAACATCTCTCAACCTTTCCTCATACACTTCCGTCAAATCAGGATGGGCACCAGAGACAGATGCTCACTGAAGTAATTGCTGCAATGGTTTAAGAAGTTATTGCCCAAAGTGAGAATTTGATTCCTAAGCCAGACCCTATGGGATGAATCATGCTCTTCCTCCCTCTCAGAGTGAGGTCAGCAACTTGATTAGGTTAATATGGTTTTCTTTGTCCTAAAGGTAAACGATGAACACTGGAGAGATCCGTTCCATCCATTTGTTTTAACTTCTGGCAAAGAGACAGTACCAAAAAATCCTAGGAAAAATAGCTTTTTAATCCATTGCATTCCCGAAGAGAACATCTAAGTGAGGCTTGATAAGTTTTCAAGCGTTTTAATTCTACCACCTAACACAACCACCTAGAAGAACTTGTAGCATCTGACATGCTTCAGACTAATCCCGTTTCTTTTGCTTTTTCTCTGATGAGCTGTCTCCTGCTTCCCACAGACTGTCACAAGCCACGCATACGCACACAAGGTTGTAGGCTCCTTTGATGTTTGGTAACCTGTCCAAAGCTTAGCTTAACATGAATGCTGGAAGATGTTACATTAACAACAAATGTGACTTAATGGACTAAGCTTTCCAGCTCGCAATCTCCTTTCTTTAGTGAATATGAAACAGTGGATTTGAGCTAGGCAAAGGTCAGGACTTGAAAATTAATTGAAAAAGTAACAGCAGTCCTTGCCAGCCTAAAGCTAATAAGCCATACAACCACCTTCTGTGCTTATAACACTCCCCCTTTGAAGAGAAAGAGGTTGCTAAATGTTTGCTAGGGACACATGGCAGTGCGCCACACAGCTTGTATAACATTACTGCTTTGCTTCAAGCTATTACCGATAGCTCCATCCTACTGCCTGAAGCCAACGTTACGAAAAGGGAAAATCAGGGAGCCAAACCTACCTCGCAGCCACTGCTCACCCACAGTGTAGCAGAGAATGGGGACAAAGAGATTTAATCCCCCTTACTTAGGGTGTTTAGGTGATACAGCAGAACAGTGTACAGCCAACCAGTGCCCACAGAGCACCAGCATGGAGAATGCCCCAGGTTTATGAAGAATACACTGTATGCAAGGAAACCAAATCTCAAATCAAAATGTGACAATGATACTAAGAGTTATTTATTTTTACTGCTAAGTATCAGATATAATTGAACTCATCATGAATAAAAATCCTAGCAGAAAAATGAGAAAAAGGATGTGATATTACTGGATACAGATACTACAGTGGTAGAGCAGTGGACTGTACACAGACCCTGCAGGTAAGGAATTTCTTGATACCCTTCTAGGGCTGTGACCACCTGCTGAAATGCTTTTGGGCAGATCTTACAGCTAAATGTCCAGCTGGAAGTGGAGGAACCTGACTGCTGTCACGTTGTTACATCACAACTCTAAACTATGAGCAAATTAAACTTAAATGGTGGCCACTGAATGCTGAGTTTCCTTAACAATGGTGCTGTTGGAAATGGAGATATACTAGCATTTCATTGCAGAGAAGGCATGAAAACACACAGGCTGTTCTTAATGATGAGAGAAACAAATTATTTTTTGAACAGCTAGAGGAAAAAAGCTGGACAGGCCATACAAATGAGAAAGTAAAGTGAAAGCTTCAAAATTAGTTTGTGTTTCATTAACAGACAGAATTAGATCAACAGGACTAAATATACATATAAGAAAATCTCAAAAATAGGTATATCGAGTTATTGTAGCAATGTTGGCAACAAAATCAACTAGCTAATCAAAGCCAAAAATTCCAAGTTATGCTATCCTTAGAGCTTCTTTTGAAAGCTCCAAGTAAGAGACAGTTATCAAACCTTAGAGGCAAACTGCATGGCTTTTGAGCAGTTTAAAACATATATCTATTTGCATGTAGTAGGGTAACATGCCTTATTTTTGGCATTTTAATTTTTTCATTATGATTTTAATTACAAGAGGGTCCTAAAACACAGACTTCTTTATCTGTGATTAAAAAAAAATCCTTCCAGTAATCACTAGTCAATTAAAAATTACATTAGTATGTATATCCGCTAGCTAGTGTAATTCTTCTCAATTTCATTTGATTTTTTTTCGCTTGTAAACAGGAAAGAGTCCAAGCTGATTTGACATCTGACTTGATCTGATTAGAGACTGGACCTAGATTTGTTTAAAGCTGGCTCTAGATTTTTTTACAAATTTTTGGTTTTTTGTGGATTTGGGAAGAAGTCTGCCAATAAGCACAAGAAGAGGTGGGTCTGAAAAAGACCTGCACATCTCCAGCCAAGATAGTAATATACACGAGATGGTTTTTGTTTTTTTGTTTTGTACAGGTTGTTCTCATTAACTAGAGCTTTATTTCCAGGGTGGCAGAGATGTGGTGAAGGCCAAAGCCTGACACAGCCTGCCAGGCAGCATATCAGCTGCCATGAACACAAAGGTGCCCGAAGGCACCCTGTGGAAAGAAGCCTTTTTCCAAGGAAACTGTGAGACAAATCGCTGGATTTTTCTCTGTCTTTCAAGAGCCACCAAACTGAAGTAGCAAAACAAATGAGAGGAAAAGACAGAGTTAAAATTTACAGGTAGATCCCTTGCAGCCGCAGTGGGAGCTGAAAGAAATGTTAAGAGAGCACAGGGTGTTATGACTTGACAGAGGGGGAAAAACCTCAGGGTTATGATAAATGCTTACCACACTGTGCGCATTGTTAGCTATGAAGCCCTCCTGTTGCTCATCATGCTCATTTTGTCTTTTCCTCAATTCAGAAAAATCTATGTATCCCAAAGAACCACATATATTTTCACATGTGTTCCTACGTTATCAGCACAGTGGAGCTCCTCCCTTGGGCTAGTATAGTTTAGTGCAGCAGCAATAAAAAATAGTACTGGTAATGCTCATATTCCTTACAGATCCTGTAGGATGCTAAGTTAAAGGATTGTCAAGCAGTGAGCATTACTATGGAACTGATTTCTTGGTTAGTCGTACATTCAATGTACTTATCTTGCTCTGTACTTACATGAAAACTGTGGTGATTTTGTTCCAGGGCTACCTGAGTGGTATGGAAAGAAGTGTTCAGTAAATTAGAAATTAATCCACTGCAGTAAGTAAATTTTTTTTTTTTTCTGTAGCAACAGATTAAATTAAACCAGTCTACAGTGTTTTCTGGTGAAAGTTGAATGCACTTGTAATTCCAACAGCCTTAAGCTTTGACAGAGCAATTGAGCTTCCAAATCATGACAGCCCCTGCAAGGTTGCCAAAACTGTAGTGCCTAGACTGGTGCCAAGCTAGCCTACCTGTGTGCAAAATTCCCAATGGCTGCGATTTCCTATAGAAAGGACAGACCTTCTCTTCTTACTGACCAAGAAGTCTCACAATTTCCTTTCCATAGTAAAATAAATTAAGATCCCTTCACAAATGACATCAGGTCACAGCAAGGAAAGTTCCTGTAGATCCAAGATTAATTTGATGTCAAAACACATATACATTAATCTGAAGAAGTTCTGGCATTTGTCTGCAACATGGGAAACAAAAGTCCAGCACTCGGTGGTAGTCGGTAGAAATGTTACTTGAACCAGGGTTAAATTTAAGTGTTATGAATTTCTCTTTCTCTAATACGTTCTCCTCTCACATTATCTATCCTAATGAGTTATTTCACACAGCTCGGGGGGGGGGGGGGGGGGGGGGGGGAGGTGTTCATTATATGAAAAGGCTTTGATTTCTCCCCAGCCCAAGGCCACTCTTATGTGTAAAATCATTTTTTTCTCCAAAGAGCTGAGGGAATAAATTGTCACACGTTTTTGGACAACCAAAAAATTACTCATTTAGAACAGTTTTATTCTTCTTTTCTAATTAACTGTATTAAATATTTGTGGATCTAAGGCAAAAAATAAGCCAGGACTCAGGGCAGCATGTTTTTAATTTTTCCAGTTCACTAAGAGATTGCCAATGTTCCATATTTTTGCAGAAGCCATCCTTTTCCCTTTCACAAACATTTTCTCTTCACTCCCACAATTAGAATAAGTAAATATATGTATGTAAAATATATGCAAAAGTCATTGGTTCAGACTCCCTGTATGAAAACCAAGAACAACACTTACTATGTTTACACTTCACATATGTCATAAATTTTAGGCATCCTAGAAGAAAACAATCACTGTGGAAATTTTATTCACCTTTTATTGCTTCAAAACTTTATAAAACGTAACACCGGTAACATCCTCCATATAAATGACCTCTTTTAACTACCCCTGCGAGTCTCAAATCATCATCTGAGGTACACTGCAATAAAAGATGCTAGTAAAGGGAGGGAATGTGGCCCTTGTGAGGTGTGCATGTATAAGAAAAATGTATTTGTTTTAACAGCACACTCTCTGAAGAGTGATAAATTGTTGCTACAGAAAAGTAGAAGTCTTGTATTTCATTAGGCTACATCAGAAGTGACAAAATATGAGGCTCTTACAGAGCTAATGGCATAACAGCAGATCGTCCACAAACTACACCTGCTAGCTACTGGGAAACTGATAAGCAGATGATCCCTTAGGATCTAATTCGGCAGTAAAACCCAGCAAACTAGTGAGAAGAAAACCCAAAAAAGATTACTGAATACCCAAATATTTACTGATGCACTGCAAAAGCAGATAGGCAGAATTTAAACTGTTTGCTTGATGATTATTAAGTGCAATATCTAGTATAATTTGGCCTGGAGATTTACAGCTTGACAGAGGTTAGATAACAAAACTTAGCTTCCAGGGCTGAGATCCCTATATCCTCAGCATTTCTGTATACTGCTGCTTTTCTCTGTCACAATTCTGTATGTGGGATATACAGTAGCTTTCAACTATTGTGATTATTACAATCTTTCATTTTGAAAAGCCTAGAAAATAAACAAGTGAGGTTTCTTTCCGTATAACTGAAGAAATGCACCTACAAGAGGGCTCAATGGGAGGTTTGGAGATAAAGAACAGAATCACTTCAGCTCAGCAGTACCGGAACATACAGTGTCAGGAGGGAAACAGTGGGAAATTATACTTTCACTTCAAGTTCTAACTTCTGCTGTTTGTAACTTAGTGACGAAAGCACTTTACTAGTGATCAAAACCAATCCTGCATTAAGGATATAGGACCAGTATAAGTACCTTGCCCTTAGTGACAACAACAAATTGACAGGACTGCAATTTTGCAACGTTCGTGGTATAAAAATGTGTGTAGGGGAAGTTGTTTCTGCCACTAGGGTCACAGTTCAGAGAGAACTGATTGCATCAAACACATACATTATGCAGTAGATTTTGACATCATCTTGATAAACTTGTGGCAGATCTTGATAACCATAGTGACAATTTCATTGAAGTGTATGACATGGAGTTAGAAAGGGTTATTTTGCATCCAAGTTCTGGGCCATTAACGCAGTAAGGAAGTAGGGGAATATTTCATACTGCCTGTCATATTATCATACCTCTTGCTAGAAAAACAATCATTTTCCGTTAGCGAAGAGCAGCATTGATTCTTTATCCGATCCAAATCCCACTCCCACCACAGCTGCCAGATGAAGCAGAGGCACGTTATTCTCATGTGGGTAAATTTCCAATGATGTGCCTTTCAGTGAACATTATTTCCATTTAACATATGACCACCTGCTTGAAGGAGGCAATTTTTCAGTGTATTTTGAGAAAGAAAGGCAAAATCCTAAGTCACAGCAGTTTTGAGTCATGCTTCTTCAGAAAAGAAATTGCCATTGGCTCATAGAAAGTTTTCCAACACAGCTGCTTTTCCTGGAGCTTTGACAGCAGAGCTGTGCCTCTGAAATGTAAACATAGCTGTGCTTTGGTGATCAGAAATTTGGTTCAAAAATATAAACACTTTTGAATAAAATAGTTTTGGACTGTAATACCCTGTGAGTTAGTGAAAAAGACACGGATACAATTGGAATCCATTCTTTCCCAAATGCTCAGAAACCACAGCAACAGTAATTATTTTTCCTCAAATGCTTTTAAACTCACTCCAGCCATTGTTCAGTGATTTCTAGGCTCTGCAGAAAAGCAGATGGTGTGCTTTGACCATTGTTTATTTTACCAGCCAATTTTATTCCACTGTTATTTCGTATCCTTTCTCCTGCTTCTTGCATCTTGTCAATTCTTCAGGTTATACTTGAGTAATTCTCCTGGACAAGGGCAATTTCTGTGCTGTGTGTGGACAGTGCCTAACACAGGATGGCTCTGCTACTAGTGCAGGTCTCTGGAGTAAGAAGTTAGACACTAAACAATATTTAGGTGCCATGTGCTGTCTTGGGACACTTGAGGTGTGACTTCAAGATTTTCATCACTGTAATTTTTGTCCAGTTAATACTGTTGACAGTCCTGTCAATGCTACAAGCGTAAGAAGTGATACTGAGGAACCACATACATGCTCTTCAGTATTTGATTCTCTGTAAGCCAATAGATAGCAGAGGTCCACTAATCCTCATCTCTCTTGTTCTAGTGAAAATGCTATGACGTGCTCCGAAATTAGGCTCAAGTGAACGAAGAAACTCATCCCAGTTACCTAACTGGTGGCAATCCAAACCTTTGGCTACACAGACTATTTTGATTTGAAGTGGCCCAGCCACAGAAAACAAGGCGTGAGTACTGGGTAGTAACACCACAGTTCAGTTTCTAACCCATAGAAACAAGTACTTGTTTTCTGTTTTAAATAGCTTTTCTTAGGAAAATTCTTCCTGAAAAGCCAAACCATGACTTTTAAAAATGTCCCTGTTTCATTATTCAGCTCTCTTTTACTGTTAGTTTTCAATACCATTTAAGAATCAGTATACAGTCGAAGAGCAGCTGCTTCCCTTTGTTTAGTCTTAATGCAACTGATTTGCTTCAAAACAAACAAACAAACAAGCAAAAAGACCCCACACATCAACTTTGATCAGGATTTGCACTGTATTCTCCCACTGGACGCCTCGATCTGTAGGTCCTCATTTTCTGCTGTACAGTCTGCGTGTACAACTACATCACATTATCATGATGAATCGCTGCTGCAGGGATCAGCCATTCCATTTGTACATTCTAAATAAAGAAAAGGAACACTACTGAGTGATTATTTAAAATGTAAATTCTTTGTAAATTGCTAGATCAAAGGAGCTGAACATGTAAGTGGACTTGTCCTGTGTCTGCCTAGGTACTTTTTGTGGCATCGCTACTCCATGAACTATTAAGTACTTCAGTTCTCTGGCACTGCAGCCTGGAGATTGTCCCATCCACACATCCGATCTGGCAGCATGTTGTTACACTGCCCCTTTATGAGGAAGAAAGGAACAAGTTCAAGGAGAAATGTGCATCATGTTGCGAAGCAGCAGCACAACAGTCTGGTGGGAGAGAAACAACAGGAGCATCTAAAACAGCAACAGCTGTCTTGGGAGGAACAAAGAAAAGGGTCACTGTTGTAAACCAGAGCACATGTCTGCATGGGTCTCCCACCCAGTCAGAGCCAAGATCAGGTGGTACCTCCTGACACAAGTGCACAAGCACCCACAGGGCCTCAGGGGAGGGGAAACGTAGGGAGATGCCAGATGGCAATCCAGCCAAGAGAAACCGCTGCAAAAGCTACCCAAGCTGTCACCAGCCAACAGACCAACTCCGGTCATGCGCTCTCTTTCCTCAGTCTTTGGGGGATTCGGGTATTTAGGTTGCTTGTTGTTCAGAGCCAGCATAACAAAGCCTCACTCTCAGTTGCTCACAGACATGTCTAACAGCAAAAGGAAGAGTAACAAAAAGAACTTTATTGCTAAATAACTCTGCTACGTGAAAGCTAAAGATTGTATGGAGTAAATCGCTAGTGCTACTTCAATCATGAGAGGCTGAAATGACAGTAATCTAAACAGAAGGAATATCAACTAGACTGCAAGCAGTAGTAGCAACAACTGGATTAAATTTGAACACACTCTTTAGAAGGACCTCAGAGACCTGTGCAAGCTCCATGTGTCTGTGTTTGTGCACTCGCATACACGGCGCTGCTGTCACAAGAGCTATTCCAGAGATACTCTAAAACAAATGGAGCCCCTGCTGCAGGCTGGGCATTGAAACGAATAGCTTCAATAGAAGGGAACAAGAAGAGTTCCACCAGAGAGCATACTGCAGGTTAGGAGGTAAGGCAACAAGGCAGGAGATGTGGGGTGAAATCACTTCATGAGTAGAAGAAAGACTATCCACACTGAGATGCTTGATGAGAAGAGAGAAGGCCACCAGCTTCTTTTCTGGTTGTTTTTTAAGAGACTCATGCGAGAAGCACCCAAAGGGGCTTAAGCAAAGGAGGCATCCACACTGCTGAATGTTACCTGCACAGAGGTTTGGTGGCTGAAGAATGCTAAAAGCCTCGGTGCCTGCAGGCTAAGAGGAATCTGAGCAGAGGGCTTCTGAATATCTAAATTTTGGGCTTAAACACTGCTAAAGAAAGCTAGGCACATAAATCCTTTTTTAAACACAGCCATCCTTGTGAAAGAGGACATCACTATAGGATGTCATGAGGTTCTGTGGAGGTGTTAGGGTATATTTCTGGTCTGTGCTACCAAATTTAAGCCAGAGAAAATGCCACAGAGAAAAGCAGAGTGCACTAGTGTAAAAAGTGTTAAATGAGACCCAAATCTGCCCCACAACCAGAAATGTCTGTAAAGATGGGATGTTCTTCAATGCATTATGTAACACATTGCAGCAAAATGTTCAGTTGCTTCCAGGACTCTGAACAGTAACAAAAATAAAGTTATTTTCAAAGGAGATTAAGCTATGACTTTTAAGAACTATGCTGAATATATTTTTGTCCTTCTGACCTCTTGTATATGAAAGTGCATTATTAGAAGTAGCACCAGGTCACTTAATCTTTTGTTTCAAAATAAATGTCCTTTAACTTTTTTCTGTGAAGGATATAAGGGTGAGATAAGAGGAAGCTGAAAAATTAACATTGACTCTTTGAAATGGAAATTGCCTAATAAAAGATTATCAGTGATAAAAGATGATTTGTAGAATGTGATAAGGCATCATGGAAAAGGTTTTTGAAATGTTGATGCACACAAGGCTCTTAAATAGATTTTTATTGCTAAGGCATGTCCAAAAATTCTTGTCTTCCTTTACTGCACTTTTCAAGTATATCTATGCATGCTAAGATTGGGAATTTACCTTATATATTAATGAAAAATTAATGATTTTGAAGGAACATGTAGGTGATGTAGCAGGCATGACTTCTGCAGCAAACAGTACAAAACTACTTCTGTTGTTCTCTGGACTTTAGTTTGTAAAAATCTTAAGTAGCAAAACAAGGTTTCTAAAGTATCTATACATTTTTTGCGGTTCCAAATTATGCTTGGACCTTAAGGTTTCAGAGACCTGCAAATTAATCACAAACCAGAGATAAGTGGATTCAGTGGGGGGAAAAACAAGGAGAGGGCTTGTAAGAAACTGTTTTCATTCCATATCACTGTCAGACATTGCAGTCTTATCCCTTTTCGTATGAAAAGTGTGACCTGTTTTTGTTATTAATGTATCTTCCAATGACAGCAAGAGAAGAAATCCTAGCAACAAAAAGGCAATACAGATTTCTAGTTTATTAAGCATTTTATGTGTTTGGAATTGTATTTATATGCGTTGCTTAGTCATGTATGTTAGTTCTGTCTTTGGGATTATGCACTCTGATGTTACTCTAGTTACACCAGTGCACTTCTCTAATTGAGCTGCAGCAAAATTGAATCTGGGTGAGACTGAGCAGTAACGTCAGGGCTCGGTGCAGGCTGGAGGGGTGCTGGGAGCAGCAGGAGCTCCCTTGTTGTGCAGCTGGGAAGTGCCTTGCCACCCAGGGGTGTCCCACGGCCCCAGCCACGGTGATGGGGTGCCCTGCCATGCCACATGCGCTCCGTGCAGCTAGCAGTCACAAATACCCTCTGTGCCTCACGATGACTCTGACAGAGAGCACCAACTCGTGCGCAGCCATGTCAAGACACGTGATGTCCCTTTCTCTCATCCACATTATCGCTCGCCACCTAGTCCAGAGCTGTTTTAGCTGAGAAACAGATACACAGCAGGAAGAGGGGATCCTTTTAATAACATAAGGAGAAAATGTTAACAGGCTTGCCCTCCTACCACAGCTCCTGCATTCGCACCCTTTATGTGCCTGGAGAGTGGATACAAAGCTGAAGGTTTGCAATACTGGGAGTCAGAAAGCATAGGCTTCGCAGAGCTACTGAAGCTGACACTACTTCTCACGCTTACCATCTGCAGAAGGAGGCAGAGAGGAGCCTCCGTATGATATGTGGACCCCAGCTGGTTCATTTTTCTAGCTGTAACGTAATAGCAGAGAGAGAGAGTTTGATTACGGCACACTGTAAGAGTGATGAAGCGGGAGGGAAGGTCCCAGCAGAGTCAGCTGCACATCAGGCTCCCAGATCACGGTTCCAGGCCCTGACACTGCAAGGTGGAGCTCCCTCAGAGCTGGAACCCAGTCTCAGGAGGAGATCCTGTGGTATGGGGAGGGGGTTGGTTGGGGTGATAATGGGGTCTGCAGAGAGGAAGATAGCAGGGAGAGAGGGAAGCAACCCTTTCCCTGTATAGTGGAGCAGGTTCGGTCCACAGCAGGCAGTGGTTCTCAGTGACAGGGAATTGCACAGAAATAACCTTTTCACCAATTTCTACTGATCGACTAAAGCAACCACTCTAAAGCTGTGTTATTCCAAAGCTCTACAACTTGGAAATTTTGCATCTGTGGTCCAGATGCACAGGGGAGTCAATGAACATTTACACCCGTGTCCTCCTACAAAATCCTTAGGTCCTTACCCAAACCACTGTGTTCTGTACTTCCAGTGCTGAACTCCCCAACTCAAATCTGTAGGAAGTAGCTGAAATTAATTCATTTTCGTGCTAAAGTGAAGGAGCTCTGGTACACATCACATGTGCGCCTCAAGGCTTCTTTGATCAAAAGGAATGTGTAACCCACTGTGTAGCATGTTAGAGAGTCCCCTTCTGTGTCTCACCCAGCGGAAGGTGGTAGTTGTTAGTCACTGATTACAGAAAGTTGTTGAAGCAGGTAGCCCAGAAATTCCCCAATCCTAAATGTCACCCACATTAAATAATAAGGAAACAAAACAGAAAAAAAACCCCAACAAAACACCAGAGTTTCTGAATAGGTAGTATGTATACCTGATGATTCAAATAACTCATGTATCTGTGCAAAGTGCAACAACAGCTTAAACATTTAATTTTTCTAAAGCAAATTGTGACTAAATGTTGGTTCTATATTTGAAAAACAGGGTGGTGATCAGCTTCTATCCAGATTGAACTTCTGAGTTCGTGAAACTTTCAGCTGGTGATTTCAGTTTGGATTAAGTACAGAAATGAAGGATTCAAGCTGCTTCATATCTAGACAAGTTGGTTGCTTTTGTGTTTTATAAAAACAGCTTTCCCAGGTGGGAAATAGGTGCAAGGGGGGAATGGGGTGCTTTCTTAAGTAGCATAGGAATTATTCTCTACAGAATTCCTCCAATAGGAATAGTGATGAGAAGAAGTTTAACTGATTTCAAGTGGCAGCTACTACCTACATTTATGAAACTGGGACCATCTACAACAGTATAGGGCTGGCCTCTAAAATCTAGAAAGTCATTTTTCCTTGGTTAAAAATATTTCACCTTCTGCAAGGGTAAATGTAAAAACCTGCAGAAAGCATTCATTTCAGCAGGCTTTCAAAGAGCCGCTAGAAGATGTCTGACTGAAATAAGTCACTTTTTCAGTCATCTAACACTCTCTCTACATATTTTTAAGATTGTCTTTCCTGATTACAGAATCACAGATCACAGAATGGTAGGGGTTGGAAGGGACCTCTATGGGTCATCTAGTCCAACCCTCCTGCTGAAGCAGGGTCACCTACAGCAGGCTGCAGAGGACCTTGTCCAGGCGGGTCTTGAATATCTCCAGATATTTGAGTCATGTATGCACTGTACCATAAACATTTCCATAATTAGAAAGAAAAGCCTAGAATTTCTATTATTCCTATTAAATGAAGTATAGATGCTATTCCTTGAGACATACAATTAATGAATACATTTTGGATAAACAAACAGCTTTACCTGATTTTTTTTTTGCTTCCTTCCTTCTACTGTACTATGACAGATGCTTTAGTAGCATTTCTGTTACAGAAAGTTTTTGTATGTTTTTATTTTCAGGCAAGTTCACCTTGCTTTGTTCCATTCACTCAGGTGCAATGATACAGTAATTGAAGGTTTTTCATCATCTCTTTCCCACAAGGAAAGTCTTGCCTCACCCTTGATCTCTAGAGGACATCAGTTTAGGAGATTTACACTGGTTATTAATAAGTAACTTCATCTTTCAGTGGAACTACAATAGGTGCCACCCAAAACATAGAAGTCCATTCTGAAGGAGGAAAGCCAAAGGAAAATCTGAGGTTACTTTCTTGCTTATTTCTATCTGAATGCCTAAAAATCGAGAACAGAAGCAAACAAACCAATTCAAATCCTGGACTTTTTGATGCAAGTCAGGATTTTGGCAAGTGCAACATTGTGGAAAGGATTTCATACATCATCATTTAGAAATTCATATTTGAACACCCAGGTAAACTACTGTTCCAAGGTCTGAAATGTCTTTACTCTTACCGAAATCAAATCCCACCTTTGCAAAACAATTTCCAACACTAAATACTGCCCACTTTTTAAATGTGATTTCATTGTTCTTTTTTTTTTTTGCTCACAGACAATACTTTTCTTCCACTCTATATCGTAAATGTGTTTTCAGACAATCATTTATATATCTACAGAAACACTTTGCCTATCTTAAGCAGGTTCTCTTCACCAGGGATAGTCCCTCTCCTTAAACTCTCATGCAGTCTATTTATTTATATTATGATAAGGAAGCCGATAATAAGAAAGTATACATTAACACTGAGAAACATTAATTCAATACAAGATCTTTAATACGACTTTACTGCACTTCCATTAGGCCAAGTGCAAGGTCCTACACCTGGGTCCAGCAATCAGTATCAATACAGACTGGGGTATGGAAGGATTGGGAGCGGAGGAGGACATGCGGATCCTGCTGGATGAAAAATCGGACGTGACCTGGCAGTGTGTGCTCGCAGGCCAGAAGGCCAGCTATACCCTGGGCTGCATAACAAGTAGAGCGGCCAGCAGGGCAAGGGAGGGGATTCTGCCCTCTGCTCTGCTCTGGTGAGAGTCCACGTGGAGTCCTGCATCCAGCTCTGGAGTCCTCAGAACAGGGAAGACATGGACCTGCTGGAGCGGGCCCAGAGGAGGGCCACAAAATGATCCAAGGGCTGGAACAAGTCTCCTGTGAGGAAAGCCTGAGAGAGTTGGGGCTGTTCAACCTGGAGAAGAGAAAGCTCCGGGGAGACCTTATTGTGGCCTTTCAATATATAAGGAGGGCTTAAAGTGAACGGGGGGTGAGACTTTTTACCAAGGCCTGTGTAGACAGGACAAAGGGCAATGGTTTTAAACTGAAAGAGGGTAGATTTAGATTGGACTGAAGGAAGAAATTTTTTACCATGAGTGTGGTGAGATGCTGGAACAGGTTGCCCAGAGAAGTTGTGGATGGCCCATCCCTGGAAGTGTTCAAGGCTGGGTTGGATGGGTCTTTAAGCTCTAGTTGAAGATACCCCTGTACATGGCAGGAAGGTAGGACTAGATGATCTTGAAGAGTCCCTTCCAACTCAAATCATTTTGAGATTCTGTGATTCTATGACTTCTTACTGATAGATATAATTCATACAACAGGATATGGTTTTCCTGCACAGACCACATTGCATGACGAGTAAAAGAGGTAAGAGACAGGTTTGTGCATCTCATTCCATATTCATTCACTCTCCAACCCTCTCCCCTGGTACTTCCATTCCTTCTGTGTTGTCTCAAAAGACCTTCTATCTCAAGGCTGTCTGAAAAGTCTTTTCTTCTCTAGAACCCTGTCCTTTTATTGGTCTGTTAGTCCAGTCCTGAGTTCACTGCTTTTTCCTGGGTAACTTGACCACTTGCAATACTTCTCCCCTGCTCCATCAAATCTCTGCCTCGCAAAGTTCTCAACTCACACGTCCAGCTTGGGGCATGAGAAATCCAGTGCGGTTTAGCCCATATGAGTGTATACACTACTTAAAGTGAGTCATGCTCAAATGCTCAAAGTGAAATGCCTTGCGGGGTTTGACAAGCACAGTCAGTCCCGTGGACACTTATGCCCATCTTTCATGGAAACCACAAACAGCCTAAAGGAGTTTTTTCACTTTTAATTTACCTAATAAGAAACTCTGAGTTGGTTTTAAAGTTATTTCATTAACCGTTTTGGGCACTACAGACTAGCAGCTAAGAACAACCTTTTCAACGAACCGCCTGAGGAGGTTGGTTATTAGAGCTAATGACCATCACCTAAAAGCTTTCATGTGCCTTGAAATCTGCAGTCCAATATGAAGCCAAGAAGAGCTTTTTCCTCTGTTTTTTCAAGTACTTGAAATACAATGTTTTCATTAAGCCTTCATACTTGCCAGGTCATTATTTTTGCCTGTTTCCAGTTATTATTTTTTCTTCATTCACCCAGCACAGGCTGCATAATAAACAACATAAAATAGATATTGGACGATTAAACTGCAGAAATACTAGCTGCTGTATGAAAGAAAGTTCAGGACTTATAAGCCCTTCATTTTTCTGTTTCCTTGGCAAATAATGGCATCTTAGTCCACTTCTAAATGACATGTCAGAAAAGAAAAGATATCTTCATTCAGCATTGCTACAATAAAGTGATGATTTCTCAAAAGGAAATGCAGCCTTAGTAGGTGTGTAAGTGATCATTATAGAGCACCCGATTTGTTAGGAATTTTCACCTAAAGGCATTTTCAACATCAGTTTTTCTCTATTAGCAGATGTTGACTTTTTAATGAGATCATTGCTGCAGTCTCCAGTGGTGCTATTTCAGTTTGTCTCCAATTATAAACTCAGTAGGTCACAGCACAGCCTGAGGGGAAAAAAAAAAAAAAAAGGAAAAAAACCCACAAACAAAACAATAAAAGGAAAAGCCCACAGAGAGCGAAACCTATCAATAGTCCTATTAAAAATGTCAAGTACAAACTCTGGGCTGAGGGGGCAACCAGCAGGCACAGATTCAGTTTCATTTTATACTGAAAGAAATACTAACATATCCCCACACTGATTACATTTAAACCTCGTATGCCTGGGGGTTTCACTCACAGAAATATGAACGGTCCGTCGTGAACACTCTGGGGACATCATCTCATGCCTGCAGCAGAGGCGTACCAATATTGGGAACATCCCTGTCGATATTCCACAGTAAGAAGAAATAAGGACATCGACAGATTAGCATTGTAGGTCAGCTGGGGACTGTGCTTTTGAAGAGAATATCCCAATTGCCTCCACATGTGTTGGTTCATGCTATGGAGCAGGCTCAGAATATAAAAGCTGTATTCCTTCTGGATGACACTGGGGAGTTCAATGCTCTCTAGGGGCTTGCCTAATGCACTCCAACCACCAATGGGCATTCAGATCAGAGCACCAGACTAGCAATTATTTGAAACAACCCCATCCCACCTCCAGAAAATGTCAGAGTGCCAACATCAGTACCATAGCACTATCCTTGTCAGCTCCTACCAGGTCACACTACTTATGAGCATAGACTTATCTGAAGTGCAACATGACAACAGACAACTGCGACTCTGAAGGTGTAACCACATTGCTGAGAATCTTTTTCTCAACCTTAAGCAATTTTCTATTCCTCTTGAAAGTACTCAGAAATTTTAAAAGCTGACTCACAAGCAGAGATTCCTGACAGAAGGAAAAGTTGTCTTTGCAGCTACGCAGTTAGCAATAGCACTGAAGGATGGAAAGGTCAAAGGAAAATAACATTATTGCTAGAACAAGTCAGAGCACTGTTTTGCCCAAACCACAGGGAAAAGGGCAGGGTAAACTGACTGTGAATACATTTAGTCCGCAGATCAGAAAAAGACTTGTAACCCATCAAGGAGACAGAAGTTGAAAGCATCCCACAGGCTGCTGTTATCACTGTTTCTGGCCAGTTCAAAGATGGAGATTGATCATATTTTTAGAGGGATTATATGAAATAGCTGTCTCTGACTACAATAAATTGGACTCTGTGGCCCAGTAAATCTCTTTCACTCTTATTTTCTCCTAAGCTCCCCAGACAGACATGTCCTGTGGGCAAGGATAAGTGTGAACATTAGCAGGAATGAAGACTTGTTCCCACCGAGATCCTATGTTACCACTGCCGTGGTAGGTGACAATCAGCACAGTTCCTTCTTGTCAAACACTTCTTTGAAGCCTGGAAGAAAAGAAGGACAAGACAGCCTAAGCAAGCTGATAGGACACCACTGTTTCTCATGTCACTCTCTCCCTTTCCCAAGAATTACCGACAATAGTGGACACCTGTGTTAAAACCTTCTCTCGTTTTTATGGAAGGTATGCAACCAAAATCACGGTATTTTAGCAGTATGTCTATACAGATGATTACACGGTTATCAGTCCTAATATAATAAGATACTAACTTCTAGGTGAAAACAATTCTAGTGAATGTGGAAAAAAAAAAAGAAATACTGCTATGCACGCAGGCAGAGATGTGAGTATCTGTTGATGGTGAAGGATTACAAAGACAGACGAAGCTGGTAAGTCACAAGTTCTCACTTTATTCAAAGAGCTGAAAAATGCATCACAAAAAGGAAACCCTACACTATTTCCATGTTTTAAATGCAGAGACAAATGAGACGAGTCTACCCTTTCACTCTTATTACAGAATTAGCAGTGTCCTCCTCTGCAGATAGCAGTACGGTTCCCCTGGGGTACGGGGGGACCCAGCACTGACCTGTCCAAAGTCACAGAGCAAGCTGAAGTCAGGAACCTTACTGTCATCCTCAAGGAGTACAACTTTCCACAGATTGCTTCCCTGCAATTGGTTCCATTTGAGTACATCTCTTATTACTTGCCACCAAGTCTTTATGACAGTTTTTTCTTCAGCAATGTCAGGCATTCAGCTTGGGCAGTGCTCCGTAGGAAATAGCTCCCTGTGCTGTTAAGGAGGACACGTTGTGCAGGTATACCATTGCTAAGTGTAACAAAAAAAATGAAAGGCTACAGGCTTCTGTTCACCCAGAAAAGCAGGTTTGACAAAGCAGAACAGAGACTCCTGAACAAAACACGTTTGAGATCATCTTGTACCATTCTGTCATCTTTGTTCTGCAAACTCCAGCCACGAAAGTGACTTGGGTTCATCCTGAAGTATTAGTTTCTTTAATTGCCTCTAGGACATCTCTCTCTTTTTCTCAAGAAGAGAGTTCTTAAAGTTTTAAAAAGAAAAACAAAACAGTTTATGTTAACACTACATGAATGTGACAAGAAGCCAACTCATTTGTTTAAATGCCTATCAGACTTCATGTTTAGACTCCAGGCACTTTGACAGGGAATCTCTTACTGATGAACATACCTGGCCATTGCAAAAGGAGGAAGAAGGAGTAGTGGATGAGAAGGGGGAAAAAAAGACCTCTCTCTAGATTTACAAATAAGAGAGATTCTAATCAACACTAGCTTCTACTAATAGCACCATCCATTTAATCGGACTGGCACCATATTCATCATTTACACCCGGAAATAATGAGTGAACATAAGCTGCATGACAAACTCTATGGAAATTTTATCTTATTATCTGTCAGTACAAGTCCAGAAGAATATCAAGTGATGTTGGTTTCAGGATGGCCTCAGATTCTGCTATGACACGCTCACACTGTTTAGGGCTGCCACAGAGGCATTCCTCTCTTCATCCAGAGAAAGCCGCTGAATATCCACATTGACCAAAAGTGTACAGAGAATCACTTTATTTCATTTTTTACATTAGACATTTGAGAAGCATAGCTCTTGGGAGTAGATGAAGCTTCCCAGTTATATTCAGCTTTGTCGTTAAGAAGACTATCAAAAATATTTTCAGACTTACCTTTCATTTAACCATTCAGAAATTATTTCATAGAGATCCAGCTCTCCAAAGGCCTTGCTTCAAAGAAAACTTCATACACTTTAAGACAGAGGCAGAGCTGTTGTCCTTCCTCTTTTTCTGCAACAGATACTTTTATGAAATAACTTAAGTATTGTGAAAAATACTTAGAGCTCTGGAGTTGTGGAAGCTGCTGCAGAAGACTTACTGAAGCCAACAGCCTAGTGCTCTGAAGAATGTCTAAAAACTGAGATTTTAAACACTCTATACATAGAGAGAGAGAGGTCAGAAAATTGGTGGTAATACCATTTTCTGAAAAGCACTTGTCAGCCCTGATAATGATTGCTTTATGCAATGCCCATCAATGTGATGACAAATATTTTTGTTTGTGTTTCTTTCAATGATGGTAGTATGAATAATATAAATACTATATCAGAGCTGAGGTTTTTTATCTGCAACAGTACCCCTACGTGACAAGACCAAAAGTCAAAAGATCTGCCAAGTGTCTCAGTGAAGTTTGTTACTCTTTCACCGACACTGAGTGTCTTTTGCACTCGTCCAGATTGTTTCCCTTCCAACTGCACCTCACTTACACCTCAACATTTAGTATCATAGATATCTTTCAACTTTTCTCCCTAGTCCGACACTCCATTCAGCCAATGTGCTAGACAAAATAGCATCCCAAGCCTAAGGGAAATCTCTGGACATTCCCATGCCTTTCCTGAGCATATGAAAAGTTACAACAGAAGTAGAGTGGTTTGGCAGAAGGAGACATGGAAAATAATAAGTAACTGAGTGAGACAAAGAAATCAAGTACATGGAAAGGGATTCAAAATTCAGCAACAGATGTCAAAGTGAGGAAACTAGAAATAAGCGGAACATGAGGATCACTCACTGAGCAAGAAGTACAAGGAATAATTACTACAAAAAGAGATTTGTAGTGAAGTCAGTAGCTTCCAACAAGATCATCTGGGATTCCCTGAGGTCAGTGAAAGTTTTCTCACTGAGGTCAGAAGGATCTGAATTTTCATGCCTGGAGGCATGACATTCCTCTCAAGAGTGCCTGTTTTTAAAGTAATGAAATTTCCTTGTTAGAGCAAAGACCAGGCTATTGCATTTGTCTGAGCCAGCAGCAGCAAGAATGTCTCTGGAGAAAGTGAAACACTACATTAACTTATCAGAAAAAAAAATGTTGAAAGTACCTTTAAGTGGCAGGTGTTTATGTTTAAACATCCAACATAATTTTAGTTTACATCAGCTGTAGCGCTTAATGGTTTTTTACATCCAGCAATGAGCCAACATATAATTTTTTGGTACTATTTTCAGGGCTTCAGAGAACTGCCAAGAATTGCAATAGGAGGAAGTCCATTGTTTTTCAGCTCACCTCTACTGGGAAAAATCCTTATCTCCCAACTGGGAGAACTGCCAAAGTTGTTGCTGTAATAAATATTACTTTACAAATTCTGGATTAATTTTAGCAATGCAGAGTAGATCCTTGGTGTTTAAAGACTTCTATTGTCTCAGCTCTCTTTAGTTTCAAAGAAGACCTCTATCGAGACAAAAAGCTAACCTATCACTGACTCAGATTCAAGCGGCAACACGATTTCAATGTCCCTAACGCTTCTTAGAAGCTACAAGAGTTGAAAAGAATTTGTATTTTGATGAGAGGTCTACTACACAGGATGCCTGCATTAGGTACCTACAGGCCAGTTGCAGACACATCTAGTGTGTCTAGAGAATAACCCAGCAGCATTGTGTACTTGGCCATAATGTTAGTGTTTGTAGAGAATACAATAATATAATGTTAGTATTTCCTGCACTAAAGTAGTTTTGTAGCTTGAGGCATTCAGGCTTCAATTTGCTCCCTGTTCAATGCCCTCCGTTGGAGGTAACATGAGCTGGTGCCCAGAGACCAGCACTGCTCCCACCAGAACACAGGGATGAAAAAGAGTGAACAGGGCTATGCCCACAAACATCCTTTTGCACTGCAAAAGCCCGAAGACATTTGCCATGACCTCAAGTAATTTATTGTAGCCACAGTACGGCAGAGCAGGGTGCTGGATCTGAACACCCCTTGGATGTCATGTTGGGCAGAGAGGAACCTGATGAGGTTCAACAAGGCCAAGTGCAGGGTCCTGCACCTGGGGAGGAACAACCCCATGCATCAGTACAGGCTTGGGGCAGACCTGCTGCAGAGCAGCAGTCCCTATGGAGAGGGACCTGGGTGTGCTGGTGGATGACAAGTTGACCATGAGCCAGCAGTGTGCCCTGGCTGCCAAGAAGGCCAATAGGATCCTGGGATGCATTAGGAGGAGTGTGGCCAGAAGATCGAGGGAGGTTCTCCTTCCCCTGTACACTGCCCTAGTGAGGCCCCATCTGGAGTCCTGTGTCCAGTTCTGGGCTCCCCACTTCAAGAAAGATGAAGAGCTGCTGGAGAGAGTCCAGCGGAGGGCTACGAGGATGGTGAGGGGACTGGAGCATCTCTCCTACAAGAAAAGGCTGAGAGAGCTGGGCTTGCTCAGCCTGAAGAAGAGAAGGCTGCGAGGGGACCTAATAAATGCTTATAAATATCTGAAGGGTGGGTGTCAGGAGGACTGGGCCAAACTCTTTTCAGTGGTGCCCAGTGACAGGACAAGGGGCAATGGGCACAAACTGAAGCACAAGAAGTTCCGTCTGAACATGAGGAAGAACTTCTTCCCTCTGAGGGTGACGGAGCTCTGGAACAGGCTGCCCAGGGAGGCTGTGGAGTCTCCTTCTCTGGAGATATTCAAGACCCGCTTGGACAAGGTCCTGTGCAGCCTGCTGTAGGTGACCCTGCTTCGGCACGAGGGTTGGACTAGATGACCCACAGAGGTCTCTTCCAACCCCGACCATTCTGTGATTCTGTGATTCTGTGATCCTGTCACTTTGTAATGAGGAGCATTTTAAGTAGTTATTAAAACTGGGAAAAAAGAAATGTAAACACCATTATCATTTGCTCTGGTGAAGGCAAGCTGTAGCTGCAAGTACTTGTCTGACAAATTACAGTGCACGGCACATTCAGTGTTGTTTTTAAAAATCATCAGACCTGAATTATTTCTTAGTAATGGAGAGTTTATAACTTGCAACAGCTTCTGTCCAAAATTAGAAGACTTCTGTTTTAGAGAGGTGAAAGTACCTGTGGCTCTCAATAAAATAGAAGAAAATTAAATAACACCTTTCCAATGCATTTACAACAGTCATAGAATAAAACAACACTGACACATGGCTCTCTGTCAGCTGCTTTCCTTCCAAAGGAATTGAGGTATAAATGGTTAAAGAATGAAGCAAAGCAACAGCGTGTACATGACTGTACTGGGTGCAGTTGTCCAGGTGTTGGCAGTGGGGTTATTTAAGAAAGGGCGGAAGCACCAGACAGAGAAATGGGTGGAGGAGTGGAAAAAAAAAAAAAAAAAAAAAAAAGAATTGCAAAACAGCAGCAGGAACACCAAGGTCTGAGAAGGAGGGTCAGGAGGAGGTGCCCTGCAGCAGAGCAGCAGTCCACACTGCAGCCTGCGAAGATGAGCCGACGCTGTAGCAGTTCATGAAGGACCCACACCTGAGCAGGGGAATGGTGTGAGGAGGAAGGAGTGGCAGAGAGGAATTGTTATGGACAGACCTCAAACCCCTTTGCCCATCTCACTGCACTGGCTGGTGGGGAAAAGAGGTAGAGGAATGAAGTTGAGCCTGCAAAAGGGGTTGAGGGAAGATGATGTTTTAGTTTTTGTCTGAGTTTCTCACCAGCCTACTCTACTTTTAATTGGCAATAAGTTAAACTAGTTTTCTGCAAGTCAAATCTGTTTGGCCCGAGACAGTAATTGCCTTGTCGTTACCTTGACCCATGAGTTTTATCATCCTGTTTTCTCCTTCTGCTCCACCGTGGTGCGGTGTGAGAGGGCAACTGGATGGGAGTGTGGCTGCAAGCCACAACTAACCCACCACAACGACTTACTGAAGGTCACATAGCACTTCACAGTAGCAAAGCCAAGAACAAAAACCGGCTCCCTGGCTTCCCAGTCCAGTGCACGTTGTTGTTAGCCACCTCTCTAACCTCGCCCTGGAAACAGCTGCAGAACAACCCAATTCATGCAGGCTTGCACGGGAGACATCGGCAAGGTACAGAAAGGAGCCAAGGAGAGCCCTGGGGCTGTGACTAATCCCTGGCACCGGGCAGCCCAACAAACTTCAAAGGAAGCATTGCATTGGCACAGTATGGATGGGGCTTAAGAGGCCTTACAGTTGATTGCAGTAAGTGCTTTTGGCACACTAGCAACATTTCATGCATGTAGTGTCTGCAGAATGTCAAATAGTCATGTTAGAATAACGTTACGTTATTTTTACGCTCAGGTTTATGATCTGTAGTTCACTTTAAAGGACTAGCCGTTGTAGAAGGAAACCATACATCAGAGGGTAGGGGAAAAGCAAAAACCCTTAAAAATTATTTTTCTATGAAAATTTTCTAATGCCTTCTAAACCACCACCATGTAATCATCTCTGACTTAAGATACAGAAATTTTGGACATTTATGACATTCAGTGGAAAAACAGTTTCTATCTGGATTAGAAAAAGCGGAAAATAAACCACAGTCAAAGTGTATTGGTATATTTAAAATATAATTAAAATAATTATAACGGAATTTCACTAATATATCTACAGTAAGTACTTTTGTAGAAGAAACCCTCATATTTATACTGGATTTTGGAGAAATTTATTTATACTGGATTTTGGAGAAATTCCAATTTATATTGGAAAGAGTCCTATTTATATTGGAAAAAAACCCCCTTTTTCTCCCCATCTCTAGTGCCATGCTAATTGGCTCTGTTCCAACTTAGTATACTGCCAAAAAACTGCACAAAATACCCCAACCACTGTCTGTGTATGTAGATACACGCTGGGCTTCCAAAAGATCTAGTAAAGATCCCATTGGCATGGATATGCGTTCCAGTCTAAAGGGGTTTTTTGGCTTTTTGATCTGTAAGAGCTACCCACTAGGACAGAGCAAGTGTGAATTTGCTGTGGCACATAGCTACAAATGGTCAATGACTACATCAATCATCATATCATTTTTTACATTTCCCTGTGAGTAGAGGCAAAACCATTTATTCTGCTAAGGAAGTTGTCAGGAATTTATTCCGAATGTCCCATAATTTCAGGATGTGTTTGTTTTAGCATGTATGTTGTATGCTACTATTAGGGCACAAGTGCTTAAGCATGTTTTCAAGGTGAACAAGTGATAGCAACTTGTCCCATGGCAGATGCTAAGGGGAAAAAGTATATTCACAGACCAAAGTTGCACATTTATAAGAGAAAGCCAAAGTCATCAATTGTTTCAGTATTTTTGCCTCGTACACTTCTGGCTATATTTCAGCATTTCCAAGGCTGCTTACAAAAATAATATGATATATTCCAGCAGTAGTAACACTTGGGAAGCAAATACAAGTTTTGCACATGTTTTCCTTTCCCTAAATAAAAATGCCCAGTTAAGTTTTTAGAGGTATTTATATAAGAAACGCTTGCAATGCAAGGTTATTAGCAACAATATTCTTGATCATGTTAGCGCCACTGACGTATGCTGTTCTTTGTATCACACTGTACAATGCCAACAAAAATTAAAAGACATTAATGTATGTATACTGGGACATGCAATCAGGACAAGTAATCACTCTCAAAAATTAAATATTTTAAAATTCATTCTCAGCAGACTAACAAACACAAATATAGTCTTTGATCTTTTAGGAGTCCTCAGGCTATAAAAAGTCTCTGCTTTGATACCAACATGTAAAAGCTGTGAATTAGAACAGGCTGTAGAAAAGTGGCAGCAAAATCAAAATAAGTTTGGTCATGATAAGATTGTGCTGAGTCTACAAGACAGAGCACATAGCCAAGAATTAGAGACGAGAATAATGTTGGAATATATGCTAATGAGTTGGAAAGATCTAAGATCAATAGTCATAAATTTTTTACAGTAAAAGCGGAAGGAAAGGCATAGACATTGAATTCTGTAAGTAATCCAGTTTTGAAAGTAAAATAAACAATTTCATTGCTTGAACACCTCTAACAAGAAAATGCAGATTGCTGTTTGTACTTTATTCACAACATTTCCTAAGAGGTGATGATTCATTCTTGCTCTTCACAAGTGAAATCGAGGGGGCAAGCTTTCAAAGCTCCTGTCCTTGCTATTTTGAGTAAAAAATGAGTTGCACAGGGGAGTGCCCTCTCCCTGGAAGTGTTCAAGGCCAGGTTGGATGGGTCTTTGACCAACCTGGTCTAGTGGAAGGTGTCCCTGCCCATGGCAGGTGGTTAGGAACTAGGTAATCTGTAAGGTCCCTTCCAACCCAAGCCATTCTATCATTTTGTTTCTGAAAAAAAATAAAGGACAATGTCTTCCAGTTGTTATTTGTATTTCATCAGATTATGCTGCGAGTTCAGATGTGACACTACCCCCAAGTACAGCAGTAATGTTCACTATTTGAAAGTTAAGCAATGCATTTCTAAGGTTTGAGAGACGCTGTTCGTCCAGTAAAGCTCCAAACCAGCTGTTCTACTTGTATTGAATAGCGTCCTACAGTCTAGGTAGCCCTGCTCACCTCAATGTGGAGCAGAAACACAGATTAGGAAAAGGAAAGACTTGCATTCTCAAGTAAAGCATGCTCAAATTAAATTAACATCAGGTAACTGAGTAGCTGGAGAAGCTTAAAGAAAAATGAATTGCTGAACACTAAAAAAGGGTAAAGAAAGACATGAGTAAGACTTATATAATCTGGTTCTCCCTTGTTTGATGTGTTTGCTTCAAAAAATATTCCAGCTGTTAAAAGCACTTAACTGGCAACCTCTATGTTTCCCTAAACACAAAATAACTTCTTAGCTTACCTGTAGTGTGTATCTATCAGCTCAGAGGAGTTCTGTTCTGACACTGTGTCCTTCAGCAGTTGGGATCAGCGAGACTGTCCCCGAAGTGCTCTTTGTCGTAGGATGTCGTGACCAGCTACAGGCTGTGACCTCCTCTGCCACTGACAGTCTTTGTGCTTTCCTGTGCCTGTGTCACTGCAGGAGTTCCTTGTGGGAGGGAGTGCGAGAGGGGCAAGACTTGCAGGTTTATTTCAGTCACTCCCGATTTCCAGCCGAGGCACTATCCTTTCACTTCAAGTTGCACACCCTTAAGGCAGATAAAGCAGCAGGTGAAGAAGAAAATGAGCATTTGTACACAAGGCTTAACGTTTAAAAAGAAATACTGATAAAGTCTTCCAAGACAGAAAACAACCACTTTCAGAGTCGGTCAACTTCTGTTGCTCAGAGGAATAGGGAAACCAAACAGAGAGAAACTTCTGTGCTTACAAGAGAGGTATCTGAGAGGAAAGCAGCCTATTAAAGAGAAGGGGACTGGTTACAGAAACATTTGCATGACTGACAGGCTGAAGTACCATTTTCCTTTTGATCCCTTTTCTTTCTTCTGCACAGTGCAAGGGACACCTGGATACAAAAATAATGCATAGCTAGTTGTCTTGATGTCCTCAGGAGACGATATCTATCTGCCTTTTAGCCCATCTCCAACAAACAGGCATTTCTAGATATAGTTTGCTATGATCCCTGCCTCTGCATTTGAGGATTACTCTTGTATTTTACGTGTCACAAAGCATCCTGAGCTTTAGATTATTTCAGTTTTACAAAAGAACAGATCATTTCACTATAAAACTTTTCCTTTTGCTTTTGGATAAAATTTTAACTTGCTTTTGGGTAATCTTGTATTTCTGTCCTTTTCATTGGAGAAAGGTCAACTAGAAAGGCACTGGGACCCCGAATATTAATACTATTCAATAAGGGACAGTTTTTATCATTCTTTGTCACCCTTCTCATGTTGTGTCCTCACTGATTTTAGCGGGGATGCTTAATCAGTGGAAATTCTCAGTGGGCACGTAGTGTGAGTTATGCGGAGTCTGGCCCTAAGTAGTTATTTAAAGCTAAAAGAAAATGTTGGCTTGAGGTCCAGAGACCAGACTGCCATTTATCCCAAATTCAACTGATCAAGCAGAAACATAGTTTTCCCTTAATCAGCGATAGCAAAGAAGTAGGAAGGATGGACAAGGAAAATAAATTCTCTTTTTTTCTTAAAAATTCTGTTGGTTCTTGACTTTCCCACCAAGAAAACAATGCAGATTGTTCTGGATTTCACTAAATTTTGTAATGTCACCATTCACTTTAAAGTGCCTTGGATGATGTCAGATCCTGTCAGTGTTGTGCAAGGTGGACTGCCATTACCTTTCAGATAAGACAACAGTCAACTTCCTGGTGGAAACAACTGTTAGTAGAACCCTACGTAAAGACTCTCTATTTCAAGAAGTCACACAGGCACTCTTTACTTTTAATTATCATAGGTTTTATTTCCCACAGTAATTCATAAATTCATTTCTTCTTGACTCCAACCCATTTTCTGTATATTTTTAGAACAACAAATTGTGTGTCATCTCTGTGGGTATAGTCTTCCCAGTATGAGAATCAATCACTGGTGTTGGAAGATCAATCTCATCTAACTATTCACATAGCTTTGCTTTTTTCTTAATTGCATCCAATTACTGTAAAGAGTACTGGACATGCAGAACATGCTCAATTTCATGTCTCAGCACACATCTTTAGTATCAAGTGGGATGATGGCCTGCTGCTGTTAAAGAATTAATAGCCTGACACAATTTTTAGGGGAGATGCACATCACAGGTGCACATAGAAGCTGCAAGCGCAAATAAGGAACGAATAATATATCTTATGATGTAGATTAAAGAGTTATACATCACAATGAAAATATACTTCAGAGAAGATGTTAGGAATATGTAATTCTTCAGGTACAAATATTGACAAAGAACAACTTGGTTTGGTCCAGAACCTCTAGTTCTGACAGGACTGAAGGAAGTATGATATAGAAACACTAGTCAGAGGATACCCCACATAAGCAATCTGGTGAACAAGATACCCAAAGAAAAATCCCAAATTATTTTAGAGAATGAAATACATGTATTAACTCCCTTGAAATTACATTGCCAGATAATGCATTGCATTTCTTGTAAATGCTTTTAACTTCAAAATTCTTTCTAGGCAAAAGAGCTAAATTTCAAAATGTTTGTTAAGTATCATTCTGCTCGCTCATTTTATATGGTGAGTGATGCACAGAAGGCAAAGCAAAAGAGTTGAGACTAAATTGGTAGGATCACAGGAGTAACTACTGTACTAAGGGGAATTTGAGAAACCGAGTGAAAGAAATGGGTAGAGAAAGGAAAAGGTGACGAAGCACTACCTTATTTTCTATGTAAAATCCATACAACCAAACTGCTTCAGAGAGCAGTTTGTCTAACCTGCACGTCTAGATAAAGTCAACAGCTACCATATAGAAAGCATCTCCTGTTATAAAATGGAAATAAGTACTTTCTTGCAGATTGCATTAATTTATTTTTGTCCTTACCTGCAGAGGACTTAGGGAACCATCACTGTTCCTGCACAACACCTTTTGTGCCCCAGGCAGCATTGCCCAAACATATTCTTCCTGCTGCTCTGCCCATGACTCTCTGTAGTGTTTCTACTTCTTCAGAAAGAAGCATATCCTACAGCTGAACTTGGGTCACCCCAAACAGAGCAGCATTGTTGTTTCCCCTCCTTCCTTATAAACCCCCTCCAAGGGAAGTACCATGGAAGGGTGTTTGCTTTTTTAATGCTGGCATCATGTTAGTGGCTTGCACACTTGTCTGCCTTACAGGCGTTCTCTGGTCAGTGACTGAAATTGCTAATGGCAATATTGGCAATATTAGCAACTGGTTGATCAGCCAGTACTTTGCTAGTTGCTCCTCCTTAAAAGACTAAATGTTATATCACCATTGTCATGAAACTTATTAGGTAACTAATAATTAGTTAGCTAACCAGTGAAAGAAAATAATGTATCTTCCACAGTTAGTGTGTACACCTTCCACTGCCTTTAATGAGGAAAAAAAAGAAATGCTGGAGGATTGCAGCTTTCATTGCTGGTTGGTATTTTACTGTTGATAGGTAATATAGATATCTGATTTAATAATGGACTGCTTATGCATCTGAGTTACCATAGCCATTAAACACTAAAAAGCATGCTAAATCCTGAAAAAACGAAGTAAGCTCATCATCACCTATGTATAAATACACACACATGTAAGACAGCTAAACAGAAGATACCAAGTTGATAAACTGCAGTTTAACTTGGCAAGTTTCAACAAAAAAACTTCACACCTTCCCCGTGGGGGCCAGGCAAGGATTGTCTCCCCTGATGCCACATTGCAAGCCTGCTTTGGCTCATCTGTGGGTCCCCAAGACCCAAGCCTACCTGGCACCCCATGGGGCTGCTTCTCTGCTTTCCTCTGAGTTTTCTAAAGGAGCTTCCTGGAAACAGTGAGCTAGCAGCAGCGTAGCTCAAAATAAGACCCTTTTTCCTTCTAGGATGGAGCTCTGAGCAACCTGGTCTAGTGGAAAGTGTCCCTGCTCATGGGAGGGGGGTTAGAACTAGATGATCTTTAAGGTCCCTTCCAACCCAAATCTTTCTGTAATTCTATGATTCTATGATTCTTTGTCGTGAATCTTTCCCGATGTTTTCTGTTCTGAAAGTGCAGTTTTTTAAAAGCTGCTTGTGAAACACTTTGTCATGAGATTATAGGAATTTCTGCCTCTGGGAGTTTGGCACAGGGCTGTATTTTGTATTGCTGGACTCTCAAGCTTTGCTAATAATAACTGCTGATAACCTAACTTTAGGCTGTTTTTATGTCACTCTCTGTTACTATGTTGTTGTGTTTTTTTCATCTCACTTATTCTTCCTAAGAGGTGTATTTCTCCGTTGCACTGATTTTTTTGCAAGTGCTTCCTTTTCACCTTTGCTGCTTTGAATTTTGTTGTGGGCTTATTTGCATTTCTGTTGTTTTACATCTAAATAAGTTGCTTTTTTATTAGTTCATAGCTTGCATTTTGGTTGTCTGCTTATTGTTACCAAATTTGTTTAATTCAGGAATAACTCTGTGTTAATAGAGGTGTAGAAAGGAACCGTTTAACTTGTGCTTTCTGTGAAAGTATATGCAGATAGAAACTGTAAGTTAATTAAAACCAGAAAGACCTATATTTTAAGTAAATGTTAGCTAAGCAAAGCCATCTAAAGTGTGCCAGTTACGTAACGGAGAAAGGAAGCTTATCAAAATATGTTTTGTGTTGAAACTCATTAATTACAGTGAGAATAATACCTAGAGTTAAAGAATTAAACTGGTTATTCTTGGGCACTGCATTTTGTAATTAGAGAGCTAGCAGAAATTTTCATGAACTGGCTAAACAAACTAAATTGAGAAAATTATCTTTTCTTCTCCTGTTGCAGAGGTGACACTTTCAGAGATGGTGTAGTGCTGTAGCAAAATATTCTTTTCAGTTAACCCATGATGCTGATCACTTCTTTCCTTTTAATGTCCAGCAGCAAATATGTTCTGGTTGAATATAGTTGGAATTAAAAGATGGTAATTTTAAGTCTTACCATATTGCCATAGTACAAACTTCCACATTTTTAAAAGTTAACTTCTGTTTTCCCCAATAAGTCAATAAAAATAGATCACTTCGGCAGAAATGCCCAATGTTTCTACTTAACTGTCAGTATAAAGATCACTTCATTCTGGCCTAAGAATTATGTTTATACAGGACAGAAGCTGAAAAGACTGCTTAAATAATACACGTTAGATTATCTTAATGATAGGAGTAGATGACTGACAGCATTGAAAACCAAAGTAGTGTTCTTCTCAACCCGTACATCAATACAGGTAGGTTTCCTTTGGTGACAAAATAATTATGGTACAATGACGTCCCTCTCATACTCTGTAGGGAATTGCCAACAGCCTGTATGGAAGCTGATTGACTGCCTAATAGGAGAATATTGATTTGGATTTGTGACGGACTGCTGATTCATTTATTCGTTTACCATGCTTTACCATGGTAAGGACTGGATTATGGCTACAGTTTCAAGGTCATGTCATACCAGTGCTCTGAGAAACAACTGATTTGTTCTGCTCCTTGCCAAAGTCCCTGCTTGTCCACGCTGTCAAACCACTAGATTGTCTTCCAGGGAAGTCTGGCTGTCCCTGACACGTGAAACCCAGGAAGGTACCCCGTCCTCCCAGTGCCTCCCAGTTACCCTCCAAACCAGTAGTCTGCATGACCTGTATTCCCAGGTCCCCTCCGAAAATACACCAAAACTTCTTCCTGCATAGCCCAAATTATAACCACATTATATTAAACACAATTCCCTTGAGGCCTCATTCAAAACGCTTTCTTCTTCCCACCCCCAAGTCAGCATCTCGTTCTTTACAAAGAACACACCACACCAGTAACTGTTGACAACTGGTGCAAAAAAGCATCACTCTGCTTGTCTCTGCATGGAGTGAGAGTATGCACTGAAGTACAGTTTTAGCAATAACACCTGAAATGTATCTAGACAAACATCAATGTTGGGGTGGAGCAGGTAGTGAATACGTAGATCACAGGCAAGTACTGAATCAGACTAGATAATCTGAAAAGGCTAAAATGAAGTCCAGAAAGAGGAATAAATACCCAAGATGAAGGTGGCAAAACAGATCTTGCTCATGAACAGTTTTCTTGGAAGTCCTGAGCAGAGAGCACAAGCTATTCTTGACCACACTACAGACTTTAGCAGAATAATGGCAGTGCAGGTAGAGAAGAACCCCATCCTAAGAGGCCTTGCTAATTAGGAATTTAAGTGCTTGGCAGAAGCAGTACACAGAGTAGCCTGCTTTTAATCCAAAAATATCTGCATTAAATGGGCAAAAGAAATCAACTTTGTATTACTGAGGGCACATAGTTCTGCATTAGGTAGAAACACATGTAGACTAGAAGCCAGTTTTCATTTGGTAATGGGTATTTTGATAAGCATCTGCCTCTAGACACCACTCTCTGTCCCAGTGAAGAGGAGAGGGACATGGATTGCAATTGCGTCTTGTCCCCACAGTCATTCCTTTTGCAGGAGTCAAGTCTGCACTGCCTCAGCAGCAGAGCAGCATGTTAGCAAACATTCCTCAGTAACCCACCAGTGTCTGGAATTCAGCAAGATTAGAAAATTCTTAAAGAGCTCATGTGAAGAGCAAGAGACAGATTATTTTCAACTAGAAAACCTCACCAACTCCCATGGTCCCTCCAGCATTAACCGAAACAGTGCAGAGTATACTGTCTTCACAGTGTGCAGCAATCAGTTCCTAATAAAGGATCAGCAGTAGCTACAACAGACCTGGGAGCAACAGCACCTTGCTGAGGAGCACCTAGCACTTCTCAGCTCCAAAAAAAGTGTGAGATGTCAGAGGCCAGGCAACACAAGGGATTTCTGGCACTGGAGGAGTCCACACCATTTCACCCACAGCCTGCCTGAACATTATTGCTCTTTGCTAACCTCAAAGTTCATCACAAAATGCTACTGTGACACATCTATAATGGGCACTGACAGGCCGTGAGAGTCCTAAGTACCAGGCATTATGTGGGGCCACACAGTGCAGATGTGCCCCAGTGCTAGGGAGAACACAGGGGAGCGGAAGGGCATGCAGCAGGAGCAATGGGGATGTTCTTGGCAGAGGCCGGATTGCAGCTGGGGTTTTCTGGCAGTGATGGCATGGGTTTTGACAAGAGTCCTGCAGGCCTTGGTGGGACAATTGCTGTGAATGACAGAACGAAACAGTAGGACATGGCCAGGGACAGGATAAAAATGTCTGTTATTTAGGATTAGAGACAATTTTGAGAAAGTACTTATGAATGTAATAAATCCAGGGAAGTAGATATCACAATGCAGAAAGAAATTTATATCAGACAAAAAGAACAAAGGAAAAAAAGTACTATACATATTATTGTGTTCTAAATTAACCTGTCAGGGGAAATGGTGAAGGTTTATTGATAAATGAATGAAAACATCTCTGTTAGTGAAAAAAAGGAATGAAAATAAGCAAACAAACCGATGTAAAATACTGAAAGTATTACCCTGTAAAGTCTGATATGACACAATTTAATGTGAATGTCCAAATCTAGTAACACTTCTTCCAAAAGGAAGCATAAAGAAAGAGGACAGCAGAGTGAACCCACGGATCACAGGAGGCGTAATTAGACTTCATCCGATGGGAGGCAAAGACACATGTGAGAACAGACTGTAATAAATTGGGTCTGTTTAATTAGAGAAAGGAACAACAACGGGTGTAAGACCAGTGAATGACTGGGACAAGATAAAGTCAAGGATATTACAAAACAGATGAAAATAAACTTTCCTACAACTTAGTTTGACGTTTGGGACTACAGGCCACAAGGCAGCAAAAACTAGTGACAAAAGGGTGTGAAACCAAAATCACAGTGGCCAGAAAGCTGTTAAAACAGCTGGGGCAGCAGAGACAGGCCTCACTATCAGCATCACTCCATCATATTCTCTTGCCTGCCTTTCACCTGCATCTTTTCAGGTCTCGTATCCTGATCATTTTTCCCAGCTCAAGGTTGTCAACTGAAGTGAAAGAAAACCTCTGGCAACTGAACCGTAGTTCCTGAATTGCTTTGGTGGAGAAATAGCATTATGGATAAATTGTTTTTCAGGAAAAAAAATATGTTTAGTAGGTCATGGATAACTTTTTTGCTGAAAAAAATAGGTACCCAGTACATGCTGTGATGTCAGACTGAAATCCACAGAGCTGTTGAGACAAAGCCTGTATTCAAAGACAGCAGTGCAACAAAAGCATCTGTGACTTTTGGTCATACCGTGAAGCCAAGCAGGGAAACTGAAAACAACCACCTCTTACCTATACCATCTCTTTATTTTCTTCTCACTGGGAGAACAGGAAACACAAATGATGAATTTTCCACAAGGGTGTAAGTCATTACGTTCATACATCTTTTCAACTGATGAAGTGCTTCTATATGGTTGTAGTTACATGCCATGGAAAGCTCATCAGTAAAGGTACTTGAACATTGCAACAGCAACAACCAAGAAAAACATCCAGATTGCATCAGCCCTTTCTCTTAGGAGCAGCCATTCTTCCTCTATCACCACTTTCCAGCCCCTCTTTGCTGACTCCCATTTACAACTCTGGTTTCACTGAATTACTAGCAGCTCTGAATATAATTTCTGTCCTTTCACTAAAATATTTAGTGCCAGTCCAGCAAAGGTTCTAAGCATGTCATCAGTCTAAACCATCAAGCCAACCTGCTGACATAGTTACTTTGATGGATTGAGCTCTAATTTTTCTGTGCCATTTGGAAAACTAAGGACGTTCCCATTAAGACTCAAACATAAATTTGAGATTACCAGATACTCTTCTTCAACCAAATATAAACCAGGAAAATACGCTTCCTTATAACCCATGTCAGAGGTTTATATTTTTAGGCTCAGACTAAGCAGCAACAGCTCAGTCGTGAATCTTTTTCTTCACTTCTCAGAATTGTTTAATTTGTTGCTTTAGGTCTTGGAGGATTTCATTCTTCTTCTTCTAAAAATGCTTAATAAGAGGTCTCTGTTCCAGATTGATGTCTCTAACTTATAAGCTCTTCTAGCCCACTGGGAAGATATAAATTTGTACCTAAGAAAGGAAAGGAAGAATAAAAAACATAGAGTGTGCACAGTCACACAGAATCTTTTTTCCTCTCTACCCCTTTCTAATAGTGAGCAAGCCTACCAGATTTTGCTCTGTTCTTGTTTGTATTGCCAAGTATCTCTGATCCAAAAGTAACAATTTTAAAATTGCTTTGTATTAAAAAAATTAAACTAATCCTGCAGTGATCCACTCTGCATTGCTCATTGCTTTACTTCCACTGCATAATCCTATATTAGCTAAATCAGAACTGGAAAACAAAGTAAAGGTGAAGTTCATATTCCAAAAAAAGAGGCAAAGGAAAGAGCTTTCCAAAAGGGAACTACAACTGTAACAATAGCAGGTAATTCTACTGCAGGCCATTTGTAAAATGTGCAAAATGTTTTTGGCTCTGTTTTCCACAGAAAATATTATTCTTATGCCCCTGAGCAGTCACTTCTCTAGAGGAAGAAGATATCCCCATGCCGACACTGCTGCACAGTAAAGTATTATTACTGAGCCTATAAAGACACAGAAAGAGTCTAAATCTCTTGATGAAATTGTGTCCCTAATCTGAATGTCCTTTCAGCAGAAAGGAAATAGCAGTAGACAGAATAATAGTAAACACACTTTCAATATCTCAAGATCAGCCTATAAAGTAATTGGTGTATCTCAAAATCCTCTTTCTTCAGATCAATATCTACACATAGTTAGCTAACAACGTTTGGCTGTAAATCAAATGATTACAGACATAACTAAGTTAATGAAACTGTGCTTTGGTGCTCAGGATTGAATGTACGCTTTTTATGTTGAGCTGTAATAAGTTATAAATGCAGAAATATCCAGATTTCTCTGTAAGGGAGTTGTTGCTACTCATATTTCCTCCTTGCAACGAAATCTAGCGTAGATTGCAGACCTTCTAAATACTTCTAATAGTCTCATTGGCAACGTTAGTAATTTCGGAATAGGTCAGGGCAGCTAACTCAGCCTATACATGCTGTTTACTTTATTCTCACTGGACTAGGTAAACTGATCAGTAGACCTTTAATCCATATGTAAATTTCCTAGTTATGCTTGTATTCACATGGGGAAGGAAGTGTACATTAGAGAAATTTGCCAAGTATAAACCAGTCCTAAACCAGAGAAATATAGAACCCTTATCAATGTAAAGCATGCATAATAATTACAAATTTCAAAATGGATAAAGGGCTTAGAAATGAATTTTAATTTTGTTCTGATAACAAGAACACTTATTAGAAGTTATAAATAGTTTTGTTAGTATTGCATAATTTTTTGAAGGTCAGAAACCTGTCTGTTTTCAGATCATTTGGGGGCTCGCAAAACATTACTTTGTCTCTAAATTAATGATATATTCAGACAATCAAACAAATGTCATGACTATCATTAGTCCCAATCTAAAGCTGACATCAGTTTTACTCACAGATAGCTCTAATAGCTATCTTCATACTTAATTTAACCAAAGAACATGAAAAAGAAACTTCTAGATTTCTGTCATTCAACTAGCAGCCATCTCACTGCAGGTATGTGGATCGCAGCCGTGGCATAAATCTCAGATCACACAGTCCTGTTGAAGAAAATAGGAGTCAGACATGAGAGTTATGGCGGGACTACAGAATTAAGTAAAGCAGATCCAGCTGCAAGGAGACTATGTGGAAGGGGAAGGAGTACCAGTCGCTGTGTAGGTGCTAATCCTTCCATATTGCTCTGCTGAGACACTTGTGGACTGCAGACCACTTCACTGCTCGGGCTATGGCAGCCTCAGCTGTCACACATGGTTCTTTTCAACACAGTGCCAGTGCCCATCTCAATATTTTGCCTCAGTCTCTTAATGGTTTGTTAGATCTAAAGTAGACACAAATTAGTCATTGAAATCTGGAGCCATGGAGAATCAAGGAAAGACTCCAAGGTTAGTGGACTTTGTACCTATGAAGCATACGTTATTTTGTTCACATGATTCTTATCCTCCCATTAGAATTCTGGAGTTTAGGAGGATACGCAGTAGATGACACTGCATTGTGGTTAAGTGAAAATCCATGCAATCTGCTGTCAAACTCAGATACAGAAATACCTTCTTTCCATCAGATTTACAAGGGAATATGCATGTATGTGCGTATGATTTGAGTTGGGGGAAAAAAAATTGGTAAACACGAGAAGGCTTTGGGAAGGATTAAAGACCCTTGATATCTGCACAAAGCTCACCTGGAGAACACTCAGACATCCATTTCACTGCTGTTCAGAAAGAAGCATTTCTAGCATGTTTAGCCGTCACGCAGGTATGCATGAACAAGCAGCCCTCCCTTCCCCCTCCAACAGATTTTCCCTACCAAAGTGCCATGCTGGAGTACATTATAATAGAGGTGCCAGACGGCCCTTCCTGGCATCTCAGCTTTCTGGTAACCTGATGCTGCATCCACATGTTGGTCATGTAGTAACTACTTTATGCCATCTCAACAAGCCTTAAATGGAAACTCTGGAATACAAGGGATTATTATAACCTCAGAAAAAGTAGAAGTTTCCTTTGCCCTCAGGCTTAATATCTGTAGGCATCAATTTTCATTAGTAAACTCAAAATTTAGAATGGGTAGAATTCAAGTCTCCTTATAATTTAAAAGCATAAGAATTAAGAAGTTAAGACAAATCTAGTCCCACTCTATTTTTCAATGGTGTTTACGCAGTTTTCCTGTCTATAAGCAGGTGTTTTCACCAACAGTTATATCAAAGACCTTTTATTTGCAAGCTATTCCCTTTTTTGTTTTGTTAGCAAGTTCTCTTGTGCATATTAATTACTGCAGACCTCTGCCAACCTGTGTTAATATCCAGGCACACTCTCTTTTAAAGGGAAATGTCAAAGATTAAATTCAAATGAAGGATGACATTTCAGTTTGCATATTCCATGTATAATGGTTCTTCTCTACCTTCTAGAAGTTTCAGCTGAGGAAAAAATGTAATATTTAAAGAAACCACCCCCCAGAAAATTTCACTTTATGTTTTTATGTAATAGCTATGTCTCCAAATCATCTTTGCAGAGGCAAAAAACCCTACATGACAAAAAATGTCAGAAATGGAATTAAAATCTTTGAAGATACACATGCTTTACCTGCCAGGTGCTAACAGAGAACTGTCAGAAAAATAATAAAGTATATCTCACTCTGCCCTTGTTCTTTTACTGGCTGCGTGCTTGGGCAGAATACATTAATAAGCACTTCTGTTTCTTCTAGATGATGTTCACTGCTTTAGACTAATTTGCTCTCGTTGGCAGTTTTCTACATACGTGTCAAGAAGAAGTAAAGGCAGGCTGCTCTGCAGGGGAAGGTGAACCAGGACTGAGCATCACAAGGACAGCAGAGGCAGTGACCTGCTGACAAGGGCACAGGTCTGCCACATCTGAATGATGAGAGCGATGTGGAGCCAGGACAGTGACCCAGGCATTCTAGGGACCTGTGTCTGCCCCACCAGCCCTGGCAAAGAAGCAGGTTTGAGGTCAATGCAGGGATCCAAGTCAGCAAGTCAGAGGCAAGGCAGTATGGGAGTAGGCAGAGCATCCCTGTAACGTATCTCAGGCAGAAACCAATGGAGAGAACTCAGCTCAAAAGCACATCCCTAGACAAGGGAAGGTGAGAACCCTGGCCAGGGCTTCTCACAGTAGCACAGATTCCCTGTCAAAACTGACTCCCTTCTCAGGTAGCTGAAGCTCCAGTGGCGGGGAGAGTCTACTGATACACTCAGCTCTGACACCATGATCAGGGAGACGAAGTCACTGGGACTACTTTTGGAGGGCGTATAGAAGAAAGTTATGAGAATCAAGATGATCATTCAAGACTTGAGTTTGCCAAGTGAAGAATTTGCAGTTTCATTTAGAACATTTTGGCGACCTGCAAGTGTAAGAACACTGATAAGCACCAGTCTCGGGAGAGTTTTAGATTGAGTGCTCTGCTCTTTCTTGTGATCTTCTCAATGGTCATGATATACACATACAGACTTTTAAGCTTCTCTGAATCCACAGAAAAAAGCCCAATTGAAAATGGTAGTTAAGTTAGATCTGCAACTTAAATACTCTTAAAGAGAAACATCCTTGAGACTCACTCAAGTGAACATGCTTTCTCTTCAGCTGCTTTCTCCTCTGGAGAGTCTTTGTGTTACTAGTACTGTATCTGAGTAGAAAAACATGGAAAAGACAACAGCTGACTCAGAGTTAAGAATTATTTAAAAATAGGGGCTTGAAGAGACAAAGAGGGGCCTATGATGAGAAAAGAGGACTGAAACACAAACATTCTTTTGCTGTAATGCCTTACACTTATAGACTGGTAGAACTAGCACTGTGAAGAGCTAAAAGCAGCTACGAGAGTCAATAGCCCTAATGAATTTGTTTGCACAGGAAAAATATTTGGCAGAGTCATTCTGGGGTAACTAGTGAGATGGTAATAGTCAGACATAACATCCGTCTGTAAGCCCTACTAAAAATGAAAATCTACATAGCCAGGAATTAATATCCTTGCTTGGAACTACCCTGAATATCACAGTCATTTGATATACTCCATCAATCAGTTTGCTGATGTTAACAAGTCCCTGAATGATTTAACCATGCATAACTTAGACATTGCTTCTTGGTTTGATTTCATAAAACAGTGTTACTTCTCACTGTATTCTCTTAACATTTGTAATCTTGGCTTGGTATCTCAATAATATACAACATTAGCAGTGATATTTAAGTTCCCTGATTCTCAGCAGGACTCAGAACTGGTCCCACTAGACATTTCCTGGCAAGTGGATAAGCAGTGACTAAACTCAAAATACAGAAGCTAAGAAGTTCTGCCTTACAGTCTTTGGGCATTTTGTAAATACAATCTACAGTACTTCTCAGTCATTTGTCTAGAACCTTCATGAAATACTGTATTGTACATATACAATTGAACAGAGGATAGAAGAATCTGAATCATATTAAAAAATTTAATAAAGAATCAGATCATTGTTATAACAATAGCTCAGGAAGCCTCTAAAAATATACTTATACTAATCAAATATCTCGTGTCTTATTTAAGATCCTGAGGTTTATAAGAAATGGACTATTAATGACCAGCATCCATTCTTTTTTAAGCAATTTTCTTGTCACTCTTTAAGAAGTTTTATAATAAGAAATTGACCTTATTCTCTTGTCTGTGTTTTGTCTCAACAAAACACGTAGTCCCTATATTCATTTTAAGTGACAGATATTTATTAGAATTTGTAATTGTTTTCTACTGCCATTGACTTTCCTTGCTCAGATGATTTTAATAAATTCTACTGCTGCTAATTTATTTTGACAGCTACCTATTTTTAGAAGAAATAAAATGAATGTGACCAATAGAGTAGAATCTCAGTGAGCAGCAACACCATGTTGCAATGAGAAGAGAGTGAAGTGCTGGTACCATCAATATGGCTGAATGCCATTTTTAAAGGCCATTTGGCTTTCATCTTCCATCCAGAGTTGTATTAAACTAAATTAATGCAGGATGAATCATATTTGTTTTTCTACCTTCTAGCATGTTTACAAGCCAAGCATCCAATATTGAAACAATAAAACATACATACAAATGCATTGACTTTACATAATACATTAATCTGATTATATTTTAAAAATCTCTTATGTGCACGAAATGAAAGGGGAGGTTGTAAACGTGCCTTAGGTCGCGAAACAGAACAGTTGTGCCTATTGTGTGTTTGAGCAGGACTATCCATAGTGTGTTCCCTCACTGGAAGGGAAAGGCAGAGCTCTCCTCCACCTGCCTGACCCCCATTCCCAGCATGCAGGGAAGTGGTAGAGGTGAGTCCATGGTACCTGCCATTCCATCTCAGTTGCCAGCACAGCCTACAACCGCTAAACATACTGAGGTAATCACCTCTTCCCACAGCTCCCTGAGAATAAACAAAATGTCAAGAGGAGTCTCCTGTGAAAGGTGTCACGAGAGGTCTCGTGTGCCTGGAGCACACAGTGGATGCAACAGAGGAACTGCACACCAGGGCAGTTTTTGCAGGCAGTGTCTGCTCTCAGACAGCTCTGGGACAGACTGTCCCAAGCTTTGTACCTGGCAGATTGACTTCAAGGCATGCAGAATTAGGCATGCACACAATTGTTCCAGTACCACCTAAAGTCTCATTTATATTTCTAATGTATTATTCCTAATATTTAATCCACAAACAGTATTCAGGAACTTAGATTTATTTTCTCCTGCTGTTAGAGTACTATTTCTTAATGTAGGCTTTCACTTTGACCACGATTGATTTCCCACCTCTCTTCTCTTATGAGGTTTTCATCCTTTGGTCTTTTGAGCTCCATCTCCTTACATTTGCCTCAAGAAGTTTTACAGCTGCAGCGTATCAATAACCTTACAGAAGATGCTGCATGACTGATTCACATCTATTGTTGCATATCAAGGACAAAGAACTGAACTGGCTGATAAAAGTAATTGCAATTTTCCATTCCTGCTTCACAAGCAAGCCAACCAAATGGGTCATAGTCCAAAAAAGGTATTCAAATTAACTGGTGACTTCTAAAATAGAAATATACTGATCTGCTTAGAACAAAAATAGAGCAGAAAAAACTCAGTAGCTCATTACTGTATGCACAGTCATGCATGGTTGAACATTTGAGCTTATTACTTCCATTGCTAAAATAAATTGTACATTAAGCTCACAATAAAAACAACAGGCCAAATCTTCCATTCCTGACACCAATAATATTTTGTCTGCACAAAGGCTCCTGATCACCCTGAAACCAAGCTACAGCATGCATATTTCTCTAGTGCTATGCAAATTTAAGTAATCATGAATTCAGCGAGTATTGAAGAACTCTGATCAGAAGATCCTGGTATAATTAGTAAGACATCAGACAAGCCTTTAAAAGGGGTTGTTTATGCTTGCTGTTTTCATTTGCCTTGTTCCACACTATCAAAAAACCCTCTCTTCTTCCCCCACTCTTTTTTTCACTTATAAGTCCTCTAAATTTTAACCTATAAAGAGAAATAACAAAGCCTGGAGATGTAAATTAATGTACCACTTAATATTGTTTCCAAGTACCTTACTGACAGATGGATTCTCTCTGAGAACCTGGCCAGCTGCAAGTTAGTTACCATGCTATATTTTCATAACAAAACACTCTCAATCATAAAAAATAATCGTTTCCATTTTAATGCCTGTCATCCCCATAAACCCCAAACTGTGAATTTACAGTTTCAGCACTGTAAATTCAAGCGATCGTTCATTCACTGCTGCAATTCAGTCTTAACTTGGTAGGAGCACAAAAATGATGCTGAAACAGCATCCATTTTTGGAAAGCTTAAGGAAGGAAATTTTGGAGACTCTCATGAACTATGTAGATGGCATTTGTATACACATTGTTGTGCATGAACTCCTGAGAGTGCTTTTTGAAGAATTTTAACTTCAGCGCAAAAGAGAAGTTGCTGCTAAAGGAAGCTATATGGTAATTTTTAAAACGTGGTCATAAAGAGCTTCCTATCCTATGCACTGCACGTAAGTTCCGTGTATCTAAAGGACACCTTTGAAGTTCACGCAAGCAGCGCTATGTATTCTTACCATGACTCTTGCATATTTTGAGTGAAAGAAGGCAAGACACATATGCTTGCATATCTTTTCTGGAGCTCATTTCCGTTATCAGATAATTCCCAATGTCTTAACAAAATTGCAAAAATTACTAAGAATTGTGAGACTAGCATTTCAGTATTTCTGGAAAGCTTCTGGATAATTACCAGGATTTAGGGTTCAACATGTCCTTCACTAGGTTTCCATCTCTGTCTAAGGAATGAAAGAGATTTAAGGTACAATATCACGACAACACTGTTGTTTTGTAGGACTGGGGCTCATACTTTCTTGCAAATTAGTAGTAATACTAAAACCAGTTTTCTCCTGTAGTTCATCCAGTGTTTGCACTGCTGCATTTTCCATTGAATTTTAACTATTATTGAAATACCTCAGAAAAAGTTAAGCTAATCAAACCTCTGATCTTTCCCTCTAACAAGAAAATTTGAATCATTAATTACTTGGATTTTTGATGCAAAAGTAGAGATTAGTCAGATGTAACTAAAAAATGAACTGTAGTGCATTTCTATGAGTTTCTAAATTATTGGAAACCTACTTGAAAAGTAACATTGGCTTGAATTTGTTGAGAAATCTAAAATTATTTTTCTCATGAATCGGCTTGAATATAAGCAGAGTTGGCTTGAATGTAAATGGAGTTTATATTCAAGACTATAAACATTAGTGTGTATAGAAATATATGTGATTTTATATATGTGTGTGTGTTATATATATATACACATATACATATATATACATACATATATATATACATATATATATACATATATATATATATATAAAACAGGAGTTTATATGGCCCTGTCCAATCAAATCTTCCTTGCACTGTAGAAAGGAATAAAGTCCCTGTAGTGCACATGAAGAACATGTTAGGGAAGACAGTCTGGGTTAGTCCTGCCTCAGGCAAGGCAAATGCATCCGTGGGATCACTTTTTCTCAGGGACCGGGGTGCAATTGGTGGGTGAGGCGGAAGGATGAGGAAGGCCGAAGTGTACCACGAGGGGATTTGATTTGGGGTGAGAATAGCCAATGAATTAAGTTGTATGATATTAATTGCTAAATAACCCTACCACTGTATGTCATCACCACTATAGTTGCTATACACTGTATCAATGGTATTACGTTAAGAATCATCCAAATTAATAAAGGATGAACTTTGATAAAACCAAGCAAAGTGCAGCGGTGATGGAATGGTACCTGGCATCAGCAGCTGACACCCAGCCACCTCCTTGAGATTGACGTCTTGAACCTGCAGACCATGGGCATAGCCTGCGCCAGGTATACCAGCTGCACGCTCCGGATGTAGTGTGCGACCATCCAACACCACACATGATCTCTCCTGCCCTGAAAGACTGTTAGGACAGGTGGAGCCCAAAGTCATGAATTAAATGAACTCAACAGATGTTTTAGAGGGATGGCCCATAGACTAAGTGAATGATATGTCTGTGTGTGTATGTGTGTATATACACCTATACGTAAAGACAGAAAAAGTGATGGTAATAAATTGGGAAGTGTGGAACCTGGGCATCATGTGATAGAATAAGGGGTAGATAATGTCCTGGGTTCAGGACATGGAAAATTAACCCTACAGAGGGTTAATTTTCACAAGAAGTCAGTTGGGCTGACCCAAACCAGCCAGTCAAGTGGGGTATTCAATACTATGTGATGTCATACTTGGTATTTAAGTGGGGGAGCTGGCTGAAGCATGGGGATTTGCTACTCAGGAGCAAGATGAGCATCGGGCGTTGGGAACATTACATGCTGCATATTCTTTTTATCAGTATTACTATTGTTATTTTCTTCTCTCTTTGCTGTTCTGTTAAACTGTATTTATCCCAACCCACAAGTTTTACCAGTTCCTTCTGATTCTCCTTCCCGTGACACTGGGAGGGACAGGAGTTAGAGAGTGACTGCATGGTTCTTTCACAACTGGGCTAAACCACCAGTCTGTATATACATATATATGGGTTTATATATGTGTGTGCATGTGTGTGTGCATCCGCACAGAACGTGAGTTTATATGCCATGGCCCACTGCAAGTCAGTGTCAGATGGTGCACAAAGCTGTTTGTGTGCACAGCCTTCAGCTCTTCACATTCTGAGTGGTATGTTCATTTGGGAAAAATTGGTCCATACTAAATGGAATTTTGACACAAGTTTGCTGTATTAGAGATACATACGTATACCAAACTATTGTTCGCAAATGGACCAAGCTCAGAAGATTTAAGTAATTGCAGGGAAAACATCAGCAAATTAGGAATTCTTCTTCCTTCTCTACTGCCGGTCCAAGTGACTGTGTTAAGCACCTGTGGAAGGTCTTTCTGAGCAAAAAAGAAACTGAACTAACTGCTGTTTGCACTACGTTTTGTGAAATTACAAAAATACTTGCTCCACTTGTAAAATACGTCTAATTTACAGCAATAGCTCTGCTCTGTTCAGCACCCTGTTACGGCAATTGTGGACATATTTTTACACTTTTGTCTTCACACTTTACTGCCATTAAAAACATATTCTAAAATGAAGAAATCTTTAACTTTTGAAATTTAATTAAGCATTTTCTTTCCTGTGCTGTGTGATATGTTATGACATGACAAGAATATAAAGCATTATTTATAAACCACTCATTTACATTGTTTTTATTAATGTGCAGAAAAAGAGAGTAACAGGGTGCTTTTATCACTTAGCTTTTAACGTTCTTAGTGAGCCATTTTCCCCTAATGTGTCACTTATCAGCACTGCATTAAATTATGTTAGTTTAATTTCAGTCTATCATTGAATCGGTTTTGTTTCTTGTTGGCATTGCCATATGAAAAGTCTGAAATTTTGATAGCTGTACTTTTGTCTTTTATATATGCTACATTTGCCTCAGTAAAATTTCAATGACAGTTCTGTTTCCCTCCTTCTGCTTGCCCCATAGGAAGCATCAGTGACCACCGACCCTTTTGCTACAGGGTCAGGTTTTTCCCTGAGGTAAGACTCTGGTAGTTGCTCCGAGACCATGAGAGACCTATAGGTTCTTTTTGAAATGCACACATGCTTTACAAAGTAACTATTCAAATTCTGGACATCTATGCCTGGAGCAAACAAAACAAATTTCTTCAGAGAGTGCTTCTGCCTGACTGCCCACACAGTGAACACAGGTCCATTTTGAGAAAAAAAACCAAACTTTCTAATTAATTTCAGTTTCAGAAGACTATCCCAGGAAAATAGAATTTACTTAACTACATACAAGAATGTGTACTTTCATGAGTATTTGTGCTGTCATCATGAAAGTCTTGGCAAAGTTAAGCACTATCCACGCAGAAATTTCAAGTAATATTTTGCACTCATGCAACAGAGCTAATTCTTCATAGTGTGCGTATGAAATAGATATTAACAATGATCCCAAAGACTTGATATTTTTCATTAATGCATTATAGAGGATGGTATTCTCAGAGCAGTACCAATTAATGGAAAGGAAGAGTAAGAGAGCTGTTTATTAATGTGGTTGCAACACAACACTTTTGTAACCCTTGTGTGGAAAGGAAGTAAGTAAGAAGGTAAGTAGTATCATTTATGATGAATAACCTTTTTTGTGTCCCAGAGTGCACCAGTGTTGCCATTCCACAGTGCAGCAGAGGCAGACAACCAAGAGTTTGCAACACGCCCAGTGCAAGTTTCATCACTATCACAGTAACTGATAAGACTTCCAGTCATTCATTCTGTAACATACAGATCATTCAAACTAAGGTCTAGGCATAAAACATGGGATTTTGGCTTACTATCATCATCAGGATTTCAATGTGACAATTTATGTGAAGAAGTATTAGTAAACAGAAGTAAATGCCATGTATTTTGACCCCTTGTAGTCTCCTCATTAGTATAGCCAGAAGAACAGAAACTAATATTCAACTGCATTTGTCAAAATGACTGTATATAATAATCAAGTTCAACTCTGCTATGACGTGCACAATTCGATTCCACAATCAGAAGTCCTTCAGAAGTCCTTATTCTTTTAAATAACCTTATCATGGATTAGTAGACAATAGAAAGATTCAAATCAGAGATTTGTGGAACTTCTATTTTTCAAGTAGTTTGGTATAAATGATCTTAGGTCAAGCTTCTCCAACTGTGAATAGTCAGAGAAAAATCACGAAGAAATCATCATTTGATGAGAATATGTAAAGCCACTGTACATGATCAAATTATTTTGAATTGCTCTGGTTATTATCTGCTAAAAATTAGTGGGCCTTTGGGTGTAACAGCAGCAGAATAAGTTGTAAGTCAGTTTCAAGAAGTCAGTTAGGTTACCAGAAAGTTATAAGGTGCTGGGAATCTACTGAATTTATGAATTTATCAATGTCAGTTAATAAAATCTACAGCTTTGTAAATTATTTTAAAGGCTATTGCAGGAATATTCTGTTTGTACATACATTACTGGAAGAGAGAGAATTCCTGTACCTGGAGGAGCTGACCGCTCTTTAATTAGCTGAACATTGCCCACAGAGAAAATTACCTTAAGGTTTTTGGTTTTTTTCCCCAGACATCACACTGTTTGCCCACCGCCCTTATCAGAGTTCGGACACTGGGGCATAGCAGGATAATCACTCAATATTTTCCCACGGAAAAGTAAGGAAGATGTGTGTGGCTTTGCAATTAAATATTAAATTAGATGTCACTTAAAGACAATATCTTTCTAGACTACCTGACGAAAGAGCGTTTTTACATATTCAGAAGCAGCCATCAGCAGAAACAGGAGGGTGGTTTCTTGTTACTAGTCCTCTTTATTCCTGCTTCTTTTTTTCCTCTTCTCTTCTGAAAGCTCATGCAGATTGAAGTGAAGAATGACCATCAGATTTTCCTTCTTGCTCCTATTGTAAAATGTTCTTTTTGTAGCAATATATGAATAGTAAGTACCAATGAATAACAAAGCAACTGCGCAATTATGAGCAAAGGTTTCTCCTGCCCTACCACTGGATGGAAAACACTTGATTCCTGGCCATGCACGCATCCTTCGCATCATTTTCTGTTCCGTCTTACACCATAGCAGTCACAAAGCATTTCTGCCACTAGAAATAAGTCATACTTCAAGACTCTCCTTTGTTCAGACACCTCTGGTTCTTCCTCTAACTCTTCCTGAATTTTGCTAGATCCAGATTCTTTTCCAGTTTAAGCCTAAAAATTTCAGTCATGCAAAACAGCATCTCTGAGAGCAAAATTCACATTACAATAGGTGCAGCAAGTGGCAGCATGGACTGTTGTTGCAATCCTTTTGCCAAACTTAGGGAAGCACCATGGCCTATGCCAGCAAGCGGAAACCTTCATCCAAATCACTTCCATCCATACAAATCTGAAATAACTTCAGGCAAGAGTCACAGTAGTTCATCCCAAAGCAAAATAGTAAGAATGTTGATGCTATTGCAGCCTGTTGTATTGATTGTGTATTACCAGCAGATATCCTTTCTCTTCTTTTCTTCAACTGTCAAACTTCAGAGTAAAACTATGATCTTTGATCTGCAGCCTTTGTTAATTAAGCTCAAGGAAGATCTGTATGTCATTTGTAGGAAAAGAAATTAGTCAGTCCAACAAAGTTTTCAAAATCCCTAAACGTTACAAATTTTAGAGTTCACTCAATGATTAAGATGGAGAGCTGGTATCTCAGGGAAAGTGGAATCCAGTCAGATTTTATTACATATTTCAAAACACTCCACAAAGCTATCATGCAGCCTATAGACCACAGAACAGAGGGAGAGGATTTTCTTTTCCTTACAAAAGGTTCTCTTCCAAATGCAGGCTGTTGTCTCAGTAACACCTAGTTACTATGCTCTCATAGACTGACATTTGTTGCATATTCTTATACATCCAACAAGCTTGAAGAGTGATTTCTTCATTACAGCATACAACTACTTATATGAAATATGTGACCTTCCATAAAATGCTTCAGCAGCCAGGACATTTATTACAAACAGAAATATAGAAAAAGTCTTACTAAAGCAAGAACCTATATTTCGCTGTAAATAGTATCTTCGTCACAAGGGAACCATCACAAATGCTGGCAGGACACAGAAGGATAGTTCTACTTGATACAAATTTATTAATGGAAGACTAAATGAACAGGGTTCTTATTCTGCAGTGTTCAAAGATACATTAAATTCTTATTAATGCCAAAGTACAAGGACGTGGAAAGAAGACAGAGCAATTCTTTCAGAGCCTGCAGTTTTATAATCTGCCAATCCAGTGTCAATCTATCGGAGCACAGACTTTGTTCCATCAATAGATGTAGCTCGTGTGATCAGTTGCTTTATATCTGTGCATGCTTGGGTCTATGCATGTTTGGACTAACAGTGTATCAGTTGGCCCAGGGAGATACCAGACCTTTGCAAGCAGAAGACACAAAGTATGAAATTCTGCGCCTGATAGAAGGAGTGCTACACTCAAGTGAACTGCTTGCAAATCATTTGTTTTCCTGTAGTGACTGGATATAAATAGGAAACTAGATTTCAGTAAACAACATTGGGGTCTTTTATTTCTGGTTAGATCTGATGTATCATTTCTTTTAATGGCTGAAAGACAATTTCGCTGTATCCTGTGGAACCCCCTCTAATAATGAAGCTTTACTTCAGAGAGTTACAGAAGGATTTCCCTAAAAAATGACAAAAGCTGAAATCATTAGAAAGATATATTCAGAAAGTTCTATTGTTTGTATATGTAATTTTCTCAATTTGAGGCCTGTTCTGTATTATCTCTGGAACTTAAGATATTTTCTCAGAAGAAGGAAGAAGGATTTTTTCAGAGAAGTGAGCTATCAGGTGGCTAATAAAACAGAGTGCTGACGATCACAAGACACCCCAGTCAGTGAGCCTCTTACCTGTGGGAGATGCACATGTGGGGGGCAGCACCGCTTCAGGTTCAACAAGGCCGAGTGCCAGATCCTGCACTTTGGTCACAACAACCCCATGCAATGCTACAGACTTGGGAAGGAGTGGCTGGAAAGCTGCCCGGCGGAAATGGACCTGGGGGTTCTGGTCGACAGCAGCTGAACATGAGCCAGCAGCGTGCCCAGGTGGCCAAGAAGGCCAACAGCATCCTGGCTTGTATCAGGAAGAGTGTGGCCAGAAGGAGTAGGGAAGAAATCATGCCCCTGTAGCCACACCTGGAGTACTGTGTTCAGTTTTGGGCCCCTCACTACAAGGACATTGAGGGGCTGGAGCATGTCCAGAGAAAGGCAACGAGGCTGGTGAGGGGTCTAGAGAACAAGTCTTACAAAGAGCGGCTGAGGGAGCTGGGGCTGTTTAGTCTGGAGAACAGGATGCTGAGGGGGGACCTTCTTGCTCTCTACAATTATCTGAAAGGAGGTTGTAGTGAGGCAGGTATTGGTCTCTTCTCCCAACTAACTAGTGATAGGATGAGAGGAAATGGCCTGATGTTGCATCAGGGAAAGTTTGGTTTAGATATCAGGAAAAATTTCTTTACTGAAAGAGTGGCCAGACATTGGAACAGGCTGCCCAGGGAGGTGGTTGAGTCACTATCCTTGAAGGTGTTCAAAAAATGCGTAGATATGGCACTTCAGGACATGGTTTAGAAGACATGGTGGTGTTGGGTTGATGGCTGGACTTGATGATCTTAGAGGTCTTATCCAACCTCAATGACTCTACGATTCTGTGATTCAGGACAAAGCTGGGGCTAGGGAGCACCTGCAAAAGCAGTGTCTTCTGGGAGATCAAAAGAAGAGTGGCTACATTAGCAAAAGTTGGAAAAAAAATCTATACATGACAAAGATAATAGAGTTTTACTTCATAAATAAGGAGACCCAAACTTTGTTCAGAAGATCGCATATCAGTGCTGCAGTTCAGAATTACTGATACCAATATCCGTCCACAGGAAGTCCCACCTGAACAACCTATACTGGCTCACAATAATATTACACTACACTTCTAATTCTGGGGCAAAAGCAGGCAAGCACCTTCACACTTTCTTCTGTATTGTCCCAGTGAACAAACTTAATAAGTGAGTGCATGTACACTGCTAAGCTGCCACCTTATTCTAACAAATTCCCTCTTCTGCTTCCCTCATGGGCCCGAATACATACAGAAAATTACTGTTTTGTACCCACTAAGAGGCAGATTGTGGTAAATTTACTTAGCACATATGCAGTAACACTCTTATTAACAGATACCAGGATCTTGTAACAGCCGTGGAAGACGCCATGCACCTCAACAGGCTTCACAAGTTCACAACCGAACTAGGGTACAATTTTTCTGTCGATTGCCGTGTCATCTTCCCCCTTCCAAACTCCTCTTCATTCGTCATAAGTGCAAGATACGACACAGGCAACCATAGTGATCTGCATAACACATCAAACGAAAACCAGGCTGAAGCCTGGACATTATCATGGTAGTAATATAAACAATATTTTGTCAGTGCTCCAATTAGCTAACTGAATTTTTAAATAGCAGCAAAATAAGGACAACTTATCAATTCATCAAAGTTGTATTTAATGCATAGCCAAATGTAACATGAAGCAAGAAAAACACACTCACAGTGAACACACGGATTAATGAAATGAACTCACATAACTTTTCTCGGCTCAATAACCTCCTACTCAACAAGCTGTCTGAATGATGTAAGTGCACCTTTTATTAATTAATATTAATTTTATTATATTACTTTTATTAAGTAAAATATTATTTGCCATGTCTAGAAGTAGTAAGATCTGGTCCCCAAGCAGAATTTTCATTCATGCATTCATTTGTGTTAATAAAAATGGTAGGTTCTCATCTAGACTTTGGGCATCCATTACACAAATCTAAGAACTCCTGTAGTTATAAAATATAGTATAATAAAGACAATTAACTCTTTTCAAATTTCTTCAGCCTTAGCCATCACCAATAGAAAAGAAAAGCAGAAGTGTCTGGTAATCTTTTAACGTAACTGATACTTCCAGGAAGAATTAGTTATAAGCAAATATGCAATGCGGGCAAGGAACAATATCATCTGTAAAAGCATGTATTTGAAAAACTTTGCTGTATTTAAAAATTACAAAATTCTACTTGATAGAATACTTACCATATTGACAAAACCAGAAATCTAAACAAAACAATTGATCATCAGAGTAACCATTTAGTGACCCCACCCAGCTTATTAGCATGTAACCAACACCCAGAATTCAGAAGTTTCTGCAAATTTTACGCCAGCTACCAGTAGGATAACAAAATCCTAGTCATTGACTAGCCATCAAGATATTTATGGCAAGAAGACAGCCTTTGCCTGCAGGCCTAATTTCTGATTAATTAATTTGTTGACAATTTTGTCAGAACATGAAGAAGAGGTCTAGCACCAGTTCCCACCACAATAGATATACCACCCTTTTCCCCAAGAAAAGATGCCTTGAAAAGCCATTGTCATGAGGAGAGAGGAGACAAATATTGACCCCTCACATGGAACTAAAACATTACAATCTCTGTATTGCTTTGGTTACTCCTTGATGCACAGAGAAACTCCTTACAACATCTATCCTCAGAAGATGGTCCCAGAAGGTCCTGAGTGGGCATCACATGCCCCCCTGGCTTCCACTGCCTCTGATTGAGACCCTCCATCATGAATATGTAATTCCCACTCTTCTACTCCTATGACCAGCAGTTTTTGAACCACTTACTGTTTCATGGATGCCTATAGTCTAATGGAAAAGTTTGATTTCTCTTTGTATTGTGCAGTTTGCTTTTCATAGCTTAGAATAGATCCACAAGTAAACAGGCAAGGCTTAAAAGGAGTAGACGAAAAGAGAGTGCATCTGTCTTCCTAATAACCTGCAATAAAGTCTTCTACTGGGATGTTCTCCAGCCTACGAATCCCTTCTGTATAGAATATCATTAAAAAGAGAAGTCCCATAACTGTCTGAACATTTTCTTTATAGGCCATGTCCAGAAAATGTTGCAGTTTTCCTAGAGGAGCAAATAGAAAGACTAATGGAGAAACATTTGCTGAGAGCAAACATCTTTCTGAATTGGATGTTTGCCTTTTGGAAATATTTTCTGTGTCATAGACATTGTGATGTGGTAAACCCTATCAAAAGTGGTGTTCTCAGCAAGGAATCATTTGAATAGTTTTTATGTCAGCTGTTTTCCACTACGGCATACTAACTAGCAATAGCAATGGTTGAACAATACTCAACGCTTGGAACACAGTCATGAATAATACCTGAGCCTCCTAGCACCTTAATTCTCCCTCTTCCAGTAATGTGTACGTATACAAAGAATCCCTCCAGTATCCTTTAAAACTAATTTACAGAACTGTACCTTTTAGTACTGGTAATGATAAACTCTCAGACTATGTATGTGTTCCTGCTACCTCATAAATTTCTGTTAACCTCATCAACTTCTTTAGAGAGACCCACAGCAACTTCTCCTGCTGTTCCACCGGAGGCTCTACGAATTTGCAGCAGGTAATGACCAGCACCAGTAGGACTAAACCAAGGCTGGGTTTTCAGCCAAACATTTGTGGCAAATATGTTAGAATCATGTTCAATAAAATACTTGGTATATTTATGTCAATTGCACCAGACTAGTCAGCTTTGAAGAAAGCAAAATTCAAAGAGTAATAGATTAAAATTCTTTCTGAAATTCACTTCAATACTACTTTTAAAATGCAACATTTCAAGAGGTAGAAATAAATTTTTTCTTCTTCTTCCAAGCTTTTGGAACTTCCAGGATATCAAATCTATTTCGGTTATTCACACTGAACACCTGTTGTGCCATTCTCAAAAGCATATATAACTTGTGAATACCTTGCATACATAAACTATAATGAACTCAGGATTCCTATCTAGTCAAATACCTACAAAACACACATTAAAAAAACAAATTAACAAAAACAAACCTTGAAAGAGTGGGTTTGTGTAGGGAAGAGAAAGAAAACCTAAACTTCAATCTTCTGAGTCATTGCTTTAACTTGTAGGGGAAATCTTGCTGCAGAGCTAGGTACTATAACAAGAATTTGGGTTATATTAGTCTGAAGCACCTTAAGATCCAGATTCAACCCAATTTGTTTTTAACTTATTCCCAGTTTGCTCTTTTGTGCGACAAGCTCCTAGACTGAATCAGAGCCTATATGATGTGTGCCATCCAAAATTCAAGAAGACATACAAATCTGCAAGCCATACCACATCACCAGTGGCTTTCTCAAAAAATGCAAACTGAATTCCGAGGAATTATTTTAAGTACATTTACTCTTTCAAAATCAGAGAAAAACTGAGTAGGGTTATGACCTTGTGAAAGTCAAATAACAGACCAAAGGATTTTCAGAAAAATTATGGTTAACATCTCTACTCAAGAAGAAATTTGGTGTCACCTGCTGTACATGTTGGTTTCCATTCATAATGCTTACATCTGTGTAGCCCTGGATACCTGCTGTGAGAATTACAAAACCACTTTTAAGAAAGTGATGAGATATCACAAATCAGCAGTAGTAAGAGCATACTGCTATGCATAAAGGGCCCTAGAGAAATGAATATAAACCTTTTTCATACACTCTAACTTCTTCCTCCTAAAAGTATCTGGTTTATGTCTCTGAATATATTCAAGTACAATTACGGTTATGTATGCTTGAAAAACCTTTAGTTGTAGCTGCAGCAGCAGTCAGTGTTATATAGCCAATTACCATACAGAGTACTTGTGTGAACACACACGAAGTATTTAGTAACTTTAAAACCTCTCACATAATTGAGTCTTTGCAGGCAACAATTTTATAATGACATTGTATTTTACCACCGAGTTATAGATGTATTTCTTGCTTGAAGAGAAAACCACCGTAATAGACAATCCATACGCTGTTGCAACCAGCTTCAAATCTGTCCTTCCCACCTCCAGTGTACAAAAGAGCTTTGTGCTCCTGGTTAGACCACTCTCTCCTCAGCAAAGGCCTGGCATGGCTCTCCATGCCCCTTATGCTTGTCCTCTCTAGCCCACGCCAAGCACACTGCAGTTTACAGTTGTTATTAAGATACTATAAATCTCTGTGTGGAGGTGTTTGAACATATGGCTACTTTTACAGTATTAGGTTATTTATGCTAGAATAGCAGCTGACAATTCTCTTTAGAAAGACTAACCTGCCAGGCATGGCATGAAAATGAAAACAGAAGGCATGTCCTACTGCGAGTATTTTATATCGTATGTTTCTCGTAAGCCATAACTGATCTAAACTTCCTGGCTTTTCACACATCTTCCCATGGTTGTCTGAATGGATTTAGTTTGCTATTTTATGCCAGAAAATGGGAATCTTAAGATGCCCAAGATGAACTTCATAGAAAATATACTATGTTTTTCAAGATATTATTCCCATTTATGTAAGATAGCATAAAAAAAACCCCAAATAAAACCTAAAACCCAAAGAGACCATGATCATATAGACATTTCATTAAATTGTGCCCATGAGACTAGACTAATAATCATCTGATTCTTTTAAATGAAAGCTTTTTTGCTTTTATGATGGCAGGGATGGATAGCAGTTGCTTTTCAGTGAAAGACTAAGATTGCTTTACAGGAAACATATTCAATAAGCAGGTCATACTTCTGTTCTTATTTAACATTTATATGCAAGGGGAAGTAACAGAATGACATATTATGCCAGCTGGTGTTGAAATATGCACTGTCACAATCCTGCTCTACAGTGTATCAAAGTGGACTTTAAAGAATAATTGAAAACGACGCAATACGGCTTTGAGAGGAAATAGTAGCATTATAACAGACTGTGCAAGCCATTTAATACAGCTGCTGCCATTACTTCTGAAATTTTACAGTCATTATGAAGATCTATGGATGTCAGTTCCTGAAGAGCAAGAAAAAGGCTGAAGATAAGATTAGTCAAGTGTTCAGAATAGAAGCTGATTTATTTCAAAAAGGCAAAAAATATATTGGGTATGCATATTTTTATTCCACTGTAATGGCAGTTCAAACACTGTATATGGAGAAATTTACGTAAGAAGCAGGGAAAAACTTAGTATTTCAATTTGTGAACTGTGAATTTAGTCAGCCAGGGATTGGTTGTTTTTCTTTGTAATTTCTTTTTTTATTGGAAGAGAAAGTTGTAACTGGGACTGTTGCTAGAAATGACTAATAGAAAAATCTTTTTTTCATTGTTCAGAAGTTACAGTTAAATAAAATTCAAATTAAGCATAACATTTAATATTAATATTATTCTTAACCATTAACCATTATGTCATCTCTCAACTACTAGTAAATTCATCATCACCTAGAACCTCTTTAAAAGATAAGAAGGTAAAGCTCAACACTATTTAATAATCTGGTTAGGAAAAATACTTGTCCCCGTCAGAAGTTAAAAGCCATTCACACAATACAGGTCATTATTCTCAATAAACACAACAAGCATTAGATTCTTTGTTCTTTAAAAGCACCCACCTTACAGAGACAGTCTTTAAAAAGCTGCATTCTGATGTTTTGTATAGGTAATTTATCTTGCATTTTGTGTAATTACATTATGCAAAATATTTTAAAAATCACTTTCTCTCACAAACAGCCTATAGCTTCCTGAGTTTATATATAAAATGCACATAGGTTCGTAAGTATATATATATGATATATGATATACACACTTATGTATACATATATGTGTTATTGACTCTATCCAACACAGGAAGACATGGGAAGATGAAAGAACTGAAGACTGAGTCAATGTCTTTACCATTGCTGTGAAGTGAAAACAAATGATTGGAAGATGCTAAATGCAGTCTAAAATGGAAAAATACATTAGTCATCAAATTAGACAAAACAGTCTTAGACCTGCGGCACACACTGCCCAGCAACTTGCTACATTTTAGAAGAAGGTCCTAATAATCTGGACACCAATTAGAAAACATGTCACTGACAAATTTGATATGAAGAATCAGGGACAAATTTCTACTCAAACCCAATGGTTTTCAGAATGACATTTTGCATCAATTAAATTCTCTGTTGAGAAACATGCAAGAGCTGTGCGACAGAGTTTCTGGTTAATACAGTGGAGCAGGAGTTGAATCCCGGAGCCACCACAGCCTGTGGGTCTCACCAGGGTCTCCAGCAAGTACACTGGTTCCTCAGGCAGAGGAGGAGTTCAGCCTGGTTCTGCCTGGGTGACTGGTTATTCTGGGCTGAGTGGAAGTAGCACACTGAGCTCTTTTCTCCCCTGCCCCTTCCTTGGTCAAAGCAGAACAGGAGCACTGTGTCAGTCTCACATGTTTTTGCAGACTGGAAAGCATTTCCTGCCTCGAACTACTTCTAGATGAATAATCATGTTAAAAGTTAATTTTACAAATTAATTACAAGGCCTGTGTACTTCTCTGGCCTTATACCATTTTTCCTGAAGAACTCTAAAAATCAGCTTGTCTGGATTCCCCACCTACTTCTGGTTTTCAAGCAGTATGCACACTCTACTGTTTACCATGCAACACTTTGAGACCATGTCTTGCTGTCATACCAAAAAGGCAAATAGCTTGAAGCAGCCAGCTCCTTCCTCCTGAAGCAACCTACACTACATACAGATAGCAGAACCACTTCAAGAATTCAGTCAACAATGAGTCCCTTTTGTCAGGAAAACTGCAAACTAAGCAGCTTTCAGCCTGAGGATGCATATTAGATTAGCTGTAAAGTCTATTTTATATAGTCTCTCTTGTCACTTCAGATTTGTATATGCAGTTTAGGCAACTCTGCTCATTAATATGGTGTTAGAGCAAACAAGTGACTGGTAAGAGGCTACAGGTCAGATTCATGGTCTTATGTAATCATAGGCACCTGAAATCTGGCCATTTCATCTAAGCTGGCTGAGTGGGCTTCTTCCATAATCAGTAAAGTAGCCATCCTTGAATGGGAACATATTCTACCACCCTGTTCCACAACTTTAATCCTACTCTGGGAATACATACTTTACTCGACTGATCACAAAAGGAGATTTGGTGCCTAACTTTTACATGGTTACAATTGGATGATAGGAATCCTATTTTGGCTCTTAAGAAAGAGCTTGAGAGTCTTACTCTATGACGTCTTTACGTAGCAGTAAGTCAGGCTTCATTATACGAATTACTACAGTGTTTAGAGGCACGTAAACCCCACTTTGCTAACCCCACAACCCTCTGTGGTTTTAGTCCTGTGTTTGCACAGACTTTTCGGCAAAGTGTGTTCAGTCCAGGTGCAAAAGAAAGACTGACATGCAAACACAGAACTAGAGAGAAACGGGATAAGGAGGATGTTATTGCAGCTAAACAATTAATTAAGCAGTTAACTACACAAAGCATGTGTCCAATCTAGTGTTTTACTCAAGCATGCAAGTCATTCACATCTTTTGCATACTTTAAGCAAAGACTTCAGTATTTAATGGACTTTGTAATTCAGAGCTTTAGTCCATGCAATGGAAGTCTGAAATCTCCAGATCCTTCCATGCCTTCACCATTGCTTTCCATCAGGTTTACAGTGAAGAAAATATAAAATAGAAGAGCAGATCTGATGAGCCAGTGTTTGCAACAGAAATAAGACTAAAAGAGTGGCATAAATTAGCAATATTTTTGTAGTCATTTAAAAGTATTCCTTCCAACAGAACATCCGATCTCTGCATTCCAAATCCAGGACACCCACCTTTTACCTCTTACTTACACATGCAGCACTCTTCACAACTACTGTGTTGGGACTAGCCTGAAGTTGATGAATTTTCACTTCCTTTTGCATCGGGAAGTACAGGAGACAAGGGAAGGGCAAATGGGGGCTATATACTGCATTAATCACTACAGGAAAAGTGTGCTATCAAAATTTAAATTAATTCATCTTGAATCTTTTGAGACTTTTATTCATTAAGAAGTAAATTCTTACTGAGAAACATATAAATTAAATTTTAAAAATACAATAAATAAAGCTTGTATTTTGTTATTCAAGTTCTTTCTACAAGTAAATGGCTTAAATTAAATCCTACAGGAGAAAGACATTTCAGTAATAAAGCTTTAAAAAGTGAGAAGAAAGCTTTAATATTTTAATTGGTTTACAAATGAAGTAGTTTAATCTGTATCTCTATAACTGGGGCCAAGCCCATCGGTGATGGTGGTAGCGCCTCTGGGATAACAAAGTTAAGAAGGAAAAAAAAAATATGTAAGGGCATGTTGCAGCCAGAAAGTGGAGTGAGAACTCTGCAGACGTGAAGGTCAGTGAAGAAGGAGGGGGAGGAGGTTCTCCAGGTGCTGGAGTAGAGATTTCCTTGGAGGCTGTGGAGAAGACCATGGTGAGGCAGGCTGTGCCCCTGCAGCCCATGGAGGTCCACGGTGGAGCAGATAACCACCTGCATCCCATGGAGGACCCCACGCCAGAGCAGTTGGATGCCCATAGGAAGCTGTGACCCTATGGGAAGCCCGCAATGGAGCAGGCTCCTGGTAGGACCTGTGAGCCCACGGAGAGAGCTCATGCAGGAGCAGGTTTTCTGGCAGAACTTGTGACCCCATGGGGCACACAGGCTGGAGCAGTTCATGAAGGACTGTCTCCTGTGAGACGGACCCCACGCTGGAGCAGGGGCAGAGTGTGAGGAATCCTTCCCCTGAGGAGGAAGGATCGGCAGAGGCAACATGTGATGAGCTGACCTCAATCCCTATTACCCGTCCCCCTGCACTTGCTCAGGGGAGAAGGCAGAGAGTTTAGGAGTAAAGTTGAGCCCAGGAAGCAGGAAGGGGTTGGGAAGAAGGTGTTTAACATTTGGTTTCATTTCTCATTATCCTGCTCTGATTTCAGTGGTGATAAATTGGTGATAAATGAAACTAATTCCCCCAAGTGGAGTCCACTTTGTCCGTGACAATAATTGTTGAGTGATCTCGCTGTCCTGATGTCAAGGATATAGGCCATGAGCCTTTCATTGTATTTTTTCTCCCCTGTTCATCTAAGGAGGGGAGTGATAAAGCAGCTTTGGTGGGCACCTGGCATCCAGCCAGGCTAAACCGTGACAACCTGTACTATTTGTATGATTATTGTGGTAATGCTTTTTATTCTGCTGTTTTTCTACATCAACACTTTTGAAGACTTTGTCAGGCTACTCAACTTCCTAAACTTGAATCTAGAATAAATATAAAACCTGAAGGGATAGCAATAGCAGAGCAAAAACAGAACCACAGAGCCCAACACTGGGGCATTCCTAAAGAAGCAATATAGTTTTCCTCGGGTAAGACAAAACCAAGGCTAAAAAAGCATGTGCTCTAGGGATACATGTGTTTCGAAGAAGCTCTTCAGAGCTGTTGTATTCACACAGTGACCATAATTTTCCCCTTACTCCACTGCAGACAATATTTCTGGGAAACCAAGGTGCAAGCAGTGGCTGATATGGCAATGTGTACCCAAGAGTGCATCACGAGCTAAGCCAAAATTCTGTCTAGATCTGGCCACGCAGAAATGCTCTGACATTATTTTAAACTATACTTCTGAAATATTTTGAACCATAGTTGGCAGAAAACATCGCAGTTGGTAAACAGTTGTAAACAAGATGCCAGGTCTACAACTGTGAGTATCCTGGAATTTCACCCCAAAGGCAGCAAAACGTGGTAAATTATTTACTCAAAACCATGTTTGTGAGAAAAACTAAAGGAAAAGGTGCAACGAGGCCTTTAACAAGGACAGACCCCTATGCAGAAAATATAGGAAAAGACAGAAAGTCAGGGAATAAAAAGAAAATGACAAGTTGTTTTCCAAATGTTTTCTCAGTGCCTCAGTCTTACAGGACAGGTTTTTTTATTTCTGAGTTGTTTGGCACTCGGCCCATGGGCACCACATTTCCAGGGGATTTTAAGAATGCTGCAAAGGTGGCATCTATATTTACTTTCTCGCGTGCATTGGAGAAAGTTGCACAGACAGGAAGGTAAAAGCTTTTAAAGACTATAAGGAAAACAAAATCAAGGTACTGAAAGAGAACAGACCTGAGGGAAGAAAGGGTGCTTCAGAATTGAGTGGAACATGGTTGCAGGAGTCTGACCAGAATGAGCAGCAAGCAGAATAATGAAGAAACAAATGAAAGGAAACAGCAATGGAATTGGCCTGAAAGAATATTTATCATCAAAGCAGTTTTGAAGTAAAATTTTCTCTCTTTTCAGTTTGCGTGTTTCTGACCATAAAAAAAAAAATCCTTGTCACACATTTTCTAATCATCTCTAATGCACAAGCTCTCTACCTCAATGAAAGTCTAAACCACAATCCCTCTTAGAAGCCAAAGCCAAGAATAAATTTCTGCATTTAGGTCACTTTCCCTGAATTTAATCTGCACAGTATCTGTATTTGCTAGATCCTTCATAAAGCTAAAGAAACCACAAAACAGATAAATGATGTGTTAGCTTAAAATGCATTATAGAAAGCTATGAATTAAGAATTCGGAAGGACTGACAATATTGATACAAAACTTACTTGTGACCACAGTCACAGGAGATATTAGTTCATAGCAAGTATTTACATATGTGAACAGCTCAGAAAGCACAATATCATATTCTACCTGAAAAAGGTTTAAGTTCCTGTAGCTTAAGCCTCTTGCTGACATAATTTTTTCAAATATATCTAAGCTCTTACAAGGTGTCTGATTGGTATTATGATCATAAAGTGGAGGATGTAGCAAAGATACAAGCAACAAGTTGTCCTCCTCCATGCAGGGATTACAGTCGTTGTGAATTGCAGGAATACAATAATCTTTTTGTTATGAGGTCTATCATCATCGTTACTTGGCGGAGGTACTAGGAAAGCAGCAGGAAGCTAGTTGAGGGTGTTACGATAGAAGTCTGGAATCACGTTCACCTGAACAATGTAAGGGTGACTGGGTAGTCCTGGACAAGCACTGGTCATGCAACTAAGTTCTTTCACAATTAAAATTTGGCATGTAATTGCACATACATTTGCACACCTCCTGGGAGCACTTCCAGAAGTTTTGCCTCAGAAAGCAGTATAATCAGCTGTACTTACCACCAAGCTGTGTTTTAGCTTAGCCATGAATTCAGCCATTTTGCTAGAAGGACACTGGCAAGCCCACTCCACTGCTGATAGTCTTCCAACACACTTCCCATACTTTAAACCAAGGGACAGAGAAAGTTCAACCAATTGCCTGGGAAAGAGCACACAGATCCCTTCTTTCAGAGGACAGTAGGGTACACTGCCAATACGTATGGACAAATACAGAAGCAGGAGACCAGCAACACAGTAGGATTTTTCTGAATACAATCCAGCTTTGGCTAATCTGAGGAACCATACTCCGCATGTGCTTCAGGGCTAGCGGTGCAGTTTAAACCTGCCTTAGTACCTGGGCTGGTTCTTAAGCTACTGAGAACCAAAGCAGTGCTATTTATTCCAAGGGAGTGCAGTTACATCACACTGTGTACTCCCTCACTCCCTAGCAAGCACAAGCCAGTTCAAGGCAGCAAAGGCCCCTTAGCTCTGCTTCTTTCATAAATCCATGCCTGAGCACTGTATAGATGCACACATATACAGGTTCTGTTGTGGTTTGTGTCAGAGCTATTCAGAACATTAAATTAACTCCAGATCGAGGTCAGACTATCCAGAACTTCACTGAATCTAACCCTCATTTAAGTTCTCAAGTATATGAAGAATGACATCTTAAAATGTTCAAGCAATGGCAAAGCTGTAAAATCCATACACAAATACAATCCAGAAGCCTCTGAAACTGGGAGAAGATCTCAGGCTATGGTGACAAGCCAGCAGCATTATCACCAACGTGAAACAGCGGCAACACATCCAGCAGCAGTTAAATTTGCAAGTCACAGCAAAATGCAGGCTCAGACGGAAAAGAAAAAGACATGCTACCTTCCCTTCCAAACTTAGCAGTTGCAATAGATTTTCCATAAAGCTCCTGAAAAGCTCATAGGTGGCAGCTGGCCTCAACATATCAATGAGCAGAGTAATTAATCACACTGCCTAGTGCTTTAGCACAGACTTGTTAAGTTCTACATACTGCGTAACATGATCAGTCAGTCGATCAAATGGGATTGTACACACAACATGCCTTCATAGATAAATACAATCAAGTAACAATAATAAGAAAGAGATTAATGACTCCGAACAGATGTAAAATCCCTTCACTAAATGCAACAGAAATAATCCCCACAAGGCTATTAATGTTGATATCTAATTAAGGTTTCATAATATGCAGAATTAAGACTCAAAAGGGAATGTCAGTATAATTTGATGCCAGCAATGAGATTGTTAGCTCTTTGGGAAACAAATTAATGATCTTATAAAAGAAAGACTCTGTTGCAAGAGTACCACTTGAAGAAGACCATGGCCTGTGTTGAATCGTGTTACATTCAATGATATTCTCTTCATATACACTGCGTTGATTTAGTCTCTTCTTTATGTGAATGTCCTTTAATGTACTGGTTAAACTGCAGGATTTACTGCCTGAAGTCTCAGAGATATGCAGGGCTTTCTGCCTTCTAGGGGAAGGAGGAGAGGAAGAAAGAACACTGTAAAACAGCTAAGTAGATGTAATAGATCTCCATCTGGCTTAAGAAAAGTGAGGGAAAAAAATGAGGAAAATCACTGACTGAAGTTAGAAACTTCACTCTCAATCCAAATCATTGTTACAAATGGTTTCCTGATATATTTTTTAAAAAATCTTCTAGTTCTAAAGTAGATGTAAGTGCCGTTCCCAACTCTGCTAATGCCTAAATTATCAGGCATTAGTATGTTACTTGGCTGGTAATGACTGTCATTGGAAGAAAGGTTCTGCTGATGTTCTTGCGTCATATTAATCGTTCTTACTAGCATTTGCAGATATACAGTTTACCTTACAGCAGAGCTGGACAAATTATGTAATGAGACAACAAGCTTGGGTATTTCCAGATGACATCCAAAAGGAGCAAGAAAGAATAGTAAGATTACCAAGGTACTGGATAAAAATCAAATGGGAAACATATCGATGATCTGCAAAATCAATGGGCTTCAGACCAGGGAGCCAATCATTGGCAGAAATTCACTGAACCTTACATGGTGATAGTAAGAGAGAAATTCTGCAATTCCTGTACATGAAGCACAAAGAAGGAAACACCTGTTAAGAGGTGAATAAATGTAAACAAAACCATGCTGACACAACCCTAAGAAGAGTTTCAACTACTTTTGTAAAGCACTCACAGGTCTTTAAGAATGAAAAACACTGAAATACCTTCATCCTACACACTCCTACATTTCTCCCTTATACCAAAGAGTAGCTGACTTTCTTCTGAGGTAATGCACCCAGTCCCATACTTCCTCTATTTCTTAAAAGCCTCAGAAGTTCACAGTAGTCACACATTCTCCACTCTTTAATTATTCTCTCTTCATGTGTATCCAGTACATTTAACTGTTAGCAATAAAACACTGCTTTCAAAGACAGTCACAGTGCTTCTCCTAGCTAGGTACATCCCACTACAGCAAGAAAGCTAAAATACCTGCATGCAGCACTAACCATTAGCAGAGATTTAATATTCTCCCATTAAATTAACCACAAGACCAAGGCCATAAAAAACTTCTAAGTCCAAATATGAGTTATTTTGGTTCTCTTGTATTTCATGTTTCCCTAAACAGTTCTGCTAGGAAAAGCCTTTTTGAAACACCACTTATCTGTAATCTTTGATTCTTCATACAAACCTGGCTACAAGATTGTAGCCATAATGCTCACTTTTCAAATTCTGGACTGCTCTGCAAGAGTATCTTCAGAGGTCTTGAAAATTTAAATCAGAATAGGCCTAGGAGAACAACTTCTATCTGTCTTCCTACACCAAACGTTGTTTTGTTCTCCACTGCTGATAAACTTCATGGCAAAATAAGGAGGTTAGATGCTTCACAGAGCAACCAATTTGTTTTACTGTAAACACATGCACAGCCCAGGATTTATCCCACTTGCTTGCTTTCTTAAAAGCAAGTACTTTAGAATCAGTGATAATAAGATTTGGGCTATAATCAGGGAATAATCATAAGTATCTAGAACCAGTTCTGGTTAAATCTGAACTACAGCAATTTTGAAACAGAAACCAAAAGGAGAAACAAACATAGCGAATGGTTAAATACATATTAAACATATCAACTATGAGTGATCTCATTAAGTTCTCAGCAGACAATAAAGCACATGGTATTTGCAGAGTACAAATCTGGAGTTGGGACTCACTGACTTGAAAACATAGACTGAAGTAAAATGCTACAAAGCAGTGTATAAGAAAAATACTTCAAAGTTATTTGAATTCTAATTCACCTGCAAAGATCTGATTTCAAAAGCATTTATTTATTCCATCTCCCTGAAAGTCTCAATTAGTACAAGAAATAAGCCTCTCTTCCTGAAGGCAGGCAACTGCATCATCTCATACGCACCGAGAAAACTCACAACATTAAAAAACACTGATTTTGGCATAGAAAAAGTCTTTTTGCTTATTCCAAAACCACATTCATGTGTCATATAAATACAAAGCCTGATCTTGTGCCTTCCTGGTGGAATTATTCACTCATGTAAGCACTAAAGAATCAGCACATAATCTAACAGTATTTTAGGTTATTGTGTGGCCATTTTTTTCAGATATCTTGAAGTTTCTATTATCTGTCGTCACCTCTCTTCAAAGCCCATGGCAGCTGGTAGTCTGACTCCTCAGGAATAGCAAGTCTACTCTATGCAAACATAACTCTAGAAAGTCAAGACAATATGAGGTAGGGCATGACTGATGCTCAATTCTCATCAACAAAAACAGTGTTTTCAGTACTTGGGACATTTCTGCGGAATGCAGCAGAAGGCTGGTATTTTCAAAGACAGCTCAAGCCCTTATCTCTGTGTTTAAAATCTGTGCGTCCTTTGAAAAATAAGAGACAAAACACGCTTTGGAAAACAACTGAACAAAAAAATACTAAAGTAAGTTTTCCATTTCCTTTTAGAACTATTACTATTTTTATGACTGTCTTTTAATGTTGCTTTGCTGACAAATAGAACACAAACACTACTTATAAAAAAGTATTTGCAGATAGTCCAGGGACAGGTGATAACTATGAAAATTTAGAAGATAACCAAGAAGATTAGTTTATTAACAATGTAGGAAATACAGTGGGGAAAACGATGGCCAAATGAGGGGAAAGTTAATTTTTCAGAAGTTAGTCTAATCAGCAAAGAATCACAAGACAGGTAGCTGAATGTATATTTACTATTCGCATTGTTCTACCATAGTTAGAAAAAAAATCTGCAGTATGAACTTGTAAATGTAGTGAACAATACTGAGTGAATTTGCTAATATAACAATTTTGCAGTACAAATACCTTGTATTGTCATTCACCTAAAGCTTATACGAGGAAACAAGGGCCTTAGACAGATAAATCCCCGGTTCCTGCTGTATTACCCAGAAGAAAATATTGTAAAGCTGCTTACTCTAAAGAACAGAGAGAGAGACACGGAAAGCTTCCACTCTGTCAAAGGACCACTGCTTCAAAGTTTCCTTTCAATCAACAGAAAACTCCAAGCAAGCAAATCCACTTTTAAAGGGATTTACTAGCAATTCATACAAAGAAATAGAATAAAAGATTGAGAAAAGAGCATCAGGTCACTTTAGTTTTGGCTACCAAATATTTTTCCTGACAATAACTGATACCAGCATACCTGGAATTCTAACCACAGGATGTACAGACATTTTCCTCTGATATACCGTCTCATGTACTATTTGCCTGAAACTTAGCAGTTTGTGGCAAATATGATCATTTTGACAGGGTAGAAGTAAAAAGAGTTTTATGACCAGAGCAATACACATGCAGCATGTACAGGCCACCTGCCCTTTTTTTTTCCTATCTGTTTGTTTGTAGATTGTAGATAAGATTGAAGGATCGTTTCTTTCTAATGTTATAATTAAATTTATTATGACAGTTAAATGAGAAAACTTAATTAATCTTCCCAATTTGATTTAGAATGCTTTATACAGAGATATACTATATATAAATTTAGGACACTACGAAGTTATCTTTTCCTTCTATTAAATACAATTCTATTTTTAATGACCATAATAATTATCAGATCTGCTCTACTGTATTCTTTAAGTTTATATAATGAGCACTGAATATTAAATTGTGCTACATAAAGGAGGCTATTTTCACAACCAGTTCTAGTCTTCCCAGTGGTGTAGACAAAAGCAATTTTTTTTAGCCAAGGAGTCGTGAAAAAAAAAGGAGGCCTGTAAAACAAAGCTTGCTAAATCACAGGAGAAGGACATGAACCTCTTCTGGGAAGGATCCCCCCCCCCCAGCAGTTACCACCAGTTGTATGTGTCCAGAGGCAATCCTGCAGGAGCTGCTACCTGAGGCTTTTCAGCTCCGCTGCAGGCAGTCAAGGCTATGGGACATTAGCATCTCATGGTCACCAGCAGTTTGCTGAGTTTGGCAGCTGCCAGTTCTGCCTGTATCTAGAATCAGTCCTGCTTATTGCAAAGTAACTCTGCAAGGAGTGCAGTGACTGAAAGAACCTGCATGTCCACACCAAGCAACCCACCAAAACCTGCTCACCAAGCTACCCACTAAAACCTTCCCACAGTATCATTGCAGCGCAGCTCACCTCAGCTGTCCTGTCAGCATAGACATGCCCTGAATGGCAGCACAAGCAAGGTAAAGCTGGGTCCCCAGCTTTGACACCCACTGCTACCAAACTCGTACAGCCTCTCTGTTCCCCATAAAAATAATATCCCACCCTTCTGTTACGTGATTCTCAATGCTGCATACAGGCCAAGTTTGCAGAGTTTTGTGTTATACATGGAAAGACAGTAAACAACTTCCCTACGCTGCACTTGTAAATTCAGGCACTGGCCTTGTGGACCCTGTGGAATAACCTTTGCTTTCTCAATCAGTAAAATACTTCCTGAACTGAAAAGGCTGGATGCCTTGTACCACAGTGTAATTAGTGTCAGATGGAGAATCATGCAGAAGACTATCTGAAACGGGTTTCTGAAAATGCTGTATGAGCATCTGGTACCTGTGAGTAGGACAAGAAGAAAAGAAACTCCTTTATCTACATGCGTGGGAAGATGGGAGACTGTTGAGCTAAGGTGTCCAGAAAAAAGACAATGAGAAGTCTGAGGACTATATCAGAGGTATACTTTGCAAAGTATTGAAGATTGGTACAATTTCAGGCTTATTAATGTTCAGAATTTGAAAAAGTCCTCTCTTGTGTGGTTCTAAACATTGTGCTGTGAATCAGATCGGAAAGCAATGCAGTGAGTAATTTTATTTCTCCAAAGTCCTAGCAGATCCAGGAGCAGTGTGAGTAAATTTCTAAGTGAAATTCGAAGTCTGCATTTATTCAGGGCAGCACTTTTTTTATTGAAGGATACCTTCTCTGTGCGTGTTTATGAGACGGATACAACTGTAAGATGCTGTACACTCATACTATGAGAAATGATCCTCTCAGAGGCCAGAGACCATAAGTCAGAAACTGAAAAGAAGTTTTGGAGTTATACTTTGAGTAAATAAATAGAGCTGACTGTTTTTCTTCGTTACTAACATAAATCCAAAGTGCCACATACTTACAGTGTCACCATAATGCAGAGCATTTTGGCATTACGAAGTGTAATTTCTTACAGACAAGATATGTTTCTGATTTGACTGTCTTTGAGCGTGCAACAGACAAGGGAACATCAAGACTTTTTTTTTAAGTGTGATCTTCAAATATTTGCAGGAACATCACTAGCATAAAAGCAAATTAATGCAAACTGAAAGAAGCTAGAACAGACTGACAAATGGGGGGAGAGGGAAGATGTAAGCGAATTTTGCCTCAGCAAGCTTCTATCCTGCACTGTGACACAGGAGCTAAATTTAACCAGATGAGTTTTCAGATTTCTAGTTGTGATCAGTGCTTGAAAAAGAGAAGTTGTAACTGCTTTGTCCATGAATGTATGAATGACAGCCCAGGTTTGTTTGTGAGTCTGCCTGAGGCATCCTTTCTTCCTTTCTCATCGCAGGTTTCAGCAGCACTGTTCTGCTGCAGGCAGCGACCTCCTGACTTGCTATTGCACTGTGCCGTGTTTTTCCACCTGTAGAGGAAGGAAGACCCATTAAGGGAGATAGCACTGTAAGGCCTGTTTTCTGCAGTCTGGCATACTTTTCTTCAGCAGGAGTGGAAAAAAACATCACTGAAATGAGTGAGCTGGTGTAGCCTGTTACTTGTGATACGTTGAAACAGAAGTGTGCTGCCCACTTCTGCCATCAGAGAGCAGTTTCATTTGATTTCTCATCCACTTCTTGGCTTTTTGATTTCTGTTGTATGCATGACATGAGGCACCTAGCTGTTTTGTCCACCTCCAGTGAAATAAAGCTCAGTCTTTGAATTTCAGAGCTTTCCAAGAATTCTACATAGAGACCTCCACCAGCCACTTGGTTTTGCTACTGAGGTTTCTGTGGGGATGAGAAAGTGGGGAACGGGATGGAACACTAGAAGTCACTTCAAGCTCTTCACAAACCAAGGGAATGAAGCTAGTTTTTATGCAAGACTTCGAAAAAGTGTAGTCTCAAAGTGCTGTGATTAAGGAGTATTCTTGGTGTTAAGTTCTGACACCTCTTTGGTGGGTGCCGTGAATTTTCCTAATCATTCTAAGGAAAATGAAAGCTGTCGTTTGACCAATTTTTCTTTCTCATGGTTGTAAAAGGATAATGGCATTGCTCTGCAAAGCTTTCACACCATGGCCTGAATTCTCAAAATACCTAATCCCTGCTCAGAATGTAAACATGCGGTTTCAAGGTTTCACTCTTCATGTTAATGACTTGAACCACGATTCATAGCCTCCCCCAATTTTGATTCACAAACTGAGCATTTCTTTCTGCTTGCCTTCTGCTATGTGAAGCCATCTGTTTGCTTTGAGGCAACCCAGACTCGTTACTTGTGAATGACTCTTACTGAGAACTAACAGAGACAGAATTAAGAATAATGGGAGAAAAGTGGAGAAAACATGGATTCTAAATGTTCTCAGACGTTTAGGGGGGAAACCAGCAATAATTGTCAGACAGTTTCATACATTCCATCTGACAGAATAATTTCAGTATAAAGAAATACTCTGTTTTGCAAATCTTTTGCTAGACAGGCAGTAACATTATTAAGTACCCACTCTTGTTCCTCTCCGTGTAAAATTAACTATCCACGGCCGTGTGAATTCAGATAAGGCAAACCTTCCAAGTCAAAATTATGGCTCAACTCCATAGCTGGACATATTCAAACACAAATGATACAAGTCAGCAGGACAAATAAAGCTGTCAGGAAACCAAAAGAGCATAGAGGTTGTACCAGGTAGCTCTGCAGCAAAACTTCAACCTCAACATTTATCCTTTGGAAAGAGTATGTTGAATGTATTCTTCTGTTTCTATCAACTTCTCACTTCCACCAATTTTTAGTCAGTGGTCAGCTCCACTTAGTTCAAGAATACTACTGCTGCTGAAACAGGGGAGCCAGGCACTGTAATGTCTTCCACTGTTTATGGCACAAAGAGTACAGGAGTCACGCAGTGAGAACACAGAAGTCTTCTAAAGTGATGTAGGTGAGGACAGTTTAAAGTTACGTCTTTTGAGTTTAAATACTGAAGTCTTTCTGTTCCTTGAGAAATTACAGAGAAAGGAAAGAACGATGAGCTGACTCAGCTAAGTAGTTTTGCAAACATCGTGTTGTCTCATATGACAAAATTAAAGTTTACAGACTTCTTTCTTGCGGCTTCAAATGTGGCATGTAAGCCTTTCAGCTGGAAATCTCCCATATTACGTTTTGCAACCAATTTTACACCATTGACTTAAAGGCCGGCTAGCAACTGGAAACATTGCTGTTCACTTTCAACCTCACACTAAAAGAGCTGACTACTTGTTTTCATTTGTGTACTAGCCACTGATGCTGAGAATACCAATGAAGCAAACATTTTTCCTTACTACATCAGCAGTAACATACTGGGCTTAGGAAAATTTGCTGGCAAAATTTCTCTTTGCTTGTATGTTTGCTAATATTTTTTAAGCAAAAAATTTCCATCTACTTGTACCAAAAGGTTTTCACTCCTTTAAAGTAATGCCTGCTGTTCAAGCAAGGGCTTTTTGTGTGGAAAATTAATTCTTTTTATTAATTCATAATTCACAGTTTACACATTTTATAAAAAGAGAAAGTACCATTTTTAAAAATATTGCTATGACATTCTGTGTTTAATTTATGTTTGTGGTAAAAAAGATTCCATTTTTTCTGCCGGGACTCTAGCCAAAGCCTCACATTTTTTCATCAATAAATGAAAGACACTGATAGTTATTGCAAGTCTGGGCATTTTCTCCAGGATGACAATTAACAGTTTTCTGAAGGAATCAGTGAAAACCTTAACTTGGAAGGATTAATCACACTTGGGATGTTGGATTGGACAATCCCTGCTCCTGAGGGGTCTTCAAAATCCAGTTGCAAAGATTTAAGATCTGACTTCTCTCCACTTACAACACACAGATATTGCTGATTCTGGGATACTCTAATTGATATTTTGGGATATAGTCACTTGTGTATTTCTTTCTTTTCGATAGACTAATTAAGTTGACTTTGATTACTCATACAAATTACTCTAAAATGATCTGAAGTATTTTTTTGACTGGTTAGATTCTATTTTCACTGTTTAAGCTTCTTGACCTTCTGTCCACTACTTACTTGATATACACTCTTTTACATTTTCTGAAAGTCTTGCTTACAAATGTCCATTTCTAGAATCACAGAATCACACAATCACGGAATGGTAGGGGTTGGAAGGGACCTCTGTGGGTCATCTAGTCCAGCCCTCCTGCCGAAGCAGGGTAACCCACAGCAGGCTGCACAGGATCTTGCCCAGGCGGGTCTTGAATATCTCCAGAGAAAGAGACTCCACAACCTCCCTGGGCAGCCTGTGCCAGTGCTCCATCACCTTCAGAGGGAAGAAATTCTTCCTCATGTTCAGACGGAACTTCCTGTCTGTGCCCATTGCCCCTTGTCCTGTTGCTGGGCACTACTGAAAAGAGTCTGGCCCCATCCTCCTGACACCCACCCTTCAGATATTTGTAAGCATTTATTAGGTCCCCTCGCAGCCTTCTCTTCTTCAGGCTGAACAAGCCCAGCTCCCTCAGCCTCTCCTCGTAGGGGAGATGTTCCAGTCCCCTCACCATCCTTGTAGCCCTCCGCTGGACTCTCTTCAGTAACTCTGCATCATTCTTGAACTGGGGAGCCCAGAACTGGACACAGTACTCCAGATGAGGCCTCACCAGGGCAGTGTAGAGGGGAAGGAGAACCTCCCTCGACCTGCTGGCCACACTCTTCTTGATGCACCCCAGGATCCCATTGGCTTTCTTGGCAGCCAGGGCACACTGCTGGCTCATGGTTAACCTGTCGTCCACCAGGACACCCAGGTCCCTCTCCGCAGAGCTGCTCTCCAGCAGGTCCACCCCAAGCCTGTACTGGTGCATGGGGTTGTTCCTCCCCAGGTGCAGGACCCTGCATTTGCCTTTGTTGAACCTCATCAGGTTCCCCTCTGCCCAACTTTCCAGCCTATCCAGGTCATGCTGAATGGTAGCACAGCCTTCCGGTGTGTCTACCACACCTCCCAGTTTGGTGTCATCAGCAAACTTGCTGAGGGTACATTCTAACTCTTCATCCAGGTCATTGAGGAAGAAGTTAAACAAGGTTGGGCCCAGTACTTACCCCTGAGGGACACCACTAGTTACCAGCCTCCAACTAGACTCAGCGCCGCTGATGACAACCCTCTGAGTTCTGCCATTCAGCCAGTTCTCGATCCACTTCACTGACCACTCATCCAGCCCACACTTCCTCAGCTTCCCTAGGAGGATATCATGGGAGACTGTGTCGAAAGCCTTGCTGAAGTCCAGGTAGACAACATCCACGGCTCTCCCTTCATCTACCCAGCCAGTCATGTCATCGTAGAAAGCTATTAGATTGGTCAGGCATGACTTCCCCTTGGTGAATCCATGCTGACTTCTCCTGATAAACTTCTTTTCTTCCACTTGCTTCATGATGGCCTTCAGAATAAGCTGCTCCATCACCTTTCCCGGGATGGAGGTGAGGCTTACCATCCTGTAGTTCCCTGGGTCCTCCTTCTTGCCCTTTTTGAAGACTGGAGTGACATTTGCCTTTTTCCAGTCCTCGGGCACCTCTCCTGTCCTCCAGGACCTCTCAAAGATGATGGAGAGTGGCTCAGCAATCACAGAATCACAGAATCACAGAATAGTAGGGGTTGGAAGGGACCTCTGTGGGTCATCTAGTCCAACCCCCCTGCCGAAGCAGGGTCACCTACAGCAGGCTGCACAGGATCTTGTCCAGGCGGGTCTTGAATATCTCCAGAGAAGGAGACTTCACAACCTCCCTGGGCAGCCTGTGCCAGTGCTCCATCACCCTCAGAGGGAAGAAGTTCTTCCTCATGTTCAGACGGAACTTCCTGTGCCTCACTTTGTGCCCATTGCCCCTTGTCCTGTCACTGGGCACCACTGAAAAGAGCTTGGCCCCATCCTCCTGACACCCACCCTTCAGATATTTGTAAGCATTTATTAGGTCCCCTCGCAGCCTTCTCTTCTTCAGGCTGAACAAGCCCAGTTCCCTCAACCTCTCCTCGTAGGGGAGATGCTCCAGTCCCCTCACCATCCTTGTAGCCCTCCGCTGGACTCTCTTCAGTAACTCTGCATCTTTCTTGAACTGGGGAGCCCAGAACTGGACACAGTACTCCAGATGAGGCCTCACCAGGGCAGTGTAGAGGGGGAGGAGAACATCCCTCGTCCTGCTGGCCACACTCTTCTTGATGCACCCCAGGATCCCGTTGGCTTTCTTGGCAGCCAGGGCACACTGCTGGCTCATGGTTAACCTGTCGTCCACCAGGACACCCAGGTCCCTCTCCGCAGAGCTGCTCTCCAGCAGGTCCACCCCAAGCCTGTACTGGTGCATGAGGTTGTTCCTCCCCAGGTGCAGGACCCTGCACTTGCCCTTGTTGAACCTCATCAGGTTCCTCTCTGCCCAGCTTTCCAGCCTATCCAGGTCACGCTGAATGGCAGCACAGCCTTCTGGTGTATCTACCACACCTCCCAGTTTGGTGTCGTCAGCAAACTTGCTGAGGGTACATTCTAAATCTACATCCAGGTCGTTGAGGAAGAAGTTAAACAAGGCTGGGCGCAGTACTGACCACTAGTTAACAGCCTCCAACTAGACTCAGCGCCACTGATGACAACCCTCTGCGTTCTGCCATTCAGCCAGTTCTCAATCCACTTCACTAACCTCTCATCCAGCCCATACTTCCTGAGCTTCCCTAGGAGTATGTTATGGGAGACAGTGTCCAAAGCCTTGCTGAAGTCTAGGTAGACAACATCTATAGCTCTCCCTTCATCTACCCAGGCAGTCATGCCATCATAGAAAGCTATCAGATTGGTCAGGCATGATTTCCCCTTGGTGAATCCATGTTGACTACTCCTGATAACCTTCTTTTCCTCCACTTGCTTGTTGACTACCTCCAGGATAAGCTGCTCCATCACCTTACCCGGGATGGAGGTGAGGCTGACAGGCCTGTAGTTTCCTGGGTCCTCCTTCTTGCCCTTTTTGAAGACTGGAGTGACATTTGCCTTTCTCCAGTTCTCGGGCACCTCTCCTGTCCTCCAGGACCTCTCATAGATGATGGAGAGTGGCTCAGCAATGACATCGGCCAGCTCCCTCAGCACTCGTGGGTGCATTCCATTGGGGCCCATGGATTTGTGGGTGTCCAGATCGCTTAAGTGATCCCTCACACAGTCCTCCTCGACCAAGGGAAAGTCATCCTCTCTGTAGGCTTCCTCTCTTACCTCCGGGGACTGGGATTCCTGAGGGCCAGTCTTAGCACTGAAGACTGAAGCAAAGAAGGCATTCAGTAGCTCTGCCTTCTCTGCATCCTCCGTCACCAGGACACCCACCTCTTTCAGCAGCGGCCCCACATTGTCCCTAGCCTTCCTTTTGCTGCTGATGTAGTTGAAGAAGCCCTTCTTGTTGTTTTTGCCATCCCTTGCCAGCTTCAATTCCAGGTGGGCCTTGGCTTTCCTCGTCGCATCCCTGCATGCTCTCACCACGTTTCTGTAATCTTCCCAAGTGGCCTGCCCCTCTTTCCACATTCCATGGACCTTTCTCTTCTGCCTGATCTCTGCTAGAAGCTCCTTGTTTAACCATGCAGGTCTCCTGCCTCCTTTGCAAGATTTCTTTCTCAGGGGGATGCATTGCTCCTGTGCATGGAAGAAGTGTCGTTTAAAGAGCGACCAGCACTCATGGACCCCCCTGCCTTCGAGAGCCCTGGCCCACGGGATTCCTCCCAGTAGCTCGATGAAGAGGCCAAAGTCAGCCCTCCTGAGGTCCAAGGTTTTGATCCTGCTTATCGCCCTGCTTCTTCCACCCAGGATCCTGAACTCGACCATTTCATGGTCACTGCAGCCGAGTCTGCCTCCGACCTTCACATCCTCCACCAGTCCCTCCTTGTTTGTTAATACAAGGTCCAGCAGCGTGCCTTTCCTTGTTGGTTCCTCCACCACTTGCATCAGAATGTTATCATCGGTACTCTGTAGGTACCTCCTGGATTGCGCCTGCCTAGCTGTGTGGTCTTCCCAGCTGATGTCAAGGGTGGTTGAAGTCCCCCATGAGAACCAGGGCCTGTGACTGTGAGGCTGCTTGCAGCTGCCTGTAGAAGGCCTCATCAACTTCATCCTCCTGGTCAGGTGGCCTGTAGTACACACCCACCATAATGTCACCTGTATGAGCCTGTCCTTTAATTCTAACCCACAAGCTCTCAACTCGTTCTTCATTTGCCCCCAGGCCAAGCTCAATGCATTCCAGTTGCTCCCTCACACACAGAGCAACTCCCCCACCTCTCCTTGTTGGTCTGTCTTTCCTAAAGAGTCTGTAGCCATCCATGACAGCATGCCAGTCATGCGAGTTGTTGGTATAGACACACTTGAGCTGGACTGTCAATCTCACCCCTGATCATTGTGTTACTGTCAAAAGAACATATTTGGCTTGATAAATATGGATTTACTTTCTGCTATTATCATCTCTGGCAATCTCCATAAAATTTATGCCTGTGTGTCGTTCCCATTTTCTCATGTACAGTGACATTATTCATTATGCCAGAAATGTCTAGATGTTATTTATATAAGAATATGTATTGCAAATTTTTTAATAGAATGATTATATTGCTAAAGGAATACCAGTACAACTACCCATCCTGTGTGCTCTGATTCCAAAATAAAACATCTACATTAGCAGTTACAATGACAATGTTACACTAGTGTAATTGCTCTGTAAAGAGTGTACTAGTGACTGGTCTTCAAGAACTTGCTTAGGATGACAGTAGTTAACAAAGTAATTGGCTTTACTAACCTTAGCAGAGAGGCTAAAATGATTTTGGCTTTTCATATGTATGTACTAATACTATTATTCTCTACTATTAAAAACATCACCCCAGTAAACTAATTTTCACATAAACATGCAACATATGGTAATAAAGTGCTGCTGCTGCACGAAGTTCAACAAGATTGAGAAAACTCCTTTCTGTCAGCACTCTGCCAGGGCCACTCTCAAAGCAGCAACTGGCCGCTTGCTGACAAGTGATGAGACAACTCCAGCCTGGGTCCAGAAGAACAAATTCCTGCCAGGAAGGGCGGAATCATTCCCAGTACTCCCTAAGAATAATTTATAACTGAAAATTGAACGCAGTTACTCTTTGTAATGACATCCAGCTTTCAAGGGTTTCAGAGCTGGCCTATAACAAGCTGGTGGAATTGGCAGATTGTTGGCCTTGCCTTTCTAATTTTTGAAGGATACACTCAGCATATCCTACCCAGAGATACCCCTTTGTGAGAGGAAGATGTTGGGAGTCTAACCCTGCATTCAGCCAAAAACATGCTCAGGACCTGCATGCAGAGACTTAGGCAGTGTGCTGTTTGTACATGCTGTCCTTAAGGAGCAGCTCATCCAGCATGCTCTAAAACATGTTGAAGTCTTTTGCAGTACTGATGTGCTGATTTTTCCCCCATTGTATCCTCTCTGTCTGTGAATCAGAAAATAGCATAACATGCTAGGCAGACATGGACAGTTTCAGACACGATTTGCATTCTGATAGCCAATTTCCATTTTTGATCCATTTGTATCTTCCTAGGGCATGTTTGCTGAAGAAAAATGAACTCATGTGGAGTTCAGCAAAATCATTGCACCATTTGAGCAGAGGCTATCTGTACTTTAAAGAAAACTGTTTAGGACAAGCCAATTTATTTCCGTAGAAATTCAAAAATTCTTGAGCCTCTTGGAACCTAATTAAAAAGAGCCTGTGATGAGTTGCTGTGACAGTTTACCTCCTGCTTGCATCATCCGGGCTCCTGTTCATTACCTGAAGACTTACATTTGCACTACAGTAGAAGCCTGCTAAATGTATAACCTTGTCACTCAAATAAATTAATTCATTTAGAATGTCTCTGTCTGCCACAGAGGATTGCTTCTAGCTATCAGTAACATGAAATGGTTATGCTTTTGTGTATATCAGATGTTGTAGCCATTTGATGCACCTGTTTATAATGGAGTTTAATTTTTTCTGGTGTTGATTTTATGTGGAAAACAAGAACCAAACAGTCTTATGCAATGAAACTTTGGTGTAGAAGACTTACACTGGAGCGAAATGAAGCACCTATACCCCTTACAAAGGGGATGGTATGTGATTCTTTCTTAACAGGAGAGCCTTTTCAGAGATCAGGGTCTTCATAGCAGAAGCTATTACAGCAGCTTTCCAAAATGGAGTGTCAGACAAATACAAGTGCCTGAGTCACGTAGACTATATCGCTTACACAGCAGTGCAAGCTTTTTTCTTTCAGAAGCCTGTGCACCTGCTCTGACATTACTGCCAGAAACAATATCATGTTGTTCATCCGAACTTCTCTGGGTTTGAAGTTTTAGATTAGGCAGGAAACACTGCCAAGATCCTGGGAAAACATGGTAGTATAAAGAGGATGGCATTCATTCTCAAAGTAAGAAGGCACATACTGGAAATGCATCAGCTTTACTTTTGAAGAACTTTGTAAAAGCAGACTAATTTAAGTAACTCAGAACCTTGACTGTGGTCTTCCTTTAACCTTTTCTCCATCATTATAACTAAGGGACTTTTTACATGTTCATTCTTTTGTAAATCTTAGAAATCTATCTAGATACTACCTTAGAAATTCTCTTAGGTGTTTTAGGCTAATGGGTAGAATGTTGAATAGCTACAACAATTACTACTGCCACGTTACCAATGCGCCAAAAATGTACATCAGATTATTTCTTTTTACAGTGTCAGAAAGATCTATTTTGGTTTGCACTCGAGTTTTCCACTGGTCAGGGATTTTTTTTTTCATTTCTGGACTTAGATTGGACATATCCAAGCAACACTTTGAGAGTGCAATGAGGAATACAGGAAGGCAGCAGGAACAGAAAACCTATCATTAGAAGACAGAGAGAGAGTCAATAAGCCCCCAAAACAGCTGTTTGTACATGTTGTATCCTAATAACTCAAGAGTAATTTGTCAAGCTTGTCTAATATGCAGATATCTGACAGAACAAGGAGCTACCAGGTCACCTCTGAAAAGAAGAATTTGAAAGACCACTGCAGCTAATAACCTCTTAGGTAGGATCCTCAAAAAAGCATGAAGCAAAATTGTATAAGAAAAGATGATTGAATAAGAAAAAATGGGGAAAACAGGGTATTATGAAGAAGTTGAATTAACAAGGAAGGCATCGATCACTTATGAAGAACAATAATTTGTGCCAGTCTTCAAAGATTTTGAACACAAATCTTCAGAATTGTAATTTTACAAGCTGAACTGGGCTACAGTTCTTTCTGCTTCTTGTACATATTTGACATTCTTGCAGTATCAGAGCTTGTTTCATTGTGATGTCCAGGTAATGAATCCGAGATCTGAATAGCAACGTTTGTATCTGGCATTAACAGACAGAATGTCTTACTAAATATAATTTGTAATCTCTGTCTTTCAATTTATACTTTCCAAGTGGTGTTTTGTCATCATTAATTATGCTAACAAATAAACACAAATGTTTTGACATAATAAAATACCATACACATCAAATAACTGCTTGATTATAGTCATCCTATTACTCATCAATCATTATGTTTACCTCTTTTCTGAAGATGAGAAACTCTGTCTGACAAATGGCTACTGTCAAAATCAGCAGAAAATAACTTGCTTTCAGGCTTCTAAGAGCAAGAGTACTTTGCGTGTGACTTTGTAAAAAGTACAAGCTGTTGAAAAGATCTGACATTGTCCTTTAACATTTACTTCCGTCTTTATCAAATCACTGAATAATGCAAACAGGAAGCAGATTTTTACTTAATGCCCTGAAGAATTTTAGCCTTAAAAGACAAATTCAGAAAGCGTAGTGGCAGACACATGCTGACAGACATCCCAGTCTCTTTCCACGGGAGGACAGCATAAATGGGAGGAATAGCAAACTCTCTAAATTGCCCAAGTACTTATGCAAAAGTGATAGGAGTCCTTGGCACTTAAAATAAACGCACAAGTATTCCAATGAGGTTAGAAACTCGGTATTAGCCAAAGTATTTGCACTGGTTTTGTATCAAAAATTAAAATCAATGGCTTTCTCAATTTCTTTAATCCATGCTCTGAAAAAAGTTTGGAAAAGCTAAGTTTGCCAGCAAGAAGAAAATGTGCCATAAAAGGTACTCACGTGACTGTGTGTGTCTTCGCACTCCATTTGAAAACCCTTCCAGCAGTTGCACTCTGCTCTCTCTGCTAAAGGCTGGACTCAGAAGTTTCACGAAACCCCTTTTGTATAAGGCACCTAAATACCTCTAAGTATAAGCCACGGATGCCCTAGATAACTTACTGGAATATAAAAGAGCAGCTAGCTAGTAGAACTGATTTTAAAACTCCTGTTGACATTTCACAAGAATGAGCCTTGTTTCCTGATCAGATGAATTCAAATTAATAATTTAGGGCCAATATTCACGCTAATTTGGAATACTACAGCAAGGTCTAGATATCAGATTGTTCTCAGACATTCCCTCTACAGTTCTTGTACTCTTCTTCCTACTTCTATCCTAATGCCAAAAGTAAAAGATTCCACCTAATTCTTTACATTGATCTGTTTCAGGCCTTCATCATCAGCCTGAGAAAGAATATTCTGTGGGTCTAAAATAACCAACATAGTAGCCTTTCATCACATATCGACATAAATAAATAAAGAAATGCATTATTGCCATTGTACGAGGGAGTTCAACATCACTTAGACTTTCTTGTAGCCCTCTGTGAAGGAGGAAGCCTCAAATAGCAAAGAGCAAACATAACCCCCAAGTAGAGCAGTGTTTTCACACTAACATTTCAAGGAGTGAACACCCTACTAAAATCAAAGTAAGCCCAATGATAATGTGTGAAACAAGAATGGAGGTTCCATTCATCACATAACTGGTTGTGAAGAGCTAATGTATGAACATTTAAAACTCCAGTTTCAATCTTCTGAGGCTTAGACGCTTTCTATAAATTTCAGCTGGCAGATTCCCGCTTTTAACATAGTTATGCTTAAATAGAGAGGGACATGGAAGTAGCGTAATAGTTATGTGGAGACAAGACAAAATTTATTCAGAGAAAGCAGGAGACAAAATGACATGAATCTCTCAAGTTTGTGTTTATCAGGTAGAGACTGGAAGAGGGAACCTGGTGCTTCCTGGGAAAATGAAGGGTTTCCTAGCTGCCTAGTGTTATGGTCTGAACCAGCAGACAGCAGGCTGAAAAGAAATAATGCTGCTGCCATTCAGCAGTCCCTCAGCTGATCACTAGGCTGGAAAATAAACACTTTAATACAGCAGCTAATATGGGACAAGATAATGGTAAGAACAAAAGTCACAGGAGTAAATCTCTCATATTTTTGATAGATAGGTGGACAGAACGATCTGCAGAAGACTTTGGACACACACAGTGCAGTTGCTAATAGGACCTGCATGCCTGAAATGCCTGGGGAAGGGAAGTGCACAATGCAGAAGCAGCAGTCCCTGTCTGTGAAGCAGAATTTCCCTCCCCAGAAAGCTCTCAGGTTAACTTGGCTGCCTTACAGGTGTCAAGCCTACTGTCTTCTAGGACGTTTCAAAATAAGTTTTACAGGAAAATTAAGGTTTCATCGCTACTTCTCTTGTCATACTATGGGTTCTACCGTAGGAAAGTGTGGCCCAGCTCATTATATTTTCGTACATATTATGCATTGTGCTGCTTCATTAGTAGAAACTGGAGTGTTAAAAAAGCCTTTTTGCTGTTTCTATTTGCAATCCCTAGATATGAGGTACTTCAATAACAGGCTGGTCCAGATGCTGAAAATGGTTAGCTTTTGCACAGACATTACCAAGCATGACACCTCTCACATCTTTACAAGGCATCCCACAGTAGTTAACATCCTCCTGGTCTCTTAGGATCACATGCTGCATGTAACTTCCCTTCTCAGCCCCTAAGCAGCTGATCATGGCTGCTCCAACAGAGCTCTGTAGAAATTAACAGGTTTTGGTAACAATGTTCAGTGATCATTGGCCCAAACACTTTGATGACCATAGTGAAAAGTGGTTCCCGGTTAAACAATCAGCTTTCACAGAATCACAGAATCACAGAATCACAGAATGGTAGGGGTTGGAAGGGACCTCTATGGGTCATCTAGTCCAACCCCCCTGCCGAAGCAGGGTCACCTACAACAAGCTGCACAGGATCTTGTCCAGGCGGGTCTTGAGTATCTCCAGAGAAGGAGACTCCACAGCCTCCCTGGGCAGCCTGTTCCAGTGCTCCATCACCTTCAGAGGGAAGAAATTCTTCCTCATGTTCAGACGGAACTTCCTGTGCCTCACTTTGTGCCCATTGCCCCTTGTCCTGTCACTGGGCACCACTGAAAAGAGCTTGGCCCCATCCTCCTGACACCCACCCTTCAGATATTTGTAAGCATTTATTAGGTCCCCTCGCAGCCTTCTCTTCTTCAGGCTGAACAAGCCCAGCTCCCTCAGCCTCTCCTCGTAGGGGAGATGTTCCAGTCCCCTCACCATCCTTGTAGCCCTCCGCTGGACTCTCTTCAGTAACTCTGCATCTTTCTTGAACTGGGGAGCCCAGAACTGGACACAGTACTCCAGATGAGGCCTCACCAGGGCAGTGTTAGAGGGGAAGGAGAACCTCCCTCGACCTGCTGGCCACACTCTTCTTGATGCACCCCAGGATCCCATTGGCTTTCTTGGCAGCCAGGGCACACTGCTGGCTCATGGTTAACCTGTCATCCACCAGGACACCCAGGTCCCTCTCCGCAGAGCTGCTCTCCAGCAGGTCCACCCCAAGCCTGTACTGGTGCATGAGGTTGTTCCTCCCCAGGTGCAGGACCCTGCATTTGCCTTTGTTGAACCTCATCAGGTTCCTCTCTGCCCAACTTTCCAGCCTATCCAGGTCATGCTGAATGGCAGCACAGCCTTCCGGTGTGTCTACCACACCTCCCAGTTTGGTGTCATCAGCAAACTTGCTGAGGGTACATTCTAACTCTACATCCAGGTCATTGAGGAAGAAGTTAAACAAGGTTGGGCCCAGTACTGACCCCTGAGGGACACCACTAGTTACCAGCCTCCAACTAGACTCAGCACCGCTGATGACAACCCTCTGAGTTCTGCCATTCAGCCAGTTCTCGATCCACTTCACTGACCTCTCATCCAGCCCACACTTCCTGAGCTTCCCTAGGAGGATATCATGGGAGACTGTGTCGAAAGCCTTGCTGAAGTCTAGGTAGACAACATCCACGGCTCTCCCTTCGTCTACCCAGCCAGTCATGTCATCATAGAAAGCTATTAGATTGGTCAGGCATGACTTCCCCTTGGTGAATCCATGCTGACTACTCCTGATAACCTTCTTTTCCTCCCCTTGCTTTATGATGGCCTCCAGAATAAGCCGCTCCATCACCTTTCCCGGGATGGAGGTGAGGCTGACCGGCCTGTAGTTCCCTGGGTCCTCCTTCTTGCCCTTTTGAAGACTGGAGTGACATTGGCCTTTCTCCAGTCCTCGGGCACCTCTCTTGTCCTCCAGGACCTCTCAAAGATGATGGAGAGTGGCTCAGCAATGACATCCGCCAGCTCCCTCATCACTCGTGGGTGCATTCCATTGGGGCCCATGGATTTGTGGGTGTCCAGATCGCTTAAGTGATCCCTCACACAGTCCTCCTCGACCAAGGGAAAGTCATCCTCTCTGTAGGCTTCCTCTCTTACCTCCGGGGACTGGGATTCCTGAGGGCCAGTCTTAGCACTGAAGACTGAAGCAAAGAAGGCATTCAGTAGCTCTGCCTTCTCTGCATCCTCCGTCACCAGGACACCCACCTCTTTCAGCAGCGGCCCCACATTGTCCCTAGCCTTCCTTTTGCTGCTGATGTAGTTGAAGAAGCCCTTCTTGTTGTTTTTGCCATCCCTTGCCAGCTTCAATTCCAGGTGGGCCTTGGCTTTCCTCGTCGCATCCCTGCACGCTCTCACCACGTTTCTGTACTCTTCCCAAGTGGCCTGCCCCTCTTTCCACATTCTATGCACCTTTCTCTTCTGCCTGATCTCCACTAGCAGCTCCTTGTTTAACCATGCAGGTCTCCTGCCTCCTTTGCAAGATTTCTTTCTCAGGGGGATGCATTGCTCCTGTGCATGGAAGAAGTGTCGTTTAAAGAGCGACCAGCACTCATGGACCCCCCTGCCTTCGAGAGCCCTGGCCCACGGGATTCCTCCCAGTAGCTCGATGAAGAGGCCAAAGTCAGCCCTCCTGAGGTCCAAGGTTTTGATCCTGCTTATCGCCCTGCTTCTTCCACCCAGGATCCTGAACTCGACCATTTCATGGTCACTGCAGCCGAGTCTGCCTCCGACCTTCACATCCTCCACCAGTCCCTCCTTGTTTGTTAATACAAGGTCCAGCAGCGTACCTTTCCTTGTTGGTTCCTCCACCACTTACATCAGAAAGTTATCATCGATGCTCTGTTTCATCTCCCGTCTCTCAGGAATAGGCACAATGATTCAACCACTGTGTAACAGTTGAAACCAAGTCTCTCAAAGAAACAATATAAAATGTCTTAGCTTATTCTCCACTAAACTTTAGGGGTAGAACAGTAGTGCTGCTTGTTATGCTGCTTTCCAGAGCCTCAAACAAAAGTATTAAAACCTGTGCCAAAGCCAGTGACAACATCTATGTGAAATCACACACCTCAGCCAGTCCGGAGTTAAATGGCAGAGATCTAGAAATTACTTTCCACCCAAAAATCTGGAAACACTTTAACACAGAGAGAACAAGAAGAAAATTAAAACAAAAAAAGCAGCAGCAGCAAGAGTTAAGAGTAGGTGGCTAGGCCAAAGCACAGCAAACAAATGAAGGCAGTGGAGAATAGTTTTTGATAACTTATTTGCTGGAAGAATTGTGTTAACATGAATAGTCTAGTAATAGTGTACATCTTTAGAGACAGACAAACTGATGCCACTGAGTTTAGCATATCCTCAGTCAAGAGTATTAGGAATGTCTCATTCACCAGAGTGAGATTTAATGTTTGTATTTGTATTACTCCAATTTATTTCCTTTGTATTATGGACTTTCAATATGCAGCTTACAAGTCATTTGTGGTACAGAGTCTCACAATTCATAAAATAAAAATATTATCTACCTATTCAAACAGAATTCAGATAGTGTCCCTAGACCCACTTACTTGCTCTGTACTGGAAAGGTGGCTGCTGACAAGGGGCAGCTGGCATCTTCACCAAACAGAGACTGATATCTCCATAACTGCGAAAATGTCACAGCTGATTAAAATATCCAGCTCAGAATGAGATGAAGAGGCAAGTAGGGGGAATGGACAGAAATCTTTGGCCAGTATAGTCTTTAGCCTGTTTAATTTTAAACAGTAAACCACATAATCATCTTAGAGGTGAATAAACATTATCTCTCCTCCTTGACTTTTCCACCCAGAGTCCAAACCACTTGCAACTTGAGCCAGACCAAGGATCTAGCTCACGGCGTTTGGCTGTCCTTCACAGCATTTTGGAGAATGAGGTCAAACGAGACAACCTGATAATGAAGTCTGACTTTCTACAGTACATATTCCAGTATAAAACCTTATATCAGGTCCGAAGACTGACGAGCAACTCTTAACACACAGCCAGAAAACAAGGTAAGATGAAGAAGGTAACAGTGCCAGAGACTCCAAGGAAGACAGAGTGAGAGAGGCAGAGGAAGCTAAACCCTTTGGAGGAAAAAGAAAATTACTAGATCTAATTGGTGCATGCATGTATTAATGTTTAACCGCTCTGCACTCTCATAGGATGTATTTTGCGATATTCAGAATTTTCTGTGAGAAAGACAACATTTTTTACAGGACTGATATGAGGCTTGGACATACATGCTGAGTTAAGTATTGTTCTCCCTTGAGGAATTATGGCTTAGATCTCCAGGAAAAGCAAACTAAAATAGTAATCGTGCTATTTTTTATTACAAGTTAGCAAAACTGCTCTGTGTTCTCTATGCTCCAGCCTGTGAAACAATGAATGCTCTCAATTGCATGTTCATCCCCTGACCCTCACAGGATAAAGACTGAAGGCAGACAGAATCCTACATTAGCTTTTTTCAGCTAAGCCAATCTCAAAAGCGTTGGGGAAAGTGCGGTATCAGATAGCAAGACGTGCTACATGGCAAGAACAACAAAAAAATCCTCTTATATTCCTGTCCCCTAACAAGTTATTCTGCTCAAATTAAAAAAAAACAAACAAACAAAAAAAAAAAACACCACAAAAACAAAGTCTTTTAGACAGTTGAGAATCTATAAACTAGCTGCTGGAGGATATATGTTGGAAATATTATCTGGTCTAACTGGTTTAACATGAGGATTTCAGGGTGTCTCACATGTCTACTTCAGATAACACACGCTGCTTTAGTAACAATACTCATCTAGTTAGAAAGATATTTCTGCAAGTGAGTTTCTAGCTTGATGCCTAAATGTTAGCAAGTCTTCTCCTAGCTCTTATCAGCTAAATAGCAACTCTGAGAACAATCATCCGTCTTCTACAGGATGGTATAACAACTACTGCTTGAGTTACACTGACCTAACTCTTGTACAAATTGTTTTCTGTTCCTCACACCAGTCTGCAGATCATGTCCTCATACACATAGAAAATGTTTTAAGAATAAGTATTTAGTTAAAAATAAAAAGTAAAAATAAAAATAAAAAACAAAAAACAAAAAATAAATTAACTGCCATAATGTTGCCATCAGTACCACACAACTGAAACTGTTTGTACAACAGACTCCCAATATTATGGTATCCATGAGAAGTTCCAAGAAATGGTGAGCCAGGTTCCCTGCTCATGCCAGCAGAAGGACTCTAACTGGTCCTTGGTAGCCAGGGCCTCCTCTCCTTGTGGGGAACCGCTATGGCAAGGGGGACCAGAATAAAGAAGGCTCCAGTGAAGCCTTCCTCAAAGACAGGTGCTATTACTGCAACTCACTGTTTGTTGACATACAGAATGATTATTAAACGATTACCTATAGGCATCTTTAGTGACTTAAACAATTTCTCTGAAAATGTTCAACTTGTGGTGTTGCAGTTCAGACTGAATAACTTAATTTGGAAACAGTGACTTTATTATTTAGATAGCTAAGTATGGAAATAGCTACATTTTCTGAGCAGAGCAGAAAGCATGAGTTCTAACTTTATTTATTATGCAGTAAAACACTGACATTAAGAAATGACTATCTTATTCGGAAGGGAATTCCCTTAAAGTACAAATGCAAAATAGGAAATGAGAATGCTAGTTTATAATTCTTGTGACAGACTTGAGCTGAAAAAGTGATTCGTGGAAAACTACTTAAAAGTATGTAGCACTGAAAATGAACTGCGATATCTGTAGAGATTTTACTGAGTTTTCAGGTAGTACAGAAAAGAGTCATTACATCATTTTACATGCCCTAGTAGCTTTTTGGTACGTATGTTCATATTTTCCATGTACCTCTACAAAATACCATCATTCTGATGTTCACATTCAAGCAATTGAAAAAGATTGACTTGGGCATAGTGCTAAGAGAGATGATTGGGGCTGCTGAGTCAGTCTTCTGCTACCTATATGCGTTCACATCCCATATCACTTCTTTATAATTTGATTAAAGCTTGACATACCTACCTTATCGCATGCCCTGTTAATGCAGAGAAGATATTTCAAACTATCTTGCATTTATTTCCAGGGAAGGAAAATGCATACAAGTAGGACCATTTACAGCTGTGCTGCTGCGGTCTACCTTACCTATTCCTATACCACCACCAGAGCCTAGGATAAGTGAACAAGATCCTTCCTACTCTGTCCTGTGCTTGAATAGTTAAGGCTGCCCAGACATAAAGATAAGCAGAAATTGCCCCATGCAATATCTGCACTGGTGAGAAATATGCAGAAAGCAGATGGATCTCAGAAGGACCTCAGTGTTCAGGTCGTGGTTGAGAAGCCAGCCATTAAGGCATGAAAATAAATTATCAGAAATTCAGCAAGTGCAATGGAACTAATAAATCACTGAATCCCAGTGTGTCATGTTCTTAGTGCCCTTTCAGAGGGTATCAGTGCTATGATAGCTACAAAGTGTTTCAATATACCCAGAAAAAATGCAGTATGTACAACTCCAGGTATCAGCAGAAGAACTAGTCTCTCAGGAAGTTCCTAGGGTGTGGGTGACTGATTCTTAGTTCTCACACTGAAACAGCGCCCAAAGGGTCCCATGAATTTAGGCTATGTCAGCTACTGCCTTGCATATCCTGTAGTCACTGGACAAGGTCCAGAGCACAGGTTCCCAGGGTCATATTTCCATTTAGGGCATGCAGAATCTGTCCTGCTTTTATTTGACAGCTCTGCCCTTCCCCATGCCTTCTATAACCCCCTCCTATGTGTAATTCCTCCCTGACCTTTTTCAAACCATAATTATTTTCCTAATTTTGAATGAATAATGAGCCAGTCATCTCCACAATCACAATATTTTTCCCTATCTTAACTTGGCTGTGGAGGCAAAAAACACACGCATGTACTTTCTTTGTTTTTTAGTGGTCTTTAAAGAAAACAATACAATACTGCCTCTTCTATTGAGGCCAGATCCATGCTACACATGTTTTGAGTCAGTCTGTGACAGTAGCAACTTTTCTTCACGTTGCCCTTTGGTGTTGTGCAAGTGGTGGGGATCAGAAGAAGATGAGACACTCTTTATAGAAATAGGATCTACACAGATTTTCCCATCACTCATTCACAGAAAACTGAGACAAAATCAGTTGTTCTAAACACATCAATGCAACGAATTTATACCACTCTTTCTGGAAGGAGGTGTGGGGGCAGGCATAGGAGAAAGGTGCTATTTTAAAGAATCAAACTGAATCAATTGACTGACTATAAGATCGTATGCTGTCCTTCCAGATGTGCCATCTTTGCCTACATGGTGACCTCTTCAATACATATAGAGGCATTTCAGAATTACTCATCTCAGCGACACCCAGGCATTAGCTTGAGAGCATTCATTCTCCACTGTCTCTTTGTCTGTATCATATAATTAAGGAGTAATGTTATCTTTACTATTGAATGCTTCCTTTCTTTGTCTGAAAAAAATAGCTAATTCCTCCTTCATTGTTAATGCTGTAGACTTCATTTCTTTTATAGTCTGAGCACAGAAACTGGAAGGATTTATTTATTCTATTACAGATTACTACTTCCATCAGATTTTTCCAGGGCTTTGCCTGTCAGGAATTATTTCACTACACAGGTGTGTTCATGCTGCCACTCCGTGGCAGTGAAGAGATAAGTAAATCTGTAGTGTCCATGCTTATGTTGTCCTCAAAAATCTCTTGGAGTGGTTCCTAGGTTAAATGAAATATCATGCACACCATTTCTGACCGCAGACCAGGGATTTTCTCATATAGCTCAGCTGCTGAAGTTCACACCAGATATGTACAAGCAGTGGCTCCAATGAAAGCCACGCTACACCTCCAGATTTTCCAAGTATTGCAGATCCACTCAAGTGCAGAATTTCATTCACCTTGTTTCTTCCAGGGCTTTTAAGATAACATTATTGCATACAATACACAGAATAACTCGATAGTCTTCTTCCGATGTCCACTGAAGGTATTTGAATCAGAGTTTCCTCTTTGGTTTGCCGGTATAAATCCTGAGTTTGTTTTTCTGACCCAGGCAGACGATCAAATGATATTTAGTTTTGTACTTTCTCTGAAGCCCTTATATATCTGTCAGGGCCAAAACATCTCCAGTCCTGACAGCTGCTTTACTGCAGTAGAATATACAAAATTCAAAGGACATAACAGAAAGTGTTGAACTCTAGCAGAGAGGCAGCTGGCAGGCCTCTGTAATTAAATTCCTGGCACTGTTTGCATGTTTTCATATTTTTTTCTCCGTCAGCAGATAAAACTAAGTGTGTCAACTCCCAGAACTCACTGCATATTCTTTTAAATGTCACCACATATCTGCAGGTCACTGCTCAGTTAGGGTCCCTCAGTTTTCCATTTGCAAATCTAATTCATTAGTTGTTTCTGAAGTATCAAACTACACATGCTTTCATGTCTTCAGCAATTTCAGGTCTCCCCAGCCCTTCCCAGCCATGGGCATACTAGCTGGTTTTGTCTACAGCCAGGGCCCTTCTGCTTGGATCATGACTTGACAGGACCGCGTACACCGCTGTACTTTAAAAATTATTCTTACTGACAAAGTTTTCAACTAAAAAGAACCAAGCAAACGGTACAGTGAAATGAAACAACTTTGTTTTCCTAACAGTTTAACCAAAGAGTTCATTCCTGCCCCACAACAGAGCTAATCTCCAATAAAATCTCTTTGTGACCTTGAAGGTCTACACGGTTACGTGAATCAAATGGCAATGTGATTCCTCTCCTGTTCTCCCCCCGTCCCTTGATTCCCTAATACTTCACGGAACTACTGAACACTTCTTTTATATTTTGTGTTCCTATACCGTGTTAAGTGACTCTCTGTGCTTGTTCCTAACATTTTTTCAATGCTTTTAGAACATACAATATTATTCTAAGATGATTTAAGGAAAAAAAATCAGTTGGTATTCAATCTCCCCTGTCCTGCTGATGGCAGATTTTTATAAATTCATTGAAAGAACAATTAAATAAAAAATAATATTCCACTAAGAGTCCTAGAAGAAAACAAAACTGAGACCTGATATAAGGATACCAAACTCTAAAGACAGAAGCCCTCAACACAAAACCACCTGCATAGAGGCGTGGAAAGCTGGTCCTGGGCAAACGAGCAACAGCAAAGTACCTCAAGTTCCCTCATTTTCTATTTCTGTTCATCTTTGTACATCCATTCTATTTCAGCACACCAGAGTTCCAGTGAGGCAGCTATTTGTTTGAGGTTGATGCTGATGAAGGATCTTCAAGCCACTGACACTCATTATGGTCACGTTAGCGTATCATGCAGTTTGTCGTCTCACATGATCACAGGGCTAAGCCTCTTCACCTCAGAGGAAAATCTGTCTCAACACTACAACCTATCCTCCATAACAAGGGTAATCAGGTAAGACTGAAAGATTAAAATGGCTGGTATCACAAAGCAAGTAGAGCTGCATTAAAGTGCTTTTACTTCCATAACATGGTTTGCAGAATGCCTTTGAGGTCTTCTCAATATCTTGCTCCTGCAGCACTGAGAGACGGCTTTTTACTCTACCATTCATTCATGCCTTTATAAAAGGTCAGCAGTTGGACTGGGGCCTAAATGAATCTAAATTCCTCAGTCATAAGTAAAAAGTAAAAATACGCTCCAGCATGGCTGCTTTCTAGTTCTTCCTCCAGTATGTACGCCTGGAAGGCAAATACAATTCCAAATAGCTCAGGTCCATAAACAAGGAACTGCAGTGCACCTGTGAAATTTATTGTAGAACTTTGCAATTGTAGTAGTAAAATTTTCCTGGAATTTTTACCTTAAAGTGATGGACTTTTATTCTGCTGTCAGGTGTTCTTTTGGTTTATACTATCTGTTTATAAAGCAGAGGAAAGTCATGAATAAATGCTGAAGTGCAGGAAATTTTAATGACCAACCATCTCTGAGGTAAACCATGAGAATATTTGTATAAGCAGCTCAAGCAGCCAGTTGATACCGCAGCAATTTGCAGGACTCCTTCTCTGACATCGATACCAGGAAGAGCACATTGTTCATACATAACAGAAATCCACAGTTTGTCACAGAAACAGATGTATGGTGACAAATGCACCCAGAATTAAGGAACACCGGCTGCCTTAATTTACACCTCACTTTATAACTCTATTCATACAAGCAATCTACCATCTTGCTCCCACAAGTACAAAAACAAGCTATTTTTACCGTTGGATAGTAGCAACCATCCCTTGCTGATTAAAAACGTCTGTTCTTGTGGGATAAGATACCACTCATATTGATGCCTTCATTTACTTTTTCTAGTCCTTCTTTCAAAGATACAGTTCTGGCAGAATAACCTACAGCGAGTACAAGAGGGAAAGCACTTTGCCACAGAGAAGAACTGAGAACCAAGCATTACTGGTGTCGACAGCTGTGTAGGATGCCCAGGGCAGACCATGCTCCATAAACACCAGCGAATCACCTGCCCAACCTGCTACAACAGTGACTCTGCGCTCACTTTTATGAAGTTCTCTGCAAATGTGTAAACTAATAAGGATTTGTTGCTCAAAATACAGTTTCTACAGCTTTTGTATACACTATATAATTGGGCTTCCTGTTCTTGTAGTACCAAATCTGTTTAGAGTAGATAGATTTAAAAGATTAGATATAGGTTGAAAAGCAAAGACTGTCACATTTGTAAGCACAAGTCATTTGAAGCAGTGTGCAGGTCTGCATTTTGTAACAGAATAAAGTGCAAATTATTATAAGCTAATTTTACTTACAGGAATTCCAATATTTTCCAGCAGCCCCTGTAACAGAGCAGTGAGTTATAGCTTTCCCTTTGTTTTGGAAGAGCTCTTGTGTGTGATAAAACTCAAAGCACCCTCCAACATGTACCATTTAACCCAAACCTGTTTCCTGGCTTGTACACAGATTGAGTTGATCCTTGTTTTAGATAATGTAAAGATTTATCAATGCTGTTATTTTCAAATCAAGAACAGACTCACTATTGACATGATGCTTTGTAACTTCAAAAACCTTCATCTTTTTTGAAAGATGTCACTAAAGGCACAAAAAGATAAAGAGAGTAAAAAATATTTTCACACTTTTTACTGCAGGTTTAATTTCAACCATGATATTATTCACGTTCTAATGAACACTGCAATGAATCCTCAAAGGGTAATGTGTGAATTTCAGGTGGCTTTTTCACCTGCAATGATGTGAACTGAAACAGATGATGTAGAGGCCCAAGTAATTGGAATTGCTATCTAGAAGTTCACAATTCAAGTCTAGGATATTTGTAATTCTAAGGACAGCATGTTATCGCTGTTCTTGGCATTTGACAGGAAAGGAAGGTTAAGAAGGCTTAAGAGTAGAAAGTCAAATATGAACAAGATAAAAGCACAGAAATGGGAGCTACAACCTGTAAATTCTTTTCACCATTATTTTGTTATGTGACTATTTTAATCTCTCAGTTTACGTAGTTCAAAATAGTAACATCTTTCAGATGTCTAATGAAGATTCACTTACTGATTTTCTTGTTATTAAAAATCATTTACAATTTCAGAATTTTTGGCAATCTCAAGGAAGTTCATAGGCAAGGGTCTTTTACATTTTTTTTTCTGATCCTCCTAATATCAAAAATCAAATAGGTATTCAGATATTATGAATACATGTTGCAGTGGGCTTAAGGACTCGTCGTACGATCAATATGATCAGACAAAACTAGTTTATTGCGCTACAAACCCATGTTTATATGTTCCTTGCCACGTGATAACTCTAACGTGACTGGATGCATGCACTGTCCACGCGCTGTTCACGCGTACTTCTCAGTCTCTGATTCGTGCGACGCTATCAGTCACGAGCATCAAACTGCTTCTCAAGATCTTGTTTTTTCTTGCTAATCGCGGTTAATGCAGGCCTCATTGTTCCTCATTTTGACCTTGACTCCTGCTCCATTACCGGCTATCAAGGGTCAGGCCCAGTGTATCTGGAGGGCTCACCACATGGCCGTGGTTCCCCAACAAATACCTAATTGGAAATCCCATGTTCAATAAAAAACTTCCGGTTTTCTTAGATGACAAACGCCTTTCCCATTGCTTATTGGTAAGTAACTGAACTAGCTTAGAAAACACAAGGACAACACAGGGTACCAGAGTGACTTCTTCAGTCATTTACTTGTCTTATTCTCCAAAACAACCAGGAAGATTGATAACTGTAAATGTAACAAATGTATCATGTAGGGGATGTTATCACTTCAGGTGGTCAGAATCATTGCACAACAAAAACAAGTCTTGGTTCTTTGTGAATAACACCAAACACACATGTGTGACGGACATTACCATATATTAATGAGGTCTCGGAAAAACCATTACTATGATAAACATTTCTTGGAAATGTAATTAATATGTATGTTAACATACCATAAATACCTAGTAACTGTGTCTCTTAGGGGCACATGTTTGGAGGAGAGATCCCGCATGTGCCCGGCGCCGCAATAAAGAATATCTGCTTAATAGTCTGCCAACTATTGAGTCTTCAATTCCAGCTTTTCACGGCATCAAGATTTAGTGATTCTAATCATCAGGTCAGGATACTGGCAGCAGCAACTTTTATGAAAGCTTCCTAGCAGAGGACTGGAGGCCAGAGGAATACTGCAGTGTATTTCTGCAAATGAGCAAACCCAGAGCTCATGCTTGATAGCTCCACTTTCACAAGGTAATTAATGAGGACAGCAGGAGTTTTCAATACAACCCCTAATTGTAGGCTAAACATAGCAGAGTGCTGTTATGAGGATTAATTGGTTAATGCCTGTGAAAGGTTTTAAGCATGGAGCCATATAAATGCTAAGCAGCATTATTATTTTAAGAGAAAAAGGATGAGTCACATATTTTCTTTTTTTTTGCCATGGACAGCTACAGAAGACCTGCTTTCTGTACCACAATATGAATAGATGTCAGTTATGAGCTCAAAACTGTAACACGGTGAACAGTTGGATCTGTAATTTTCTGTTTACAACACATAATTCATGTTTGAAACTCATTGCCACAAGACATGCCAGAGACAAAAATTAGATTTGAAAAAATGAGATTACATATTTGTTGCCTTTTTTTCAGAAATAACCAGTACGACATTCCTCAAAAACACATTCACCCAGTTAGACATTCTTTGAAAGAACTGGATTATCAGAGAAGAAATAATCAGCATTTCTGTACTTGAAAGGACCATGTCAAGTATTTCAAAATGGCCCCCGGCAACCAAGACTTTAAAAATTATTTCCTGATATGGAAAATTGTCTTCATAAAAATCAAGAACTGTTGCAGCTGTCTAAGATAACAAAAATATAGAAGGACTTTCACCACAGTGCTTTGTAATATAAGAACACCACAAGTTGCCCAGGATCAAATCAAACTTCTTTTTTGAGGGACCAACACTGCAAAACTGTGGAGGTTTTATTTCTTCCCCATAGCCTGGTGGGGAAGAAATAATAAAACGTATTGTCAGAGTGCTGGCCTGAACCACTACTGGAGTTAGGTACAATGTCTTTTGTGATGTAAAGCTTTTAGAATTAAGACACATCAGCAAAGGAAACACACTGCCCAACAACTTGACAGTTCAGCCTGGGAAGGAGTGGAGGGCTGCACCAGCTTTTCCCATCAGAGCAGCAGGGCAGAAAGCCGAACTGCTTTTATGCTCAGCCTTTGCAAACTTGTGGCAAGGCTATGTGATGTGATCCAGACTGTCTTCCTATTTTATCACCTCAGTGTTGGGGGAGGCATCATCTTTGTTGTCATAGCTGCTAGACAGGTGAAACCTTAGTGCAACACTGAAGCCCAGTCTAGTGAACCTAAACTAGGGTTTCTTACAGTGCTTCATTGATTTCTCTGTGTTACGTATGCCTAAATATGACAGAGGTCCTCAGAGCCTTCATGAAAGAACGTCATCCAGCAATCCACACACATGACAGAGAAGGCCATTTAGGGCAATCATTATTATAACCAGTAAAGAAGCACATACAGTTCTTTCTTCATCTGAAGTTAGTTAAAATAATTTTACTCTGTTATCATGTCAATTTTAGAATATAACTTTCCAGCAACAACAGGATTTTATTGAAATGATTTATGTCCTGGTATATTTAAAGCATCTCTCTCATTAAAGTGAACTAAATTGTTACCATCGTGCTGAAAACACAATACAAAGAATTTCTAACATGAGCAAGTACTTTAATATTCTCTATGCAGTAAGGGACTCGAAATCACACTTCCTTTGCCTCACGTAGGAGTTTGTTAATGTTCATAGTCATGCTTGCTCCGCAGGTTCCTTAATCCATAGGCACAGGCTTTTTGTGAATTGTCTGTAAAATTACCTGTCCCAATATCAAGGCAATAATGCTTTTAAGGGACAACACTGCTTCACAGCTGCTACTGCCAGCCTCTAATTCACTTGCCAACAATTATATGTCATTAATAAAAAGCTTAACAGAGTCACATAAAATTTCCTAATGTCTAGATGAAAAAAATGCAGACCCAAAGAGATTTGAATGAGGAAGATGGGAGAGAAGGGATGAAGAAACCATAACAAGATACTGTTCTATGATATGGTGGGAAATACTGCAAAGAGACTACTCTTTTTTTAATTTTATTCACTAAAGGCATCATGATGAGCTAATGCAGTGCACAGGCCCTCAACAGATGTCAGCTCCAGGCACAAGATATTAGCTGGAAGAACCCAAGCAAGACAATTTTTTCAGGACATTGTAGCTGGTGTTTGCCTACACCTGGTTTATTTCCACAGTCATAACTCCATCTTTTCTAACTGAGTAATCACAATATGAATAATGTTCCCGTGGTCCCAGTTCCACTACGTGGGAAATATATCACAAAGGGGAATACAAAATCTCTTTACAAAAGTGTAAAAAATATTCTCAGAACACACAAAATCACCCCTGGGGGCTGTGCTCTGTCCAAAGGAAAAAGGTTTGGACGTTTTGTTTTGACTTTACATCAAAATCAGAGAATAAATTAGAATAGATCCTAAAAAGAAAAAAAAAATATTTAAACCACCCTTGAATATGATTTTTAAATGTAAATTCATTCACTCTAAATTTAGAAGAATTTAAATGTTATTAATTAAAGAGAAGAGTAAAACAAGAAATAGGTCTTCTCCTTTTAGTCCAGTGGATGAATCATGCCTCCAGTTTAAAAATCTGAGACTGAGTCTTGTCTCTGTTTTATTCAAAGCCAGATTCTTCAAACTTCCAGCACCCAGGCAAATGTCCTATCTGCCAGCTTACAATGATGCTGGCACCACTTTCTCTCCTGTCTGGTTTTGTGAAAGGCTCCAAAATCCCCTCATGGCTTAAAGCCCAGCTTCATTAAAAACAAAGAAATTAGAACCTTAACCAGGAACTGGAAGTCAATTTTTTTTTTTTTTGATTGAAGGTCTCATTCTTGAGAAAGTGTCCATGAGCAGATTTTTTATCATTTTTAAAGAAAATTATTTTTCTTTTTTCTTTTTTGCATTAGCAGCTGATCTGAAAAGAGTCACTAGTGACATGAACTCTTTTTAAGAATTCCATCTGAAGTACAGATGAGGAATGCTGGTCTAGGACCTAAGCTGTATAAATAATTATTCTTCTGTTCAAATGATGTACCAACATTTTAAAAGCTTTCAAATTCTAATATAATTCAAGAAGAATGGTTTCAATGCTTTTTAACAACACATTTTCTTAAAATTACTTATTTCGTTGAGGTTTGCTTCTCTAATAAAATCAAAGAACTTTTTAAATGAAAAGTCAAATTTTAAATTTTACAAGTTTCTTTTTGGAAGGCACAGATCTTCTTGAATTTTGCACTCATTTTAGTTAACAGTTTCAGACAGTAGCAGTTAAATTTGCCTTTCTAGTGAAAAAAATTGAACTAGAAAATCTAATGGTATTTATCACTTCTCACCTCCTACCCATCCCAAGTGATTTTGAAGACCCACTCTGGAGGGTAGAAAGGGATATTTCTGTGTCAGATTGATATTTACCAAAATGGCAACCACTTTAAAGGCTTTTGAAAGTGGAATGAACACAAGAAATCCAAATTAGAAAGGAGAAATAGAGTAGAAGGCATGAAAGTTTTCAACACTTGTAACATCTCCATGCATCTTGGCAATTGCACCAACATACAGCTGGAAAAGTAATCCACCTATGTGATGCAAGTGGAAGAAAAGAAGGTTATCAGGAGTAGTCAGCATGGATTCACCAAGGGGAAATCATGCCTGACCAATCTGATAGCTTTCTACGATGACATGACTGGCTGGGTAGACGAAGGGAGAGCCGTGGATGTTGTCTACCTTGACTTCAGCAAGGCTTTCGACACAGTCTCCCATGATATCCTCCTAGGGAAGCTGAGGAAGTGTGGGCTGGATGAGTGGTCGGTGAAGTGGACAGAGATCTGGCTGAATGGCAGAACTCAGAGGGCTGTCATCAGCGGCGCTGAGTCTAGTTGGAGGCTGGTGACAAGTGGTGACCCTCAGGGGTCAGTACTGGGCCCAATCTTGTTTAACTTCTTCCTCAACGACCTGGATGAAGAGTTAGAATGTACCCTCAGCAAGTTTGCTGACGACACCAAACTGGGAGGTGTGGTAGATACACCAGAAAGCTGTGATGCCATTCAGCGTGACCTGGATAGGCTGGAAAGTTGGGCAGAGAGGAACCTGATGAGGTTCAACAAGGGCAAGTGCAGGGTCCTGCACCTGGGGAGGAACAACCTCATGCACCAGTACAGGCTTGGGGTGGACCTGCTGGAGAGCAGCTCTGCGGAGAGGGACCTGGGTGTCCTGGTGGACGACAGGTTAACCATGAGCCAGCAGTGTGCCCTGGCTGCCAAGAAAGCCAATGGGATCCTGGGGTGCATCAAGAAGAGTGTGGCCAGCAGGTCGAGGGAGGTTCTCCTTCCCCTCTACACTGCCCTGGTGAGGCCTCATCTGGAGTACTGTGTCCAGTTCTGGGCTCCCCAGTTCAAGAAAGATGAAGAGCTACTGGAGAGAGTCCAGCGGAGGGCTACAAGGATGGTGAGGGGACTGGAACATCTCCCCTACGAGGAGAGGTTGAGGGAACTGGGCTTGTTCAGCCTGAAGAAGAGAAGGCTGCGAGGGGACCTAATAAATGCTTATCAATATCTGAAGGGTGGGTGTCAGGAGGATGGGGCCAAGCTCTTTTCAGTGGTGCCCAGTGACAGGACAAGGGGCAATGGGCACAAAGTGAGGCACAGGAAGTTCCGTCTGAACATGAGGAAGAACTTCTTCCCTCTGAGGGTGACGGAGCACTGGAACAGGCTGCCCAGGGAGGTGGTGGAGTCTCCTTCTCTGGAGATATTCAAGCCCCGCCTGGACAAGATCCTGTGCAGCCTGCTGTAGGTGACCCTGCTTCGGCAGGGGGGTTGGACTAGATGACCCACAGAGGTCCCTTCCAACCCCTACTATTCTGTGATTCTGTGATTCTGTGATTCTGTGATTCTGGCCTCAGGAACTGCCTTTGAAATTCATACTGTTTCACTAAGGGAAGTGTTCCTTTATTTTCAGGTTTTCAGAGTTTCATAACATCTCTTTGGCCTCATCCACAAGTGGCATTTCCTTTTAATCTCTTCTACAAGCACTGAAGTGTTGACACTTTTGTCACAAATCAGACTTTGGCTGCATCCGCCTTCACACTTGCAAAGCTGAACATGCAACAGATATGGACATAAGTCATTATTAAAGCATAGAAATGAGCAGTGTTAAAGCCAAAGATTCTCTGAGGATGAAGCAAGGAAAAAAGCGATGGGGTGGGCTGCAAACATGCAGCCTGAAGGCAAGGAAACCTGACACATATCCACAGATGTCAGACATGAAGCTTAGCAGCATTTATAAAAAGCCATGCTTAAATTTCATGTTAGACGTAACAAACATTTCCGCAGTTCATGAGGGAAGAGAAAGGACAGTTAACATGCAATATGAATTTTTAACCTTTTTTTCCAATGCTTTCTGAAGTCATCTCCCACAGCAAACAAAGGGCTAACCACAGTCTTCCCCTCGGAGCAGGAAAGGATTATTCACACGGGGTGCAAAAGTACAGCTTCTCCTAGGAGGCAATAGTCTCTGATCTCAGTTGAGCCATACTGGTGGCTTCCCTCATACAGAGCAAAAGGTAGAGCTCAACACATAACAAAGAAATGAATCAGACATTACTTTCTCTATTGTCTTTTGTAAATGATTTATTGGCTTGTATTACACTTGTGGCTGTTACATTAACTGAAGAATAGGACCTCATCGATACAGGTGATAAAGGAGAAAGAAATGATAGCTTTGATAGAAATGAACTCCCAGTTGCTGTAAGTCTGACTCCAAGTTATAAGATGGCTTGATTAATTGTATTGGATCAACACAAAATGCTAAAAATAAAACACAGGACACAATCCAAACTACTTCTGTTGTTAATCTTTCTGTTTCTGTCAAATGGAAGGAGCCTATTTATCAAAGTGAAACTTCAGCCTCATTTGCTGTGATAAAATATGAGCTTTCAATGAAATTTAATGAGATTTCAAAATATATCAGGTATCAGTACACTCTCCTATTTTGGGATGACAGAGTTTTTAAAAGTCGTTCCTTCCCAGGCAATTTGAGCTCTGACTGAATGATAAGAATGTTGCTATTAGTCTTTATATGTATCATAATGATTGGGCTTTCCTTGTTTTTCTTTACATACTTTGTATCGATTGAGAAATGAAGTAAAATAATCTTCTCATTTCTAACTATTACAGAAACTTTGTTGCATGGTGTTCTTTTGTTTACTTGCTTGTCTGGTGCAAGGCTGATCAGGCAGTGCAGAGTTTAGAAGTATTTTTTTGTAAATACTTGATACCTTCAGCAAATACCCAAAAGAGTTGGCATCATCTTCTGAGAGGCCATGTAGGTATCTGTGATGCATCAGGATCACAGGCAGGAGGATCAGCAGGGTCCTCTTCGGAAGCCGGCCATGGATGAAGAGAGCGAGACCCTCATGATCCCCTAGCTTTAAACTGAGTATGATGTGTGTGGCATCAAATACCGTGTTCATCACTATCGGGTCACCTGTCCTGTCCATCCCTCCCCGCAAGTGCGACCCTTTACAACTGTGTACTTGCGGGACCTAAAAGATCTATCAGTGACCTTGGCTACTATAGTGATAATTATAAACATGGGCCTTCATCTGCATTCCATTCCTACCATTAGCTCAGTATTACTATAAACATTAAGAGTTACCAGCTTTGGAGCAGGCAGTGTCTGTAAAATATGCAGTCAATTTCAGAAAAATGCAGTTACTTAGAAGAACTTAGCTGTAAGGAAGATTTTCTAAAAGACAATTGGTTCTGTTTTAACCAAAACCAGGACAAGTAGTTATTCAACACAAAGGATTCTGTCATTGAGTTTTGACTTTCAAATTTGTCAGAACACTTCCCAGGTTTCTTACTATGAAAATAACCACCAAAACTGCAGTTTTACTCAAGTGTTTACTATCCCAGACATGCCTAAATCTGCAGGAGGAGTAACGGAGGTAGCCCACTAGACTTATCCCATTTGCTTACAAAGGAGCAGCCTAGAGCAAGAAGCATGCGTCCTGAGATTACCCACACCTCCACTCTTCCCGGCTTCAACCTTGGACTGCAGGAGCAGAGCATCTAACAGGTGTTTTACTAGTTGCCCTCAAATCAACTACAAACTTCAGAAGCAAACAAAGGCTTTTATTTGCCTGGCTGCCTGCCTACAGTGTGTTAGTACCAAGCCCACTAAGCCTATAGTTGACTTAACTGGTGATTTCCTTAAAAGTTATCATTTTAGGTCCAGATCTAAATGCATAGCCTTGGTATCCTGAAGAGAAATACAGGGCACATAATCAGCACCCTTCTGAGATCTGGAGACACTCTGCATTTAACAGTTACATTAGCTCCTTACCACAGTGTAGCTATGGGGAGGAAGCATAACAGAGGGTCCGCAGGTCCTCCACAAATCCACTTATCCCACCCACTCCCAGTGGTTGTCTAAGCCTGCTTTCAAGTACTTTCACAACATTAAGTCTTTCCATTAGCTTCAATGGGAGAGTTTTTTATAGGTTTCACCAGTTCCTACCTCATCTGCCTAATATGTCATCACTGGATATTACTAAAGAAAAAGCAGCACACACATTTCAAATCAAAGATGTAGGCAAACATACTGAAGAGGAAATACATCACAGAGGGCAGGCCGCAGGCCTTCAGCATTAGACTCAATTCCACTTTGATGTTTCCAGATGCATGACAAAGGCTATTAAAAGAGATTGTTTTCTCAGAAGTAAGTAAAAAAATGGAGGAACATCCCGTTACCAGTCATACATACAACTCGTTTCTAAGTAGATTACTTCGAGTTGCTAACATCAGTCCAGTGATTCATTGATGGAGAAATCATTATTTAACTGCTGTGTGAATGACAAACTACAACCCAGCAAAGTGTGGAGTAAATGAGTTCCTGAAGTCCCACTGATTTGCTTTCACCAAGAGGAAATTTCTGCTTTCATTGCCATTCAGGATGTAATTCCCCCCACAAACGCACGCATCACTACCCTTTCCACCTGACTGCTACCCATATTTGCAATGTTGCAGGCAGCAGCATCCCCTGGCGAAGAGAGAAACTTGTGAACGCCTCCTTTGTGCAGCCCTGGCTCTAAGCAGACAGCACAGCCGGGGAAGTCTTCCTGCCCTCCGAGCGCTCTCCGACAGCCCTTCCTTCTGGGGACAGGGCTCCCGATGCCATTTCACATGCTTTTGGCACAGAAGATGTTGCATGCATATCACTGCTGCTGAAAAACATCATCTCTGAAAATGTTGTAAGGTTTCCAGCATCACCTTCAGCAGGATCAGAATGATAATCAAGATCTTCCCAGCACTCTGCACATTTGGCACAGCGTAACCAACCTAAAGCAAAATACCTCCAAAGAGACGTATTCCCTCTTCCTTTCAGGTGAACAGGAAACTGTTCCCATGTCTTTCCTTTAACAAGAGACAACATGTAAACAGAACTGCATTTGCTCAGTCTCTTTCACCCACAACCACATCTTCTGACAAAAGTTAGATATTGATTGCAACTTCATTTCTATTTCTTGAAATTTTACAGCTAATAAATCTTCGTGAGATTTAGTACTCAAAAAATCCATCGCCCTGAAGAGTCATGAAGTATGATTTTAGCATCACAGAGCCCTGCACAGCAAAATATTTTCTCCATATACGTACAGGAAATCAGTAGCGTAACATAGCTAGTTTACAAATTTATAATCAGTAATGCAATAGTTGGAGTGATATCCAGATGGCTTATTTTTCGTACACTGCAAAACAGTGCAAAATTGAGAAACTGGAGTGAGTTTATTATATGTGAGTCTATTAATGTTTTCCCTGCCCTTCACTCTATATTTACACAGGTGCACTGACTTCTGGAAGCACTGCCATTTTCAAATGACCGGTATGCAATTCATCGTAGGGAAAACAGACTTGCGAAGAAGCTGTATTGTGGATTAACAACGTGAAGAAGGACAGGAAGAAACTAAAAGGAGTATTTATCTATATCAGACTCAACTATGCAATCTGAAAATGCATGAGGAATCCAGAACTGGATCAATATGTCTAAACTGTCCAACCATCACATTAATTCAGCAGTTAATTAAATCAAGTTTCAGTTGGTCATGCAACTCCTGTCCAAATATCAAACTTTTCCCTTTCATTATCTGCACTATCTGTCCTGGGAAAAGAGGCACAAAACACGAATCTCTGCTGGAGATGGGGAAAAGATAAGAGCTTCTCTTCTCAGTCATACTTCTGAGGGACTTATGAGTAATAAACGAGGTCCACAGGACATGGGAAGCCACTTTCCAGTGAGTGCTAAGCCCACTTAGTATTACAACACTGATAAAGCCGTCCTCTAGGATGTATGCAGCTGATCTAGCAAATCCTTCGCCTTCTCATCCCTCTGAATAATATGTTCTTCAGGATAGAGCTTACAAATCAGATCTATTACACGAATATATAGCTTTCAGTTAGACACAAATAGGCTTTTGCTGCATGGAAGAAAAGCTTTAACTATATACAAGGATGCAATATCTCCCTATTGAGTATGTAGAAAAAAATCATTAACCAAAGTTAATTATGCTGTGACTGTGCACGACTTCACACCCACCATCTGTTCTGCTCTGCCTTTAGGTTCATTACTGGGAATAAAATCAGAGATTGCTGCTCTCAAGCACTGCTTCCTGTGTTTTGTTTATCTCCGTTAGCACCTCCTCTCTCACCATCTCTGAGCACAAGAGCTGAGAATGACTAGGTCCTCTCTGCAGTCTTCAAACCTGAAGGGGATCCAGCTGATACATCAAGTAAGACAAGGTACCTTTACCAAAAGAGGACTATGACTGTTGTCAGCACAGTGCCTCTTTATCTGGTAGTACCTCTGCAGAAAATAACCACATTATCTCTCATACATGGTTTGCTACATTATAGACTCTTCAGTATCTTGGCCTTGGATTTTAGGAAAAAGGAACACAGGCACCCGTACCTCTAAATGCAGAAAGAAGGGACCAGCACAGGACTCTGCCTCAGAGAAAGATGACGCTCATCCTCATTTCTTCCAAGGTATTATAGGGGGGAGGAACAGGGCAAAAACATTTTCCACACTTCTCCAATGGGCAAACACTGGAGGAGGTTGTTTAAACTCTCATTTTCTTGTTCAAGGTCACTAAGCCTTTCTACAACTAATGACCAGATACTAAAATTTAGCATTTAGCATTTGTCTCTTTCATTTTGCACTTCTCTCTTTCTTCTCCCATCACCCCGAACATCATTGCCCTGCCTCAACAGGATGGTGCACCACAGTTCTTCTGTCCACAAGAGCAGCAAACCGTATTCCTGGGCATAAATGAGGACTGCGCATGGGATAAGCAGTTCTCACAGTGGCTGATACAGAGCAGGGCATCACCTAGAACAGTAATCTTAAAATTGTTTTCTTCTCCCCCTCTCACTATAGAATCAACAAATTTTAATTTCCAATTGTCCAGCAACTGCCACCCAAAGATCTCTCATGCTAATCCTTTAAGTCTCTAACATCCATCCCCCCCCCCCCCCCCCCCCCCGCTGAATTATTCTGCTGATGTGAACACTAAAGCAGAGTGAAAGCGTGCTTGGGTATTAAAAAACTCTTAAGTTACATGGTGAGAAAAGGCCCATGGAAATCCCTAAGTCACACTGGAAATTTTCTGTAGAAATCACCTGTCTTCCTTCCCACATAATACATTAACCATTGTTAGCTTTTCTTTGTTTCCCAAGAAGTAACATTGGTCTTGTGTAATCAGCATAGTTAGAAGACAAGTGAAGTAAATGTCAATTAATAATAAAAAAAAAATAATAGAGAAAGGCAGTTGAGCTATTTCTTATTTCCACCTTTTATGTTCTCTATCAAGCTCACTTCATTCTCTCTTTAGACTGTGTTCCCACACAGACTAGGTATGCATGTGCAGTGAATGAGAAGTATCGCACTGGCAATACAGATAAAGACTGGAGGAACACAACCATGGCTATAAATATATCTGGCTTTGCAAAAACTTTCATTCTTAAAGGACATAAGGACAAAAATAAAAAGCTGTAATGGACATAAAGCTAAACTGGACTTTGCATACATCTAGTTAAAAATATATATACATGCAATAGCTGAATAGCTGAAATTCCCAGTCAACAAAGTTTTTTGCTTTTCCAGTGGGTTATTTTGTAGTATATTACAGTTACAAATTACAACACTCTTTCTCTGTTCTTATCATTATATATATTTGGCTATTCTCTCTGTTAATGCAGGAACTCTATTGTTTTCTGTAGAGAAACATGAACCTTCTTAATTATTGATACTTACCTTAACCTTCAGTGGACAAAGTGTGAAAAATCATTAATTTCTCTGTAGTTGAAAATAATTATATTTTGCTTCTAGTTTCATACCACATACCACAACTAATTAGATAAAACAAACAATTCAATTACAAACTAATATCTTGATTTTATGAGTGCTAACTGTTGCTTTATTAGGAATTCAGAGTAATTAGACTGCAGCTTAATATGTGAACAACAATTTAACAACAAAATACAGGTGATCAGAGAAAACCACTTCGTTCTTCCATAAACCTCTGCAAAATGCACAGATATGAATCATGCACTGGTTTAGACATTTTTCAGTATGGGCAACTGAAAGAAATAGAAGTTCATGACTGACCACTAGCAAACTTTACAACTATTTGCTTCCATGGCCAATTTTTGGGACAGAAACACTCACGTATGAGTGCTGATTTAGGCATGCACATGTGCAATGATAGGATTAAGTATCTCAAAAGCAGAACCATCACTATTCTGCAGATCAGTGCTGTCTTAATTTTGAGAGAGCATTTGAAATAAGGTGTACATAAATACCATGAAAGCCCAATTACTACATCTTTTCCTTGTTATTTAGTGTTATTTTCACTTATTAACTCAATAGCAAACCCTCTGTCATGACACACTGTCACTACAAAACTGTTTCTTTTTGATGACTAAATAATTTATAACGTAAAAATTTAGTCAAGGTTAATAACCAAAGAGTGCTTTGATCATGTGCATGTGTAGCTAGCCACTTCAAATAAACATTTTGCCCAGAGGTTCTGCTGATTGTGTACACTGGAACTGTATTTAAAACCTGGGGGAAAATATCGAGAAGATGAGCTGCACTGGGGAGCAATCTCTCTGCTTGCTGAGCACAGCAATGTGCAGCTGGTGAGCACAGGCTCCCTCAGAAGATGTCACAGCCGTCAATAAGAATCAGAACTGTGACTTCAGGAGCAGAAAGGAAATAACACAGCCTCTAAATTACCAAAGACCGTTTTTTAACATTGCAGCTGCTGCCTAACTGGTAGTCCTCTGCCAGTTTCTGTTTTAAAGTGACAAAATTGCTTACTGCTCATATTAATTTTCGCTGTGTTCAAAGCTGTGTGAGAACTTTTCATAAGTCAAAGAAGAGATCTCATCTACCTCGTCGGACTTTTCAGTTCGTGTGCATTAACAGGAATAAATGCTAAAGACACACGAAATAGCTGGTTCTTCTGTTTTCCCCATACACGTGAAACTCAGTTTAAAAATAGGAGTGCCTCACCATCTGAGAGTAAGTTTGACTTTAGTATGCATAACTGTTAAAGTACTAAAATTCAGTTCTGCTTTCCGAATACTACTGTCTTTTTCAAATGAGTGAGTTAGTGAGGCATGCAGGAAATACAGGGTATAGCTCTAAACTTTTAGCTTTTTTAGTAATCCCCATATTTACTCTGTTATTTCACAACTTACTGCTTATTTTGCAACAAAAATACAGTGGTGCACAAAATTAAGCAGAATAGTACTCATACTAGAGCTTCTCACAGATTTAAGAGATAGGAAACTGTGTTCTCTTAGATAGTTCTTTGCTTCATTTCGTGTTTCATGTTTTGTCATCACCATATTATTCCCCCAAGATCAGTAATACCAGTGAATAAACTCCATTCCTGGCCCGTGATGCAGAACTGGATGTGCAGCAGAAGTAGTGACAAACACTGTGAAGCTGGGAAGGGGAAGTGCATGGTGCATGAGTGTATGTGAGGGATGACCACATGCCCTCCACACAATGAAGACTGTCCGCCAGGAGATGGCTGAGGCGGAGATGGTCAGTGCACCCATGAATACTTGCATCCACTGATGGAGTCCCAAAATCCCACATGCACATGGGTAACAGTCCATTGCAGACCAGATGCTGCAGTTTTGGCTGCTATGAGGAGTTAAAATCCACCCCTTTCTAACTGCTACAGGCTCTCCCTCTCCATATTTTGCATCTACCTTAGTGGTGACAAACCTATAGCTAATAAAAGTGCTGGGATTGTGTCATAATGTTGAGTACAGAGCTCTGCTGGTGGTGATCTGAGTTCCCAAATCTGTGACGTCGATATAGCAAAGATACCCTGAAACTTAACTGTGGGCCTTGCTTGACACCAGCTCAGCAAGAAGCCGTGGGACTTTTGAGTAGATGTTGTCACCTCCCTTCCTAATATTCCTAGAGTTTTCCCTTGCTTTAACATGTATCCAGCTAATGTTTTAATGCTGTAAGCCATATGAGTTTTGGGCACACAGTTGGTAAATCAAGAGAATTGGTCAATCTAATTTAATTTAGCACAGTTTATCAGAGGGCAGATGAGCTAAGCATGTAAACAGAAGTAGGAATGGGATCCACATTATAAAAAAAAAAAAAAAAAACCCACAAGCAATAAAAAGAAACAGTAAAAATAGAAAAGAACAGTTTGTGGAACATCGTGAATAACACTGGACGTGTTTAAGAGTACGGGTGCTCTTTTGTTGTGCACAAACACACATACACACATACTGTTGCCTCACTGCTGCTGACTTCCAGATACAGAGTTGAATTTTGCTGCCCACATAAGAACATAATCTAACATGTAATAGAAGAAGTGTTCTATACAGCTAGACAGATGTATAAGTGTGGAAGAGTGCACTTCACAATGAAGGCTGAACATACACATTTTGCATGCTTACTCCACCCCTTACCCTGAGCTACCCAAATGATAAACTACTCTGTGAGTGCTCCCATCTTTCTATTGTCAATCCTTTACAAGTATTGGTAGCTGTGATATAATTCATGCTAGATACCAAAAGAAAAGATTTTCACTTTGACAACAGGGTAAATAATTGTTAGCAGACAGAATGGGAACAAAAGATGACAAAGGATTACTGCAATATGGCACACAGTAGGAACAAAGGATTATTCATAACCTTCAGTGCTGGAATGACAGGAAGCAATAGATTTCACCACGAAAGACTGAACATGCTCTTTTACAATGAAATTCCTCTTTCACAGACCCTTTCCTGCTTTATACATTCCACAGGCTGCTTGCATTAATCACAATAAAAGGCATATTTTGGAAGGAAAATTCCATGAGTCATCCTCTTTGTCACAGAATTCCATAAATAAACAACCTTCTAAAAAATAATTTGTATTGTTTTCCTGGTGTTCAGTTCTGGGAAAAGTGCACCTAAATGAACTAACAAGAGCACACAGCATCTCTGTAATCTGGTAAACCAGCAATCTACAGCCTTTTTTTGTTTGTTTGTTTCTTTCTTCCTTCCTCCACCCTTTGTCCTTATTAGTACGCAAAGCAAGCCAAAGGAGGGAATTTCTTGTTCCCTTGTTCACTACCTAGGGAGCTATTCTGTTGCAGTTCTATTTATAGATTCGCTTCCAACTGCAGTGGGGAACTCACCATTTGCTGTTCAGCATTGTATGCTCAGCTAGCCTCCTGGGAACACAGCATTTTCATAAATTCTATGAATGGCACCAAGGCTGCTTCTAATATTCCATCTGCCTTTCTGTTTTACAAGTAAAATCTTATCCTACCATCATTTTCTAAGTTAAAACAATGTCCTCACTGATTTCATAACGTAAATGCAAAGGAGGCAAATGAGCTTGCTTCTGTGTAAAGATTTTTATGCAGTTTTTTGATAACACTGTGTATTAAAGCCTTGCAGAATAACTGCCCCTGAAATACTGAAGCACAAGTTAAGGAACGTGATAATAAATTTATTCATTAAAAAAGATGACTCATTTGATATGTTATCATCACCTGGCATAATATCACCATACAGAAAATGATACATAGATCTTTATTTGTGTTATAAATGGCAAGCTCTGTTCTTGGATGCAGCTGCTCATTTGATGCTGCTGCAGTAAATGCCAGACACCGTGTGCTACTACAGTGAACAACTTTAGTTATTTGCCTTTTTCTCTTTGCTGTCTGTGTACTACTCCAGCCTCACAGAGGGATCTGAACTGGACACTTAGAGGCCAAGGGTGACTTCCCTCAGAGCAATCAAGTTCAGGCTGCCATAAACATGGTGCACAAAACGCAGCACAGTGGGGAAAATGTCACGTATCAAAAAGACGGGTGAGAATAGGTCCACAAACTTCCTATAATAAAGGGGATCTGGCACTGCAGAGTAGCCCACCAACAAATCTGTGGAAAATGTCCCCAGGTAGAGCTGATTTCGACTTGCCTCAGTTCTTGTGGCATCAGTTTTCTCTTTGCTGCTTCTGCTCCTCAAAGACCTTTTTGTACACTGCATGTTGCATCACAGGGCAGTGAAAGATGCTGGCGACGAAGTGCTGGGCAACAGCACTTGCAGGGGTAGATGACATGAGACTCCACTGCTCCTGTGTGTGGCAAACAAAATGCAAAATCACACTTTCAAAGCGCAGACAGAGGAACCCTGCAAATCACCTTATATTTTGGAGGAATTTTTGTTATGGCTCTTGAGGTGCATTAAACAAGTTCGTGCTTAAACACAGAATAATTAGTGGACAATGCACTGGGCAGAGTCCTACTACCATAAGCGATTCTGCAAGGAGTTTGCATAGACGCATCACAAGCCAATTTCTTATATACACTTGCATCAGCACCAATCGTCAGCCCAAGCCTTGGTTCTGTGCCCCACTCCAGCTCTGCTGCCCAGTGGTGACCTCAGAGCGCTCCCATTCCAGGATGGCTACAAGACAAAACTGGGGTTGTTTCTTACCTCATCACCAAGTGAAAGTTCACTCCCTTACAGGGAGTTCTTCTGTCTCTGGCATCCCTGTCTCCAGCCAGTTTGACCGCTTCTTGCAAGTGGGCCTTCTGGCCCTCCATGCGAGGTGACGTCTTGGTCACAAATCACTGCTGAGCAGTTAGAATTTGAATTTCCCTTTCACATCTTTTAAGGTACACATTATCCTCTCTTTTCTTCAGCTGTGGGCATGAGACCAGTAGCCTGCTCTTGCTGCAGACAGCAGCAACATTTGCAGGGTGGGAGCAGGAGCTCTGGAAGGCATGTGGCAGCAGACACAGCCCAGAGGAGGCATGCAGCTTACAATCAGGACTCTCCTGTTGAAAATAAGCTTGCCATGGGGCACCATAAGAAGCACTAGAGGGAAATCTTACACCCCCACACCACCTCCTCCTTTTAGAGGAGGGCCACATTCAGCCCTTCATGCTGATACACAGAGCATCACTGAGGAAAGGTACACACCTCGAAGTATGAAAAATTTCTATTTAAAAGAAAAGTAGTAATAAAGAAGTTTTAACTTGCATGCCAGCAAAACATGTAGGTTTTTACTGCGTACCGATAAGCACCAAGGGCATTTGCACCAATAGTCTGCTGGCACAGTTGAAGTGAAAATTACACAGTAATTACCTAGCCCTTCCATTTGTCTTTCTACTTGTCTAATCTATGGGGAAAAAAGCAAGGAACACTTACAAACTGTCCAATTTGGTTCACTACAATATTCAAAATTACCTTTCTGCCACTGATCACTGTTATTTGTAAGCAACAAAGGTGGACCCCTTTGCACATGTACCTATGCTAGCATCTCTGAATTACCAGAGAGAATTGAATTGTAATTGTGACCGGATTTACACTCTGCATTCCTGTTTTCCAATTTCAGCGCAGTCCAGCATTTGGACACTGGGTCAAGAGCTCAGTTGTGCTTCCACTGATTGCACCAGGAGCAGAAGCTGCTTCCTGAAAATTCAATCTCATTTTTTTAATGCCAGGTACTATCCACAAGCACTAAAAGGTAGAATAAAGCCCTTGTTATCAAAAATAAAACTGCAACAACTAACTCGCTGGCCAAAACCAAAGAATTGTATTGAGAAATAAGAAATAAAGAAGTGAGAATTTTATAAGATCTAAAAATTATATATGTTACCATTACTTCTTTTTTGCTTTCTGTAACAGAAGGACATAGAACCGCTTTAGCTGAGAAAGAAATAATACTTCCCAAGCATGGAATAGTGATGAAACCACAAGTGGTGCCATTGTATAATAGGAAGAATCATTACCATGTAACACGGTGTCTTTGATGAACTCTTTACAGGGAAATGAAATCTAAGTATTCTTTTTAATAATTTGTATCCAATGGAAAATTCAGCCTTTGTATTGGATACCATATTATTATAATTAATACAGAAAAGGGGTAGATCATGTGATAGGCTGTGTATGTCAGAACAACTCCAACATGCTTTTAAATATTGAAAATATGAACAATATAGAGTACAAAACTCAATAGATGATGATGTTACCACATCTGAGCATTGCGTTATGTTTCATTCATAATTTTTCATACACCGAGGCTTTTATGTCCATAAGCATCCTGCAAATGGCAAAGTAGCCTTCTATTTCATGCACTTCATTTGTTGTAATAGAACTGGAAAGAAAAAGAGAAGATATAAGTACTAATTTATGGGTTTTAACTAGGAGTTCAATCAGAAAAAGTACATCCCCTTACATGTTCACCAGTGTTATCCTTCTCCTTGTCACTCCATGCTGAAGTTTGCATTTGAATTCAGCAAGGAATCATGACATGCTGGAAAATGAAACGAAGCACAGTACCATGGTTAGAGGGACAGCAAAAGACTTGAGAGACCATCTTCTTACTGTGATATGTATTTCCAGTATGTCCCTGGGTCTTTAGCTTTTCTGATAATATTCTCATGTTCTCTCAGCTTTGAAAACAAACTCACAGGTTACCCATAGCACCTGTTGCATGGGTCTCCCCCTGCCTGCAGTGCAGAACATGCTGCCATAGCCAGATCACTTGACGTCCTGCGCAGACAAAGCCTGCAGGAGATAACCCAGAGCCTGCTGACAATGCTGTAAGCTTATATCCCTGTTCACAGAAGGGTCAGCCTTAGCCCCAGGTGAGCAGCACCAGATCTGCAACTGCTGAGGCTGTGGGTGCTCATTCCTGACCAAGGTGCTTGTTTGCTTGTCTACTAACAGCACATAGATGAAGGAGAGAGTGAAAGCCTGAGCCTCAAAGGCTCAAGGTGGGCTCTCCATTTCTAGGCAAACACTTGGGGTATCAAAGATGGAAACTGCTCTGCCTTGTCAGAGGGACTCAGGAGGAAGAGTGCGAGAAGGAGCACAGTGCTCCTAGTCACAGACAGACAAAACGGAAAGCAAGATGAAACAGTATGTTCCCGTGCTGAAAGGGATGAGTAACACCAAAAAGATGGATTAAAAGTGAAAATGCAAAAAAAATAGCCTATCTTCTCTCCCAACATTTTCCACATTTAAAGATACGTAATTGCAATGCACGGTTAGTGAAAGCATTCAGACTGGCGCTGGCTCAGGAGTAAAGACGATTTACAGCCCTACAGTGCTCCATGTAATAGTGAGAGGAAATGGGCAAGTGTCTTCAGTGGATAATGGCTCTGCATTTTCCAACCCTTTTAATTTCACCAACGCAAATATTCTGGCTCCTAGATGCATTTTAAAAGTAATTGGATGCATTTTCCCACTACTGTTAGTTGCTTAAAATGTTTCCTTCTTCGTCCACCCACAGGAAAGTACTAAAAGAGGGGGCAGAGGAGTTCTGTCCATGCAGTATTAGAGAAGAAATTGAACTCTGTTTTTCTGGAAGCTTAGGATTTCTCAAAATCTGTTCAGACTGAAGCCATTCCATATAGTTAATAGCAGCTAGGAACTGGAAGCACACCAGTTAATTTGCAAAAATAATTATGAATTAATTAACACAGCCTAAAGCAACAAATACAAACCTGAAAAGCTGTCTACAGTACTTAAGTCATGGTTAAGCACTAGAAAAGTTTGCCCAGAGATGTACTGCCACATTCACCCTTGGAGAGATTTTCAGAACTCAGCTGGACCTGGTCTTTTGCAAGCTGAGAGCTCTTTGAAGTCGTCTGTCTTCTGAACAAGGGGTCAGACTCCACAACCAACACCTAAGTTAATTTTTTGTATAATTGCATTTTAATAAAATTTAAATTATAATATATTTATGCATGGAATCAAGACAGAAAGCCAAAGCAACAGATTATTTTTTCCCAGAAGAAAACTTTTTGCACACCATGAAAGTAGAAAGAAAATAGTTCATGTGAAGTACACAGTGGTGTCAAACTTTTATGCTGCAAAATGAATGATGATTGATAAGGACTGAAAAACACATCAAGGATCTTTGATTAATTTACACAGAGCATTACTTTCACAGACATGTAAATTAGCAGCATGTATATAAATGATACATAATAATGCACTAACAACATTTCTTTTGTACTGCTTCACATTACCCTATTATGAAAATTTTAGTAAAACAGAACAACTTTAGAAGTAAACTTATCCCTCCCCTCATTGTCCCTCCCTACTTCACACGGCAGTGCAGTTCCACTGACACTCAAAAAATTGCTTTCTGGTTTACACTTGAGTAACTAGAAGTAACTTAACTAGAAGTAAAATTAACTTATAGTTACTTCACTAGAAGAAATGGTCTTCAAGAATATGACATAATAGAAAAGGAAGAATGCAAAATTTTGAACGTAGGCGTGAATAAATGACTATGTAATTACATGAAACACAGGTCCAGCACTGCAGGAAAAAAAACCATAAAAGTTGAGTATGTGTCAAAAAACATTCTGGGAGGTATAGACAAAGTCTAATCTGCATGACATATGAAACAATCCTTTCATTCCACTCAGTGTTAGTAAGGCCTCTTGGTAGGCTGTGCATGAACAGAGAAACTCCAGAGAATAGTGAAAGTAGTATAAAAATCTAGAAAACATGACCCCTGAGAAAGATCAAATGAATTGGCATTGTTCAGATGGACAGAAATAGATTGAGAACATGTTGTTAACTGACAATTAGTTGTCCTTTTATCAGTGTAATCATGATAATTAATTTACAACAGCTAAAGAAATTGCTGAACATTTCTACAAGTGAGGAATATTCTCAAGCACAAAGAGGCTTGCAAGGCACATGGGGTGTGTTCTTTTGGAGACAGATGGTAACAAAATTAGTATGAGTTGCATTGTCTCAAATGTTACAGAAATATTGTTATTCATGCTTTTCATTTTTGGTTGTCCAAAATTGGAACGATAGCATTAAAAATCTGCAGATGTGGGTTTATTATATACCTAACTCTGCAGGTGAATTTCAGAACAAAAATACGTGGGTACCAAGAAGGAGAGGCAGAGATCTCTGATAAACTCTTTACTCACTTTCTTATGGGCTGCACTGTTAACTCTGTATAGCCTAAGGTAACATTAACATTGAACTGAAGGCATTTTCTGTATTCCTTCAAAGGAGATGTGAATAAAATCTAAGTTCCCACAAAGAAGATATTCTAGAAACTTCCCTTTTTCTAATGAAGCCTTATTTTAAAGAGCATAAAGAGCAGGTCTGTAACAAAGGAATATTTTCAGACTTACAGTTTAATAAGAGATGGTGCGAGAATGCAAATAAAATAAACTTTGGTACAGAAAGCATGAGCATCCAGATTTCTACACAGTAAAAAAACACCAACAGTCTTATAAAGTCAGGCTTTTTGGCTTATCTGTTCATGAATTTAGTTTGCTCTTTCAATCTGCATTCTGTAGAGAAAGGAAAAAACACCTAAATAATCTTCTCCTGTGTATAGGACAAATAATTTAGGAACAAGTATATTAAGCTGGCAGATTATCTGGTGACCACAAACCTATCTGGAGAAGAAGTAATTAAAATAATATTTTCTTGAGGGTGTAATTTCTGCAGCTATTCTTTGACACTAAACTAAGCACCTACCAAATAAAATGAAATCAAAAGACTTAGGGAAATCCGCCAACCTCCGAGTACTTTCATCTTTAAGCTTATTTGTTCTCTATTTCTCCTCAAATTTCAGTGCTATACAGCAAAAATGTTGTGGCATATTTTAATTATACAGCTGTAACTAGAATTCCAGTCTGAACTTTTCCATATCAAGAGAGGATTGTTTAGATTAGATCCCGAATTCCTTACCAACCCCTTTAGTACTAGCACAAATATTGGCGGTTTTTGAATGACAGACAGAACTTTCAATTACTGTATCTAGTGCTTTTTTTATGCAGGGATCTCTAAGCATATCACCGTTTTTAATGAATTAATGTATGCACTTCACCTGAGGGGGAGATTTATGTGAATCACCTCATACAGGCTTTAGAAAAAAACATTTTCTCATTTGAAATAAGACATCAATGAAATATAGCACATCTACTCAGGACAAAATTAAAGCCAAGTACTTCACCTCTTTTAAACTGAAAGGGTATGGTAAAATGAGCAAAGATCTTGATCAAAGCATGATAGTTAACCCCCATATTTTGCATGATACGTGGCATTGAGCTTTGTTAGAAGTTCAGTGTTAGGCCAACAGCAAAGTTCTCCTGACTTGAATGGAGTCAGGATTTAATCCTGACTTTTACAATGGATCCAGAGAACTATTTTATTCCCAAACATGCAACTTCTATTTGACTTTCAAGAGTTACTTGATTTTCTTCACGAGGCAAAGGAAAGAGCACCAAACCAGATCATATAGAATAGCTACTTCTTAGACAGTTCATTGTTAAAGGTTTTCAGGATATTACATAATGTACTATTTTATTAACTGTAGCAAAAGATCATCCAAAAGAAAGGAACAAATATAAGTGACTCAAAGCTCCCAAAAGGAGTGCCTTACCTTTAAAGAAGATTAGGTGTGGAGAGATTTTTCAGAGACCAAATACATATCACAGAAATGAAAATTGTTCTCACACTTCCTCTGTTGGTTCTTTCAGTTCTTACCCTCTAATGGAAATAGATTAAGAGGCTGATACTATGAACTGTGCAAGCTTGCCGAATGTCTGTGGAGGACTGCCTTATGTGAAAGCTTTGAACAAACTCTACATTCAAAGAATTCTGATGCTTTATTTCAAGCCTAACTCCAGAAGCAATGGGAAAGAGGAGAAAGGTCAATTTGATTCAGTCTCAGACTTCCAACTAATTTCCACCGAGCTCTGAAACCCAGAGCAGATTCAACCCCAGCACTCCTCTCTGAACCACAGTGCTTGCACAGACATGGACCCAATCTGCATTTATATAAGCAAACCAAAAGTCAGTCTGCACACATAGCTGCATCTTCTGAAGTGTGTAAGGTACCATTACATAGCAAACGTAGGCTTATTTTTTCCCAGAATGTCCTTACAGCAGTATTACAGAAGTACTTGCACTAAAGATTCCCATAAATGTGCTGAATCAATACTAAGTTTTAAAACATCGCCGCCTTCACTACATGAAAACATCAAAATTCTACCAAAATCTCTTAACAGACAAACAGTGTGAAGCAGAAAAACACAGGAAAGTCTTACCATCACTAAACAGCAAAAAAATCCTGTTTTTCTGAGACAATCGGAACAGAAAATATGTTAAATAAAAATGGCATTTTGTTACAAATATCCTGCTGATAAAAACTTTACATTTCAGTGAAGCAGGACAGCAACTACCTATGAAAACCATATATGCTTTTGTTCCAAGCCAGATTCAGTGAGGACTAAGGTTGCTATGGTTTGGAATTCAGCACATTTCAAAAATCGCAGTGTGGTTCAGTTCCACCTGAAGAAAAATAATACATTAGTTTCAGATCCGTATTTTAGTTCATTATGCCTATGACTGGTCAGACAGGACAGATCCAAAATGGCATCTGTCCCTCAGAAGACATGAATGGCACCAAAGTATCAAACTATGGACTCTGATGATATGCAGGACCAGAAACGAATTGTTCTGCTTAATCCTCACTTAGTCTGTTCTTGGAAAAAATACAGAAGAACTTCCTTGGAGATCACCACCATTTGCCTTGAAAGATTTTACACTTTTACACAGTAAACCTCTGGGCTTCGCAACGCTGTGCTGCACAGAGAGGTATTTTGAAAACTATATGCAGAGGAAATTGTAAGGCAGGAAACCTTAAACCTGGAGGAAATTTACTCTTAGAAAGCACCATTAAACTGTACAGACACTAGTCTCTAGCACACCAGCCCATCAGATAATCCCATGAATGTGTTGTGTACCTCAGGACACTGGAGTGTTTTTGACCCAGTCCTCCTTTTCCAGGAACACTGTTTTGCCTAGGGATCATCATCTGCCAAACATCTTCCAGGCATCTTAACAAGTTCCAACCACCTGAATATGTTTGGCATTCCCAGGTGTCCAGGATGGGTCCTGTTTAAATAGACTTTTTCAGATAAGAATCTCAAATGCTTTCTAGCTATCAGTTCAGCCTCATACTACCTTTAAAGCACATTGAGCACTTAAGAGAGTGAACCGCAGGCAGAGGAACTCAACAGCACAGAAGTCCTTACCTGCCTGAGCTGTGCACTCTGTCCTCTGTGACTGTGGCATGGACAGGAGACATTAGGAACTGGGACAGGCTACACTTGATGCTGCTCTAAATCCTGAACAGAACTGACCTTGTCCTAGGACAGCTCTGGAAGGAGCAAAGCAAGCACACAAGGACACTGCTGTCATCTCTGTTGGATGCTCTGCGTTCTGTCCTGAGCAAAAAACCTGCATGTAGTATTCAGTGAATAAGGCTTTGGTCTAATCAGTAGATGCACCTTCTTCCTGTCAGATACCCAAGGTGAAAATTTCACTATGTCAGCACTCTGATTCCAGCCCTTTTCTTTTGGAAATGAAGAATAAACTCTGTATCTTAATATTCAACAGTAGCAAGGAGTCAAACACACAAATTACAATTTCGATGAAAACAGGAGAATGATGTAATTTGTTGTGTAACCTTTAAAAAACACATGAATAGAAGCAGGATATAAATAATCAGAGATGACTGATAGGGCGCATGGGAGTTTTTTGTTCCAGTCAGTTGTTTCATGGCCAAAAAAAAAGTACAGATCCTGTCACTCATGGCTTTTGTCTTCTGCAACACTGGGAACTGTGATTACCTGGTTGGTACTGCAACTCAGTACTGTTCTTGTTTGCTCTGCAAGATTATGAAGGAAAAAACCTTCAAAGGAGATACCTTCTGTAATCATTTACAAAGACAAGTTGTGCAACCAGATGTTTTGCACTTCATACGGTGCAATGGTTGCTGGCACTTCATTTGCTACCACTGTCTCCTGTTAATGCAGTCTTCACTTCGTGCCTTCTAAGGCAGAAAAAATGTATCCCTGGCAGCAATTTCAGTCTTCATTTCACAGAAACCTTTTCATAACAAAACCTCTTTTGACAGAGGTGCAATTAATTAACATGACTACGTAGGAAAGTCTTCCATGTGAAAAAATTCATAAGCTCTTCGTTCCAGAAAGTGCAAGACTTAAATTGGCTTGCTATACATACCATTCAAACTCATTGTGGCACATATCTGCTATCAGTTTCCAACAACAGTCAAAATACAACAGCAAACATGAAAAAGTGATACCAATATTGCTACCATTCTCAGAAGAAAAGTGTCCTGAAGAAGCTCTGATGTTTACCATCTACCTTTACTTTCCTCACAGCAAAACATGGTGAAAGGGTCTTCCTTCAAACTACTCTCAAATGACCTTTCTGGACCCCTGCAAAACCGTAGTTTGGGATATTGGCTACTGTACAGTGCACTGTGTATACACACAGACAAGTACATATACACACATTCAGCAAATCTAGACACAGACTTAGTTGTGCTATCACCTTTAAATACTCCTATTTGACAGTTACAAGAGCTATACAAGAAATGAATGATTTTTCCTAAACTCCTAAACTTGTCAAGAGATTTTCTGTACTTAACCCCTGCTATCATAATTAACACTCAATTACATCAGCACATAAGATACCTCAATTGAGAATGACATTGCATTGTTTCAGGTACATATCAAACGAGTAATAGCTGGAACTTGCAACAGAATTCAGAGCATGACTGATGAACGGTGCCAAAAAAAAAGTTTGTTCAATAGGGGTCATAAACAAAAAGGATATTACATGGAATAACAGCCAAACATAAAAGAAATGTAGTGTTTAATGAGAGACTGAAAAAACTCAAATGGAAGAGAAAGGTCTGCAGAGCACAGGAAGAGGGACAGGACTCTTGGGAGGAATACAGGAATGATGTTAGGGTATGCAGGGAGCAATGAGGAAGGTTAAGGTGCACCTGGAACTAAATCTGGGAAGGGATGTCAAAGATGACAAGAAGGGGTTCTTAAAGTACATTTGTAGCAAACAGAAGACTAGGGAAAATATGGGCCCGCTGCTGAATGAGTTGGGTGTCCTGGTGACGGAAGACACAGAGAGGGTGGAGTTACTGAATGTCTTCTTTGCCTCAGTCTTCACTGCTAAGCTTGGCCCTCAGGAATCCCAGGCCCTGGGCATAAGAGAGGAAGCCTGCAGAAAGGAAGACCCTCCCTTAGTCAATGAGGATTGTGTGAGGGTTCATTTAAGCAAAGTGGACACCCACAAATCCATGGGCCCCCATGGGATGCACACACGAGTGTTGAGGAAGCTGGCAGATGTCATTGCTGAGCCACTCTCCATCATCTTTGGAAGGTCCTGGAGAACAGAAGTGCCTGCAGACTGGAGGAAAGCCAATGCCACTTGTCTTCAAAAAGGGCAAGAAGGAAGACCCAGGGAACTACGGGCTGGCCAGCCTTACCTCCATCCCGGGAAAGGTAAAGGAAGAGCTCATTCTGGGTGTCATCTCTAAGCAAGTGGAGGAAAAGAAGGTTATCAGGAGTAGTCAACATGGATTCATCAAAGGGAACTCATACTTGACCGATTTGATAATCTGCTACGAGGGCATGACGAACGGGGTAGATGAGGAGAGAGTAGTGGATGTTGTCTACCTCGACTTCAGCAAAGCTTTTGACACTGTCTCCCATAACATCCCCATAAGCAAGCTCGGCAAGTGTGGGCTGGATGAGTGGTCAGTGAGGTGGATCGAGAACTGGTTGAATGGCAGAACTCAGAGGGTTGTTGTCAGCGGTGCTGAGTCTAGTTGGAGGCTGGTAACTAGTGGTGTCCCTCAGGGGTCAGTACTGGGCCAAGTCTTGTTCAACTTCTTCATCAATGACCTGGATGAAGGGACAGAGAGTACCCTCAGCAAGTTTGCTGATGACACAAAATTGGGAGGAGTGGTAGATACACCGGCAGGCTGTGCTGCCATTCAGTGACACCTGGACAGGCTGGAGAGTTGGATGCAGAGGAACCTGATGAAGTTCAGCAAGGGCAAGTGCAGGGTCCTGCATCTGGGGAAAAACAACCCCATGCACCAGTACAGGCTTGGGGTGGACCTGCTGGAGAGCGGCTGTTTGGAGAGGGACCTGGGAGTGCTGGTGGATGACAAGTTGACCATGAGCCAGCAGTGTGCTCTGTCTGCCAAGAAGGCCAATGGCATACTGGGGTCCATTAAGAGGAGTGTGGCCAGCAGGTCGAGGGAGGTTCTTCTCCCACTCTACTCTGCCCTAGGGAGGCCTCATCTGGAGTCCTGAGTCCAGTTCTGGGCTCCCCAGTTCAAGAAAGATGCAGAGCTACTGGAGACAGTCCAGCAGAGGGCTACGAGGATTGTGAGGGGACTGGAGCAGCTCTCCTACGAGGAGAGGCTGAGGGAACTGGGCTTGTTCAGCCTGAAGAAAAGAAGACTGAGAGGGGACCTAATAAATGCTTATAAATATCTGAAGGGTGGGTGTCAGGAGGATGGGGCCAGACTCTTTTCAGTGGTGCCCAGCGACAGGACAAGGGGCAACAGGCACAAACTGAAGCATAGGAAGTTTCACCAGAACTCACGGAAGAATTTCTTCACTTTAAGGGTGGCAGAGTCCTGGAACAAGCTGTCCAGCGGGGCTGTGGAGTCTCCTTCTCTGGAGATACTCAAAACCCACCTGGACGCAGTCCTTTACAGCCTGCTGTAGGTGATCCTGCTTTGGCAGGGGGATTGGACTAGATGACCCACAGAGGTCCCTTCCAACCCCTACCATTCTATGTGAGTCTGTGTGTGATTTTAAAGATTATTTTTTAGAAGGTTTTTAGAATTTCATTAAGCATTCCAACTTCTTCAGTGAAAGTCAGACATACAAAAATGCAGCAAAATCTTTTCTAATAATATACTGAGGGGAATAGGAAATAAATGGTAACTGATACTAAGGGAAAACCTTGTATCTGGTGTGATGTGAATGAGAAAAACTCACCACATAACTTTTTACGGATTTTGAGAAAATTTAGGAATACATAAAAATACTACTCATCTGTCTGACTGTGGTAGATCCCACTCCCTTGCCACCTCTGTTCAGAAGGTTTTAAGCTGGTTTGTGAAGCAGGCTTTGGTCCCTGCTTGTATTTCAGTTTACAGCAGTGTGAAAAAGGTGACTAGCAACCTTCCACTATAAACCATTCACACAAACTGCTGGTCTGCACTGCTTGCATACACAGGCATTTCGAAAGTGGTCATTAAAGAATTGTCTTTAGAAGCTGATTAGGGGTGCACAGCACAAACAGAAAGTGACCTAAGAAACTAACCTCTTTTTCCCTCCCCAAATGGTAGCACATATTGGATTTCATAATTAACATGTCATTGATTGAGGTATGCACTGCCCATTGCCAAGGAAACTGCATGCTGGCTACATGTCAGACCAATGGTAGTCTGACAAAAAGTATGTCTCAAAAGTGTATTTGTTCATTAGACAGAAGAAGATTGAGATGCCAAGTCACATATTAAAAAATTATTGCGTAAACAGCTGTAAAGTAAGAGAACTTTTGCTTTTGTACAAAAGCCCAGGAGTACATAGCAGGTCTTGTTTCATTTCTCTTATGTTACTGTGAGCAGAGCCAGATTTAAGAATGTGTGAAGTAAACAGCCATCTACTCTTGACAGTGAAGCAACTTGGGAAATAGTAAGAGTCCAAAATTCTCCATAAATATTAGTTTCCTGTTAAAACTGGGAAATTGGCAGATTGCTCAAAGCAATTCACTTTGTGTTTTATCATTGAGTAGGGAAGTCGATTGCACAAAGAAAATACACTGTTGCAGGGCAAAGTTGAAGCAAACAGTTAAACAGATTTGATTCCAATGTTAAAATGGTTTAAAAGTGCAGAAGAGTTGTCTAAAAGACACTTGAATATACATCAGTGTATAAAATGGCTAGATTGAATGTCTGCCAATGATGGACAGAAGTATACCAACTTTATGATCGCATATGCAATGATGAGGAAGAAATCATCTGGGAAAAATCTTAAATGTCACCTAGATCTCATGCTGGAGATCAGCACAGGGCTGAATTTCATTTTTTGGAAACTATCCCTAGAGCTGAGCCCCTGTCAAAAGCAATACTGGAAACTACCTATTTTAAGAAAATATTAGATATTATTGGTAGAATGTAGGTTTTGATTTTATACAGTACAACTGTCCTATCAGAGAGCTACAGCTAACAATTCCACTAATCCAAGCAGAGAAAATAAAAAGTTTCATCAAAATACTAACATACGGTTCAAAAGAATTCAGAGTCAGCAGCACAAAAGCCATCAATAACTCCTGCTCATTGTTCGTTTTCACAGAGAAGTAGAATAAATAATGGCATGACTCCTTTCTTTGTTTGAGCGACTACTCATAGCTTTTCCTCCATCAGAGGAACTCTGTTTCTTTACGGACAAGCAGGCATCTTACTCCACTTTTCAGAAAGCAGCAGCCTTTCATCTAGCTACCACTTTCAATTTCTTCTTACCATCTTTTGGAAGCAAGGGACAAGCATTAAGGGCATAATAGAAGAAAGCAGGATGTCCTACAATACTTTTAAGAATAAAAAAAAGGCAAGCTTAAAAACCACCAATGAGGAGAAAAAGCAGAAGGTACAAAATGTTATTGAAAGGAAAGGAGTGCTCTGGGGCATCCATCTTGAAGTGTTTCATTTAGTACTCATTGTCTATTTTGGAAACCAAAACTATTCTGAATCCAGCTATGAATCCAAATGCAAAAAGGAAATTACTCTTGCACTGACCAGAGCACCATCTGTCCTCCAGGACTCTGTTTGGATAGTCTTAGGAAAGCTGAAACCTAGCTTCCCTTCACTGGGACAGTAACTGACTAACAGTTCTGGCAGACTTCCAAGCAGTTTGAAAACATACTAAGAGAAGGTAATTTAAATTAGCTGTGTTTGGTTTGAGTCCATCAGTAATTCAATGCCAGCACAGTTCTACTTCAGAGATTTTAAGCAATCCAATTGCTAGGCTCAGAAAGCAGTCAGTCCAAAGCTGTGCCAGATAAAATCAGTACAAAGCAATTTCACACATGAATAAATTCATGTGGCAATTTACTTGTTAATTTTGTTTCAAAATGGATAATTTTTCAAAGAATTTCACAGATAATGCATCTCATTTTATTTCTGCGAGCTGGAGAAAAGTGTAATGTTGTATTTAAGAGTATTGCATGTCTCTGGCCTTTTAAATAATAGCAATAAAAGGCAATTATAGGCAAGGCCTGGAAAATTGCTTCCGTGTAACGCATTGGCTGTCTCTGCATCCTGGAAAAGGCACGGTCCTTCATCACTTGCATTAGAGAGATCAAGATGGGGAAATCACAGTGTGCCCATACTGAAAGTTTCGTAAGTATTTTTCTACCCTGCTGTAGTTCTGAGGAATCTGTAGTGCTGAATGGGCACAAACGCAAATAAAGCCACTACAAGGTGGCTTCTAGCCACATGTGTGTCCAGCCTCCAAGCTTCATAGCACTGCTGGAGCTGAACTGGTGTTTACCAGTGTCTCAGGACATTTGTGCTTTAAGACACTTTTCTTAGTGCTAACGGTGTTCAAGATAGAAAACAGCCAACAGAAGGGAAGCATGTTAACAGTCCTTCAGCCTTTGGAGACACCAAGAAACAGACAATTTTAAGACTCAGAGCAAGAAAACACTGCTCACGGAGTGCATTAAAGCCTGGAATTATTTTCAAATGTTAGAGAAGATTCGGAAACCAGAAGATAGACAAGACACATACACTTGGAAAAACAGATTAGAAAAGTAGAAGTGATATGAAATCAATACTCCTGAAGAACACACAGGATTCAGGTCACAACATAGCTCTCTTGCTCCTCACAAGCCTCTGTTGAAGCGTTAGCTGCAACGTCTTCCCTTCTGGTACCTCTGGACATAGTCAAAGAAATTCTACTTATTTACTCTGGCTAATGATTGGATTCAATCTTCCTTAAAGTATGAATAATAAAAGCCTTCGCTGTTGTTTAATCCTGCCTACACCTACCTTGCAGCTGCTTAAAATACCAGAAAATAGAGATTCCCTGACAAGTAATCAGTGCTGCTTGTCTACTGCTCACAATGTGTCCATGAGTATGAAGACAGGCCAATTAGACCTAAGGGAAGAGGAAGCGAGAACAAGCCTGTGAAGTCCTCTTAAACAGAACTGTCTATGGCACAGCTGAACATGCAGTCCCTGTTCTTACAGTCCATGAAGCAGTTGCCACATTTGCTCTGTTGATTCCATTTTTTTAGAGGAACAACAGAGCTGTAAAAGAAAAAACAAGATGTGTCAGATCAATGTTTACTAACACTTTCTCAAGCAATGTGGGATTTCTGGTATGCTCTGTGGAACTATATACATCCAATGGGACATGATCAAAATTTCTACATATCCCACAGTCAGGGATATCCAGGAAAACTGAATAAATGCCCCACATTCTCGAATGCCACCAAGAAATATTTTTCAGGTGGAAAAGAAAATATGTTTACAGAAAAACAAGGTGTGTCCCTGTATTTATGAATTAATAAATCTCTATAGTATTTGAAAGATAACCTCTTTTTGCTCAACATAGTTTCTGAATTCAATTTTATAGTTAATTTGGATTTGGATTCCCCCCCCCCCCGGAAAGCATTAAAAACCGTTAATCTCATATGATTTTAGTGAACATTATATTTTTGGAATCTAGGTATGACCAAGTAAACTTTCTGCAACTCTCTATGAAACAAAAGACTTCAATGTTTGGAAAGTGTTTTCCAATTGTTTTATTTTTTGCTTTTCTATATACTCCTGTGCAAGAATATTTATTTATAGCTGTTAAGATCACTTGCTTACAATTGCAAGTTCAAATTAGAAAATGACTGGCATTAAACGCTCTATAATATCTTAATTAAGCAAAAGTCATAATTAGCAAGTAATTGACTCTGATGGCCTCCTGACTGCAGTTGATAGACACCGTTCTTGTATGTATAAAAAATGATAATTCATGTACTTTTGTACATGGAGATACCAGTGCAAAAAAAAAGGTATTAGGTAAGTCACCATCCTTTGTAGAGAGTTACAGACCAACTCTTTCCAACCCCAAACCACTAGGCTGTGAATGTGTTCTGTCGTAGTGTTAGCTCCACCTAACAAAACACTGCTTCTTAGTTGTAGAAAAAAAGCTTTTCCAGAAACAGAAATACCGGATGTCTGGTGTTGGGCTTGCTACAGCATGTCCTGGTCATTCCTTCAGCACCCATCACAAAATGCACAAAGCATCAGCATGTGATTTTTTAACAAGCCCTGTATTATGAGATTCAAAGACAGTATCTCAGTTCCTGAACTCCTATAAGGTTTAAATGATTGTGCCCAAATGGCGTTTGTAACTTTGACCCCCTAACATATTAGCACAGTAGTTTAAATGCAGTGAAAGAAATCTATTTTCCAAGAAGAAACTCTTCTCCATTTCAGAAAGCTAGCTTGGCTTACATAGCACTGCCAAACAAAAACTCTTTAAAAAAACCGAACAAGTTTAACTTTTGTTCTTTCCAACTGTATGTCAAATCAATAGTCCTTCTGTGGCATTAATTTACTTTGTGCCCAGGTAGACAAAATTGAAAATTTAATCAATACAAAGAAAGACTTGTTTGACACATCCTGGGTGATAACGACCGATGGTTTTACCTTCCTGACTTTTATTCTGCAGAATTGTTATTTTGTGTGTGGGAAGCTATAACAATAACACTAGTGATACATAGAAAGCTGTCTCACCCGTACCAGAGCCATACATGTCAGGCGTAGTTCCGTGGCACAGCAGCATTCTAAAACAAAGGGAAAGAGAAGAAAAGGTTGAAAGTAGTCAGAGTACAGCTTGTTTGTAAGCACTCTTCTGATAAAATGCTATTTAATTACATTCCAATAATACAGAGACGCTTATTTAGGAGCTAATGACACCCTGTTGTTTACTGGAAGGTACTGCAGGCATTGAAAGAAAAGGAAATATTCAGACAAAGACAACCCAAATTTGCCACTCTCATTTAACCAGTCAACTTCCAATCTACTTTCAGATGAACTTCTCAAATTTAAGTCACTCTGCTTTCCAGGAATCTACACTCAACCCTATCTTCAAAGCCTTAACAATGAAAACACTTCTGTATCATGGGCAGTGATCACATTTGGGCTACCATATGCCGAGAAACTTGTCCAAAGTCCTCTCATGCTCACGCAGAGTGTCCTGATAGCAGCACCTTTCCCACATGAAGATGAGGACTCAATTACCAAACAGTGGTGCGATTGCTTGTGTCACAAGGAAAAAGACTATCTCACAGGCAAGTTTATGACTCAGTGGGAAGACAGAATGAGTGGTTGCATATCTATAAGACTGGCATCTATAAACCTCTTCATCACTGAAGAACGAAAAGTATCATGAGAAAATAAACATTTAAGCATTTTTCAGGCAATATAACCTTTCTCAAAAGGGATGACAGAGACAGTTGAAAACGACACCATCACATTTTAATCACACTTCTTTAATAGCATAGGAATTACTCATCTTATAAATACACATATATATCTATATATCATTAATCATTACTAATTACTTATGTTCTCTCCATATAATACATATATAGTACACAAACATACCAAACGATACGTATAATATATATGTATCATGTATATGTACACTGATTGCATATGTGTACCATGTAAGTGTATGTAGCACTCTCAGATTTTAGGATGGGATGAATCTACCTCATCTAACTTAATATATTTATGAAATAGACATAAAGAACGGAGCTATTTACCCTTGGCTTCCTTTATAGTCAACAGAGGGAAAGAACAACTGTTAGCACACAAGTCATCTGCATCTAATGCCATTTCACATAGATATATATCTGGAGCAACAGCACTTCCACAATTAGAGTAGAGGAACATCAAGTCACACCACCAATCCTTGCTCGTCCATGACTTCCCACCAGAGCTCTTGGTTTCCAAGCTATTCCAGCTGCCACAGGGCATTTAAATCAGAATTAAATGGAGCACATGGGAAATTCAGGAGAGTGACATTAGCCCTATTTTGTCTATGTAGCTCTAGCAAACAGCAAGGTCACTCTTCCATACGGAAATTGTGAGGATCTGTTAAGCACGAAAACATTGACTGGATTCAGCACCTTGACTGAAAAATAATACCACTAGAAGTGATAACATGAATTATTTTTACTTATTTATTTGCTGCACTGTATTTTTCATAACCTGAGTGGAATTAATGTGTTTCTTGACCTTAACTTTAAAAAGCATTTAGTCATTTTGCCACTGTTTGCATTTGAATAAAGCTCCTGTTACTGCAGTCAGAACGTCTCAAAGAGCCTTTCAATTTTTATTCACAAATCTCGTACAAGCCATTAAATCTTTCACAGAGTAATTTTCAGAGGTGCAGTGAGCCTCTGGGAAACTACCATTTTGAAGATCATAGTAGCCTGTGTATCGTTATGGAGAATTTAATTTCCCAGAATGTCGATTTTCTAAGACTACCAATAGCTGGTTCCTCCTGCACCTTATGATTATTTTCTTCAATAAACAATCCCCTTGTTTTGGCATTTTTATGACATCTCTTTTTTTTCCTGCATTTGTCAAGCTCTCTGAATATTCCTTAATCCAGCCAAAAGTCTAAAAATTATTAGATAGGTCAGGCACTTGCTCCAGAGATTAGAAATTTGCTCTGTGATCAGAAAGCCTGGGGTATTTGCCCTCTATGTGGACACCCTGCTGAATCACACTCCCACAGCCTAGATCCAGGGATATCCAGGCTCACTGCCTCATGCTGACTAGGAATCCTCTTAGTTTCACTATATACGCTCCCCTTCCCAGTATGGACCAGAGACTAACAGACCTGGGAAGCACGTGCTGGGAAGTGGAAGTATCCTTGTCATCCACTGGCAAAAGAAGGTCCTAGTTCCTGTGAAGAACTGCTCTGGAGTAGGAAGCCTCCTGCCCTCAAGGGGACTTGAGTCTTCAGTGCACAAACAGAGCAATCCTTCAAGAGATCTGTATTTGAATAAAACACATACATTCACATAGTAGGAGGACAATTACTTAGAGGAGCTCAGCTTGAAGCAAAGCAGCTTGCAAATTGAAATATAAGTAAAGATTATCTGTCATAGTTCTTTGCTTTGTACAGCTGGATGACCAGAAAGGAAACTACTAAATGTATAAACAAAACCTCTTATAGAATTGTTGAATGTCCATCTGGAACAGCCATTGAGTGATTGCACACCAATGGAGGTCTGGAATTAACATGTAAAAAATGAATCAAAGCCAAGATACTGAAGGATGGCCAGCACTTCTTTGATGAACAGACACAACAGGGGACAAAACACAAAATCAGTGCTGCTAATATAAAAAATAAACATAAACAGGCAACAGAAAGTAGCCTGAATAAGTCTACCATCAAAAAACTCTGTAGTGGTTATGTAATGCTTCTATTGTGTACAGTGGAAAAGGATTAATTTCATGGAGGAGAGTTGGTCCATAAAAGCAGCTGCTCCTTGCTAAAGAAGCATCAAGAAATACTTGTGGGAAGAAGCTCTCTTCCTTTAGGTCACTACTTCAAGAAGAGGAGATCAGGAGAGATATCCTCACACAGGGGTACTGGCATAACCATTCCAAGTCCCCTAGCCTGAGCTCCTTCATAAAAAGTAATGTCACAGTAATACAATCATCTTTCTCTAATTATCTTGTAAAAATTCTCCAAAAGTCAACTCTAAAGAGGCATTCATTCCTTTTTAGTAATACCCAGGAAGTCTCAACTTCTGCCCCCCTCCCACTGATACACAGCATGCAAATCACTGCGTGCTCTTTATTCCTACTTTTTAATCTGAAATAACTGCTTTATTCTGGTATGTTATTCTATCTAGTATAGGAGTTCAAGAAAATTGAGAATGTGGTCAAGTATTCACTCAATATTACAGAAAGTAAACCATTTTTAAAATGTGTGGGTTTCCATGGAAGAGAACTTGGAAACTACAAAATCATTAGAGAAGACATTATTGTAATACCACTATTCTTAAAAACAAAAAATGTAAGAAAGCTTTCTAACTCTGCACACTGATTATGAAGGCTCTAAGGCTCTGAGGTATTTTGGATAACAAAATGAAAAGTACAGGAGAATTGATTTACCTCATTTATTTACTTAATCACCAGTAAATCTAACTCACAGCAAATGGAAAATTTCAGAAGGTTTCTAATGAGTGAAGGATTACTCTATTCATGTGGAGGAACATATCGTTCAGAACTGGAACAGGAGAATTCTGTCTGCCCTAATAGTGGGGTGGCTAAAGCAATTGTTATTAAAGCTGTCTGGCACTTCCCCTTCTTCGATTTCCTAAAACCCTGCCAAGTGTTAACCATCTTCACTGCAACACAGATAGAGACCTCCGGGGCAGCACTGAACAGCCATAACTAGTAGATCATCCTTTCTCTTCCTGCTGTTCCTGGCCTTGTCTGCTATACATCTTCCAGATTCTGCAATAGATGAGACAGCAGTTTGACAGACAGCAGCCTCTTTCTCAAAAGAATCCTAATTAAGCCTCAGAGTGGCCATTCTTCTGCACAGAAAGAAACAATCATTCTGTGGAAAAATAGTATTCAGCCATATAATCAAGGGCGTAATAACAATGCCTCCTAACTTTTATGAAATACATTATTTCCAATATCACTTCCAGGTATAATTATTGCATCTCACTGTGACTACCATTTTGCAGACAATATGGATATCATTACCTTGAAAAAGCAAGATGAAAAATGCTTTCAATATGCAGCTGCAGGAAATCAGTTTTAAAATGTATCTCAAGCATACAATAATTAACAATCCCTGTTTAGCTCTACTCTTATCCATCAGATCACCAACGCCTCACAAAAATTCATTTGTTTGGGAGACTTTGTGTATTCCCATTGGAACTTTGCGGATTTTCCAACATTCCCTACTTTGTTTTCTCAGGGACAAAAGGTGTATAAGAAATTGCAGCTTTGCAGCAGATCATTCCCTGTAACCTAACTATTTTTTTTCACACCAGCTATGCCCAAAAGACAAAATGACCCAGTCCTTCAGTGGCTTGTCTTCTCGGCCTTTGGGAAAAGCCAGTTTGCAGCAACCAATGGGCAACTAAGCACTTCTAGTAGAACCGCAACATTGGTATGACAGTGTGTGACCAGTGATGGGGGCTACTGCAGGATCCCCACTCCCAGGCACAGCCGTAAGCAAGCCAGCAAAGGCTGCTTCCAGCAGCCTGGGGTAAGATTAGGTGCACACCCTATCCTCAGAGATTGTGGCACGTGGTTTGGAGAGTCAACAAAGTTGACTACCTTCTCATTAAACTACCATGGGATTATTTCTAAACTGCACCTCTTGGCTGCCATAGACCTGTTACATACCCATGTTCATATCATGTCCCAGCCAGGAGGACAGTTACATTCCAATGTCTGTGCTATGCATTTTGATATTTCTAGTGCTCCTCACAAGCATTAGATTGGTTAATCGCTTTATTTTCCTTTATACGAACACAGAAAGTTAAAATTCACCTCTAACATACACCAAAGTTCTGATTAGTGGATATTCCATAACCATTCCTTTGCAAATATAAATATATATTATATATTATATATTATATATTATATATTATATATTATATATTATATATTATATATTATATATTATATATTATATATTATATATTATATATTATATATTATATATTATATATTCTTCCTACTTGCTGTAATTACAGCTTTTTATGTAATCCCTTTTTTCTTCTGAGTAAAAACTGCAATATTGTGCCTAACTCATACAAGCAGAGGGTATGTACATTTTGAAAGAAAGTGGTCATAAAATATTTTTTGGAAAAGGAGAAGGTAAACAGATGCACTTCAAAAGGCCACAAGTCATCAAGTTTATCTCCTTTAGTCTGCTGGGAGCCAACAACATTGCCTTCATATGTAATTAACAAATGGCATATTTCCAATGAGGCTGTGAGGTCGCTTAGTGATGTCTGAACTTCTTCATATGAAATTTTTCTACACTGCTGATTAGAGACTACCCACACAGGGGCGCAAACATCATAAGATATGTGAAGTAACATGGAGAGGTATTTTTATTTTGTGCAGTTTCCTCTGTGCTATTTTGGAGATGCTGACTTTGCTGCTGAACTCAGGAGTGGATCTCTCCCTCCCCTCCACCCCCCTCCTAGGAGAACAGAAGTTTCTGGTCATGCTCTCCCTCTGAGTACTGAAGTCCATGGGCTAAGTTCTGCATCACAGTCTGTTTGGGGGGGGTTCCTGCAGTCTAATACTACGATTTACACAGCCAGAGAAGTTTACAGAAAACCCTGCAGGTAAATAGAGACAGTTAATTCTATCTCCTAATTCTCCTTTTTATAGTATTAGCAGATAAGTGGATGTACATTGGTAAAGTATCTGCAAAGGAATCACAAAGGTACAAGTCTCAACTTCATTTTGGACCATCAGATGCGTTTAAGAGGAAAAGAGTCATAAAAACGGTAGCAGGCCTGCTGGGCTAGGGAAAACAAAGGAAATAGGTGATCTATACGTCTTAGCAGGAGTTAAAAATAGTCGTTCTCATTGCTCAGGACAGGATTTTCCCTCCCCCACACCCCCTTTCTTTGAACCCAATATTTCCCAACACGAACACCCAAGAACAGAATACATTGCTCTATTTCTTCTTGCAACTAGCTAACTAAAGAATTTAACCCATCTTACAGCTTCAGAAAGGTTCTTACATGTTCCCCAGGTAAATTTTTGTCATAGTCAAAATGGAGTAAAATGCACATGCCAACTACTGTATCAGAGTAGCTGAATGTGGGCTATGCATTGGTAATGCTCTGTTACAATGCCCATTCCCATGGAAAGTGTTTACTGAAATGACAATGTTTACTGTCACAAAAGCTTTTTACTATCACAACACGGAATACTTTTTAAGTCTAGATTCAGCAAAACATCCAGCAGCAGGAGGATGGGAGCAAGAAGAAACAAATAAAACTTAACTTCAGACAACCGTTATCTTACAGAAATACAGTGTGCTGTATTGCCACATATTTGGTATGTTTTGGGGACTGATCTGCAACTTTTTTTCATCATTATTAACAGCAGTTATAGTTTCAGTGTCTTGTTCTTCTTCTACAAAGTTTGACATATAGCCTTAACATAAATTATGAGCTTCATTGTTCAATTCATGGGTATATGTTTTTATTACAGAGATAAAGAAAAGAAGTTATGTATGAAACAAAATTGAATAGCAAATTCTTCATCACCTTTGCAACTTCTGGAAATTGTCTGTGGGTGTAGGAATTATTCCCACCTGCGTCCTGACATACTTTCCCGTCTAATGATTTAGCTTTCAGAACACACATTTAAGAACAGGTCACTGCTCAGGGTTTCTTACTGACTAATTAATCTAAAGTTGGATTTTTGACATCTGCTTCCAGAAATGATGGAACAGTTCATAGCTCTGAAGGGAGGAGGTGGTGTCACTGTGCTCTCACTCTGCTGGGAAGGCAGCCAGAGGAGACACCAGGTGTTTAGGTAGTGGCACAAGTGGCAGATCAAACACACAGTTCAGTCCTTATTGTTTTTGTGAACTGTACAGTTATTCCACTGTCAGGTCAGAACATGCACCCCATCATGTCATTTCTCGCTGGGGGCATTGGTTTTGAAAAATGTAAGAGAGAAACAGCAGATCTCTCACAAGCAAAGCTCACACACACACTCAGGGAGATGAGAAGACAGCACGGACTGACGCCATTTCTACAGACTGACATGCGTTCAGGAACTCTTGGCACATCCCTGACAAACATGTGCACTGCAAGGAGCATCTAAGCCAGGAATCCTCACAGACCTCCCCAACACGCTCTTAACATACATGGAGCAAACCAGGGCCATGATGTCCAAAGAACACCACCTTCGCTAACACCAGAGCATCCCTTGAGGAAGTGCTTGGTGCAAGGTATTTTCCCACCTTTCACCAGGGGAAGCAAAGCAGAGGGGCTTGTGCCTCTGCTCCTCCCCGAACCTGAGCCTCACATGATCTCCCTTCCTCATTCCTCTGCTCCACAAGGTTGGAGTAGCCCCAGGGGGGTGCACCTGCACCCCAGCTCTTGAGTCCTGCAGCTCAGGAACATGGCACTGCCATTGCTAGTAGAAGGACATAGGCTCTGTACCGAGTTTACAAGACTGACTAAAAGCATGTCAGGTTCCTAGCTGAAGCTTTCTTTTCACACCTGGTAAGGGAATGAAGACTCAGTGGAAGGAAAGCTTTGGCAAGGCCAGCAAAAATGCACTAACATCAACAATCTGTGCTCCACCTTTGCAATCTCTGTTGGATGTTTACATTTAATATTATGCTAGAGAAAGGACTTCATCATCACCCACAGGTCTCTCTACACACTCAAAACACTCCTGACTTGTAGAGGAAGAAAACCCACTCACAATTAAGGAAATACTCATTTTCTTAGAACTACATTTTTGAACAGGAGGCAGAACATGACTGTTGAGGAACACGCTCTGCTCACTCAGCAAGGTCTGCTACATCTTAAAAGAAGAAACTACTTGTCTGTACTGAAATAAGACTTTGGCCAGACTCCACAAATATTTCTCCCTTGTTACAGTGGTTTTTGGCTCAGAAACACTGAAGAAAACTACACCAGTATGTAAGATACACAGCATTTTCTGATGACTAAATCAAAGGGAGAAAGAGCTTCAAGAACTTCCAAGGAAGCAACATGCAAGAAACAAAAAGAAACACCAAATGAAAAGGAAATATATATAAGAAATGGGAATCAAAAAGGATAGAGGACATAGGAAAGAGAAATGGAAAAGAGGAGCCTAACGTAAGTGAAATTCATCTCACTTAATTTCACGTGTTTATCATGTACACGTCCACAGCTTAGGTGTCTATCTTCCCTGTACAGTCAAGGGAGAGCTGGTTATAATCCCACTAATGCAGCCTTGGGTGTGGTTTACCTGGCCTATGTGGGAGTCCACTTTAGGACGAGATGAACCACAGAAAAATTTCACTCCCAACACTGCCCATCTCTCCACTGATGAGAAAGCATGACCTGGTCAGACACTGGCACAGCATCTTACTGCTCATTCTAATGCAAAGTTTAATTCTGAAATTCTTTCTGTCTCCCAAGAACATAGTAATTAGACCATATCCACCAAATTGATCACCGACCAAAAGCACACTACATTATCAACTTTCCTTCAAGTATTCTCTGAAAAAGAATTTCAAAATATACCTACTATTTTTTATAATTTCTCATCTGAAGAAAGGATCTTTTTTTTTTTTCCTTTCAGAGTGGACTGAACTGAAAAGAATGCAAAAATACAACTAATTACAATCCTCATCTCATTTTAATAAGCTGCCCTAAATGACCCTGTCAGTTTTCTTTCATATATAAGAATGTGTCTACATTGTGCAACACAGCGTTGTGCAAAGAACTGTATTAGAAGTCTGGATGCCCATGCAGCACAGGGCAGCACAATGCCAAGATTCTGGAAGCAGGAAAGACGTGCTACTGGCACACTATGCCTGGGATAGTTTCTCAAGAAGATTTATCAGTCACCTCAAATGAAGCATTCTCTTAGAGCAGCTAAATTGCTTCAGGCTTCAGATGAAATGATTTGGAGTCAACTTGGGTGCATCTACACACGATGCATTGGGTATAGACCCTCACTTTCAACAAAGAAAGACAGATTGATCAGTCTAGTTCTAATGAACGTTGCTTCTTTATATTTTTATCTTACAGTCTTTCCACATCTGACTTGATGCTGCTCTTCCTGCAACATACTGATGCCATGAAAATCCGGAATTGAAGACTCAATAGTCAGAAGACTACTAAGACTTATTATTCTTTATTACGGTGTCAGGCACATGGGGGATGTCTCCTCCAAACGTGCGCGCCAGATACTCTGTCATTTCAGGTTAAGTACAATTACAATATACATATTCATTATATTTCTGAGAAATGCTTAGCATATTCATGGCTTTTCCAAGAACTAATTAGCATATGTTAATGTCTTTCACGCATGTCTGTTAGCGTAAACTCAGTTCTAAGATCACGTATACTGTGTCCTTCCAGGTTGTTTTGCTCTGATCTTGTTGCCCTCTTGGTGCCTCTTTATCTCTGTAGTTTGGTGCATCTACCCTCCCAAGGCCAAGCTGTCCAAATAACATTATTTAGGAGTCTCTCTATCTTAGAGGTTTCCTATCCCTCTCTAAAACAACAAGTCAAGTTTTTCTAAGTAGCATTATTTAAGAGCCTCTTTATCTCTGAGATTTCCTGTCTTCTCAAAACAGCAAGGATCTACTTTAGTTTAATTAGAATCACTCTAGTAAGTGGAAATTTTACATTTACAAGTATCAAAACAAAGAATAATTTCATGACTATTCTTCAGATTGGAGAAACACATAGTCTTCAGTTCTTACTCTACTAAGGGAGCTCTCCTTCATCCTAGTAGCTCTCCATCATCCAGTTACTGCCAGATTATTACTTCTCTGTGTCATCAAGAGGGCCCTGGAGGACAGTATCTTAGTTAAAAAGCTGCTCAGTACAACATGGCAGTGTCCATCCAGAATTTTCAGTGCTAAAAGCTACGTGAAATTTAACACTTTGAAACTTTCCTCTCTGGATAATCACATTGTATAAAACAGTATTTTTGTTGACAATGTCAACAATATTATTGATTTTTCTTTCCAGCTCCAGAGAACCAAGCCATAAAGGTAATTTTTTTGTAAACTAAACTTCCCATTTCAAAAAACTGTTTCTAAACATATTGTTCTGAAATAGCCTATTTTGTTTGAAATAAAGTCTGAGATATGCATTTAGACATTCTTTATTCAGAACAACTTTTTGTTCCCTGAAGTGTTCTGATACTCTGATTTTCGATTCCAATTTGAAAGGGAGATGAAATGTCAGCCTTTCGCAAAGGGTGAAACCATTTTTTTCTCAATACATTGAGTTTAGTACAGTTAACCAAAACCAGTTGTCTCTATACCAAGGTCAGGACTTTTAAACAACAAGAATGACGATTTCCCCCTCTTAGTTCCAAAGAAACCAAGTCAGAAAAATTACTGTAAGTAATTTTTAATAATGTACAGACAGTAGGCAACACAGCCAAAACCAGAATGCCAAATGACTGACTCTCCTTTACCTGTGCTAGCCATAAGACCTAGGAATGGCTCCTTTCGGAAGCTGTGGGAGAAATGCAAACCTGCCCCTGTACTGGCACTTGTACCATTGAATCACAAGCAGGTGGTGTCATGATTCATGTACAGAATGAATGAAAGAAGCAGAAGAGGAAACTTGTTCCTCTTTCTGTTCCATCTGTGTCAAAATCCAAATACCCACGATGCTGTCTGGTGGTTCTAACCAAGTATTTTATTAGCAAAAAGAACATTTGTTCTCATACATATGCTCAGGAGAGACTGCATGGGTCTTTGCGCTGAACCCCCCATGGTCACAGACAAGCATGCGATGGATAAGGTTCAAAAGAGTCAGGTCATTCTACAACTTTATCTTCCTCATTATCATTATTTTATATATTTTTCCTTTCAGGAAAGAAAAAAAAAAACCCAAAGACAAATAAGAGATGTTTCACCAATATCTTTTGTTACATAGCTTCTCTGAAGAAACCATACATTTCTCTTAGACAATCACTTTCTGAAAGAGAAATGAAACTTCCACTGGAATTCTTCAAATTCTTTCCAGGATTGCCTATTTTGCATTTATTCCAACATCTTTGTGGCATGTTCCACTAAGAACGAAAAATTACCCCAGCTGATTTTTAACTATTGAAGAATCTCAGACAGTTATTATGCAAAATACAGAATGTTCAGCAGGTTCAGGATAATCCTGTAGCCTACAAAACTCATCTGGAAGTCCATGATACTCCAATAGGACCTCAATGTACCCTAAAAGCTTTTCTTGTGAAAACCTATTAGCTTTTGGTTCTGAGTCCCACAAACCAAGAGAAACGTTCAGACCCCTATAAAAGGACATTAAGAGAATTTGGAAATTACTTTTTCTTCTTCCATATTAAATTAGATTGCACAAGAGACTGTTCTGTATCAGGGAGCAATTTCTGGAGCATCATATAAAGCTTGTGCTTCCCTCCCACTGCTAGACAGCTTGTAAGAAAAAGCTCACTGACCAAGATCTTAAACAACAATCTATAGAACTACTACTGTCCTTAACAGCTCATCTCTGCTTTTTGGACTTCACAGACAGCTGTGGCAACAACACACAAAGAGTAAGTTCACTTCTTTCCTGTACCCCTGATGCACATCATGAAGGGAGAGAGAGGATAAGTAAGAACAGAAAATCATAGAAACACAGAATCATAGAATGGTTTGGGTTGGAAGAGACCTTACAGATCATCTAGTTCCAACCCCTCTGCCATGGCCAGGGACACCTTCCACTAGACCAGATTGTTCAAAATCCCATCCAACCTGGCCTTGAACACTGCCAGTCACGGGGGTATCCACTATTTCTCTGGGCAACCTGGTCCAGTGCCTCACGACCATCACAGTAAAAAATTTCTTCCCTATATCCAATCAAAGTCTACCTTCTTTCATTTTAAAGCCATTACCCCTTGTCCTGTCACTACATGTCCTTGTAAAACGTCCCTCTCCAGCTCTCTTGTAGACCCCTTCAGGTACTGGCAGGCCGTAAGATCTCCCCGCAGCCTTCTCTTCTCCAGGCTGAACAGCCCAGCTATCTCAGCCTTTCCTCACAGGAAATGTGTTCCATCCATCTGATCATTTTTGTGGCCCTCTTCTGGACCTGCTCCAACAGGTCCATGTCTTTCCTGTGCTGAGGGCTCCACAGCTGGACGCAGGACTCCAGGTGAGGTCTCACCAGAGCGGAGTAGAGGGGCAGAATCACCTCCTTCGACCTGCTGAACACACTGCTTTTGATGCAGCCCAGGAGACAGTTGGCCTTCTGGGCTGCAAGCTCACATTGCCAGGTCATGTTGAGCTTCTCATCAACCAGCAGCCCCAAGTCCTTCTCCTCAGGGCCACTCTAAATCCATTCTCTGCCCAGTCTGTATTTGTTCTTGGGATTGCCCTGACCCATGTGCAGGACCTTACACTTGGCTTTGTTGAACCTCATGAGGTTTGCACAGGCCCACCTCTCGAGCCTGTCAGGATCCCTCTGGATGGCATCCCTACCCCTCCAGCATGCTGACCACACAGCTTGGTGTCATCAGCAATCTTGATGAGGGTGCACTCAATCCCACTGCCCATGTCGCGGACAATGATGTTAAACAGCACTGGTCCCTGGACCCTGAGAAATGCCACTCGTCACTGGTCTCCACTTGGACATCAAGTCGTTGACCACAACTCTTTGAGTGTGACTGTTCCTTATCCACAGAGTGGTTCATCCAGCAAGTCCATGTCTCTCCAATTTAGAGAAAAGGAATTTGTGCTGGACAGAGTCAAATGCTTTGCACAAGTCCAGGTAGAAGATGTCAGTTGCTGATGGTTGCAAATTCATGGTTGCATGATTCAAATGATTGCAAATACATGGTTGCAAATTCACCAGCCTCTGCTGTTCCTTGCTCTTCACTATCTGTCCTGGGCTGACAAAACAGGGCTGAAGTGTCAGCCTCATGCAGGGGTAAGATACAAAACACAGGTTGCTCCTAAAAGCTAGACTAGTCTTCAAATCTTAGGAGCCCCATTGTGAGATGGAAAATTGACCTTATCAGTTTTTAAAACTAAATAAAGATATCTGCATGGGAAGATGTTACATGAATATGTGTTTTAAAACTTCACTGCAAAAAAGCATTACTCCACGCAATTCAACTGCACATGCAGCAAGAGTGAAACAATACTGGCATCAAATTGGTAATACAGTAAAGGTAATTGATTCATGTGACAACACTCTCAGAACATCATAAATTATGCACAGACAGAATAGTTCACTGCATCTTTGAAACTACACATTTTTGCAGAGATATGTTACTAACCGTCTTTAATTTGTGGTTACACAGTTAAGTTTCACTTCATCAGAAGTGCCCATAGCAGCATCTTCCTTTCCAACTGAAAATAGTGGCAGTGAATACAGATATTTTCATTCACTGAGTTCCCATCAGTTAATACTGCTGTGTTCAAATAAAAAGTGACAACTGCACCCGCTAAAGAGTGGGAATGAATGTTTTCAGCAATGCTCTCTGGCAGTCTGGAAGAGGAGCAACACAGTTTACCTGTAAAAATCCCTTCATCCAGAGCCAGCTTCTGAATGCTGGATGGGGCTCTTTGAAAGCAACAAGAATCCAGAAAACCTGGGGGTTTTAAAAATCGTTCGTTTACTGTACTTGTTAGAAAACCAGCTCTAGTCAGTTCCAGCTGCAGACAATGCAGATTTTTCATGCCAAATTTACATGATTTTTCATGCAGGTTACCCAGCTAGACTCTACAATAGCAACAGGTTCACAGGCTCCACTAAAACAATAAATCAAAATAAAGAGAATAAAATATTCAGTGCTACAGGCAGGAATATAGTGTAGGCATTTCAAAAGCATTCAGAAGCGCTATATTTCTGATGCTGCTAAGACCAAAGGTGAAATCACTGGCAGGTGAGACAGTAAAGTCAGATTTCCTCTAGAGTCCTTAGAAAAAAAGCACTATTATCACAGCACTTTTGGGGCTAAACATACCTGAAGAAAGTCTTTACTAAATTCCAAGTAGCCAAAAAATATTTTCCTAGATAATTCATACAAAACTTTACTTTGTACAATTACTTTTTTCACAAGCAAAGATTTTTCTCCATGCTATATTCTTTTTACACCTAAGAGTCTTCAGAGCTGAATTCTTAAGCCTAGGACAAGAAGAATCACACAGGCAGATGATTTTACATTAATTATTTCACTTTAACCTGCAGAGACAGTACTAACCAGGTATCAGCATCCATATTTAATGATTCTTATTAAGCTACGAAATCAAAGTCTTTGTATCAACCTAAAATTGGAAGTCAGTTTTTCAGAGTTCACAAAAACAAAGCTAGCATGACATTAAGACTGGAATGAAAACACAAGTTTTCTTCATAGAAACAACCTTCTAAAGCCAGCATTTTCTTACTTCTCTTCAAAATGGTTCATAAACCTGCCCTTGATTTGTCAGGCATTCAAAGATCAATTGTGTTTCATGCTTTATTAAACTTTCACATTTCTACAGGGAAAAAACTCTTCAGTGAAGATATACTCTCATTTTTGTATACATGGCAAACAACAACTGTTTTGCTTGTAATGTGTGGTCTCAATCTGCAACAATTTATCTTTATCAGCCAGGAATGCTTGACAATACAGGACACCATTAATCCTGATTTCAACCTGGCAGACAATTTCAAACATATTTTGAGCTTCAGCAAACAAAGAATATCTCATTACTATCAATTTTTATGGTGGACATTACTGCTTATTTTAATTACCTTAATTTTGTTAACAGCTAAAGTTAACAGTCTGTTTAAAACTCTGATTTTGTGTTTTAAAAAAATATATTTAAATGGTAAATTTACTGAAGTATGGTGATCAGTTAGTAAATACTCAACTTCCTGTAAGTGACTGGCCACCTTACCCTTTGCCTACACTAAAATATGTACATATATACATTCACAAATATTTCCTTGCTTTTGTCACTATAAAGAAAAAATCCCATTTCACACATTTATTATAACTGCCATATATTCTTTCTTCACAACATATCACATACTGTGCTAAGTAACTCGAATTTGGGGGAAGCTGGAAACAGCAACTGAACTTCGCATCTGGAGTCTGTATTTAACGGTGGATATGAATAGCCTACAAACAGTAGTAGCCAAAAATCCACCTCAGAAGGAAAACATTTGCTAAAAGTTGAAGTGACCCACTGCACAGAGGGTCAGGAAGACTGACTGTTGTGTAGCAACCAAGGCACTTCCCTAGTCATTTCAGGGCAGCATCAACCACACAACAGAAACTCCGGCAGGATGTCCTGCTCACTTCTAGCACAAGGCAGCTTCCAATTCCTTTCTGCCTGTGCATCCTTGTTATTAAAGAAATCCAAGGACAAACACATGACATTGTTCTGGTGCAAAATGTTCCAAAGCTTCTTTCAGACCACTAGAAAGCTAAGCACTCTTATGAGTACCTCGTACTGCCCATTTTATATGTATTTGTGCATATTAGTCACATTTATTTTAACATATAAGTGTTTTTTAGCTGATATTTCATCCTTGTTCAGAGCTCTTCTCCTCAGACTAAGTTGGGTGAACAAAGCTATTCCTTCTTTTGGGGGGGAAGCAGGCTTATAAAGGACTAACAATCATATAACAGGGAGCTGATGTTTAGTCCACTACCAGATGGTCCCTATAAGCAACCAAATTTACTTCTGTCTCACCTGGGCTGTACTTCAGCCAGCTTGCTACCACTCAGACTATAATCTTAAGCGACATCTAGTCAATCAATCAGCAGCTTATGTGAAATGAAATAACCTCGCAGAGCTGGATATGTTCCATAAGATAAAACCACTACAATGAAAAACTCCACCCCATTACCTCATGGAAAAACCTCCCAGAGCCTTCAGAATGATGTGAGCAGGAGGTTGGGCAGAACGGGTCTCTGTGCTGCCTACTTTATCTCCTCCTCCGTAAGCAAACCCTGAGATCATTACAGCCTTCACGCAACGCACTACCCTCCACATCTTCTCCACATCCCTCAAGCACAATGACAGCTACTCCTGTCCTGACCTACAGGGTCAGTTTAACCTCACGGTCAGCATCCTCAAAGGCAGATGATGTACCTAAAATTATCAACACCAGTACACGAACGAGGGTATTGCAGAACTGATAGAAAGACAAGGCAATCTCAGTATCATACCATGAACTGAAATGCAGCCAAGAAATCAAGGATTTTTTAAACCTCAGGGGTGTCTGAAACTGCTTTGTAACCACTGCTACATTTTCCCCAAAAATCAGGAATCTGCAACAAGGGCCATTACCAAGCTGTGTGTCCCTTCCAGCAAGCACTGAGCCGCACAGATCCTTGCACTGAAGCCAGCACACTGCTTTGTCAAACGGAGGTGTGACAGCAATACACCACCACCGTCTCAACTGCTGAAGCAGAAGATAGCCCGCTATATTTTGTAAGCATCAGGACTCTCATAAAATAAATTGGTTTATGTTCAAAAGGGAATACGTCTTCTCTACCCTGCTCCCCGTGTTAACTGCTTTACAATGAATCTTGAAAAATCCTTCTCATTTTAATCCAAGTACCTGTGAAAGCTGCTGACCAGCACATGAGGTTGCATTGCATAACCATAAAGATACCTAAGAAATCAAAATCTTAAAGCACTGAAAAACAGCTACGTGAGTGCAACATAATCCTCCTAAAAGCTCGAAGAATTTGAAAGCTGTATGTTTGTATGGAGTTGCAAGGTCATACAGCAGTGCTAGCATTTAGGAAATGAGTTGACAATGTTCACAAGAAACTGAATTTTTTCCAGTTTTTAATTGAAACAATGTTATCACTTTTTCACCTCTGACTAAAGGCGCAGAGTACAAACAAACAGCTGTATTCCCGATCACAAACAGGACGTTCCCAGGAGCTGGAAAGCCAAGCTGTTTCTTTGTCTGTCACCAGCTGATGATCAGAACATCTAATTCTCAAATTTGCTGCCTGCTTAGAGGGTATATTTCAGTGACAAAAGAAGTTTCTTCATTTGCTTTCTCTATTTCTTTTCTTCAATGGTGATTTACAAGTGCAGTAAAGCACAGGATCTTGTTCACAGAACATCTCTGTGTCAAATCATAACAGCATTTTCTAAAATAATACTGGAAAATATTAGTTTTCTATAAGTGGAAATCTGCAAATAGCAGCTGTGTTTCTTTTTCATTATAAACGCTTTATGTATATAATTACATTATTTATCAGCATTGATTTTTCTTCTCCACCAATTCATGTAGTACATGTTACTGGAAAGAGCAAATTAGAAATGCAAAGAATACATATGTTAGTGTTACCATTTGCTTTATCTACAGTGCTGCAGATTCCCTTTTGGCTCCTAACTGATTTCATAGTTCGCTTGGATGTACAAGGAACTGACTCCATAATGAGTTCCTGTGAGTCTATATTTCCATACTGGCTAACTGAAGTGAGAAGAACTAAGCTAAAGATATTTCAGAAAACTCCTGCAATGTAACATGCAACACAGTGTTTAAAATGAATTGGCATAGTGACAGTAAAAATTTTGTCCATTTTCATCTATGATTCAATAGTCTGCAATGGTTTAAAGGTAAAGCCACCTGGAGCTTGTAACTTGCCTGAGCAGGATCAAACTTCACTCTCTTCTATTGTGGCTCAATCAGTAAATCTCAACTGCAACTCAGATATATTTCTACGTTCCCAGGACCAAAAGTGAAACTGTTCTTTTAGAAGCTTTTCCACCGTTTCCTTTCCTCTCAGAAAAGCAAATATAACTGGAAAATGGTTGGCAGTGGAGGCTAGATCTCTGTCAGCATTATGATAACAAGCAGTTTGCTGGAACAAAGAAGGTACAGCACTGTAAAAGACAACTTGAGAGATGCAAAGGGAGCAACCTAAAAGAAGGTATGGCCTGAGATATTAAGGCAAGGCCATACAATGTCATTTCAGATCCTTATCATATTGAAGTTATAACACAGTCCATTATTCTTTCCTCTAAATTACCTCTGCAACAACCTCACCTCTGTGGTCATTACCAAAGCTTAGTCTTTTCTGCATGGAAAACTGTTTCCTCCCATCTGTTTCAAATTTGTTTCTCATTAATTTCCATTTGTGCTTACTTGTCCTATTTAAATTGGGCTATTATTATAGATTAAGGTAGCAAGGCTTCAGCAAATATGGGGAACACAGAACTTGCCCTCTCCATTTTAGTTTCAAAGGTCTCCTTGATCACACTCTTCTATGAATGCTCATCACACTGTTTTGATCTATTTTCATTAGACACAAACTTGAATTTTTTCAGTATCGAAACCCAGACCAACTCATCATATCTGAATATTAGCAATGCTTTCCTTCGGTCATGGACCAAACTGGGAATCCAAATCTGCATTTTAGATTTGGGCGGTAAATCTCAGACCACTTGTGCCAACTGCCTTGTCTGGCCCTAAAATCTGTGATCCTCCCACACTAATAATGAAGTGGACCTAGACTTTTTTTCACATGTGTATTGTATATCAAATCATTCTGTACGTATTGTATATCAAATCATCCTGTACAAAAGTAAACTGACCAAACACAAAGCTAAATTTCTTCAGGGCACAGTAAAATTTTACTCATTTACAGTATTTCATTTCCAGCAGATACAGTAAGTCTACTTTGCTCTTCCTGACCACAGCTGCCTTTTTTAGCTTCCAGCTTGCCCCCATTTGATTCAGCATTTCAAATCTTAGCATCTTGTTAATTCAAAATCAAATGTTTTCTCTACCATCCCACCACTGTGTCTCTTGTATTGATCCGGGAAAGCAGGTATCAATAATAGGAAAGAAGGTATCAAGAACTATCATTTAAAATCTTCGTAATGATAATCTAGGCTAACTAGATGTTATTGATCATCTTTCTGCAATAGCATTTTAACTGGATATCTCAAATTTATAAATATTATAAATTGAGCTACCTAACTAAAGCACTTATCAGAGTTAGGTCATTATCACTAGCCCAGTGTTAATTTTCAGGAAATTTGATTAAAAAAATCAAGGCTTTTGAGTATGTGACTCCTTTTCATAAACTGAAAATAATATAACTACCTTTTTTAATGTCTTGCTATATATGGTCTAATTCTCCAGATTTTCTTTCCTGCAGTTATTAAACCAAAAATGAAGAAGGTTTTTTTTTATGTTCTTCAACACACACCACAAGAGAATGGGCTCATAATAAAAGAAGTAACCAATTTGGTTTTCATGTTGTAGAAAGAGATTGGGTACATTATTAATCTGGTAGTAACAGAATGGATTCATCATGCTGATAAGATGTAGAAACATTATTGAATTTTTAATTTATATAAATACATAGAATTCTTAGTCATTAAAGTATAAAGTCAATGAATTGCTATACTGAGTTGTAATTGCCAAATGGAAATGCTAATAGCAAATCAAAACTCCGTAAACGTCAGATTGTACCATTAATTTCACACTATTACATTGATATACAAATGTACTCATTTTTACAGACAGGCCAAAGATGGCACTCAGAATCACATATGTTTACTTCACAGCCTTATCTCTGGTCAGTTAGGCATTAATCTAAAATACATCAAAGTACAGACAAAGTCTTTCTCTTAGCAGCATTTTTTTTTTAAAACCAGAGAAAGAAAAACTTGTGGACTTGCAAATTAGGGAAGAATGGGCCAGTGAATACACGATACATCTTACGGTTCAGAAGAAAGAGCACTGGCAGAAGCCAGGCTGACTATGAACTCCAGCAAAAATAATAGATCCTTTGGAGAGATAAGTAGAAGAACAAAAAAAAGTGGAGCAACCATGCGAATGGAGGAATTTAAGATAACTAAACATTTTGGTCTAGTTTTCATGTTTTGCCTACCCCATGTTAGGCAGAAGCAAACCTGGAGACCTCTCATGCAGTGAAGGAAAACAGGGGAACCAATTATTTCCCATCCCTGCATCAAACTGCAGACTGAGTTGCAAAGATTTTTCACATATTTTTCAGTAAGGTTGCTTGTCTAGAGACAGCCAACATGATACTAACAACAAAGAAAGGAAAATAAAACATAGGAAATGAACTAGACTTGAACCAGACCTGAATCTCATTTAAAAATCCCTCCTGAAGTATCACAAAGCACTTACCTAGAGAAGCCAGCTCAGCAGAATTGTGAGCAAGTGAGGAACTAGACAAAGGAAACACCCTGTGGGGTAGTGTGGTGTGGTGTTGTGAGAGGAGTTTTATAGTCCAAAAGAAATCAGATTTCAAGGAGATCGGTGACTTTAAGAGCTGTGTAGAGAAAAGGGTAAGAGTAAAGAAAGCAAGAGCGTACTGATGAAATTTGTTGAAGTCACAAAGCTTTTCCAACACAGAGGGCGACTGTAATATCATACAAAAAGCACCAGACAGTGCAACATTAAGCACCCTTGTCCCACTGTGCAAATCCAGAAGAGAAATTTCTGTTACAGGATATGGGTTTATCAGTAGGCAGCTGCAGAGCGAAAAGAAAGAGCTGTATAACCACCAAATTATTAGGAAGTAAAATGTGACGCAGCAGTGAAAATATATATGCAATACTTAGACTTATCGTTCATGGATTTCCTTCAGGAACTATAAAAACTTATATGTATAAATGTTAAAATTTCTTTCTAACAGGAAATATTAGTACCTCTGCACAGAACTACAGTGAGATTGCACAAAGATAGACCATTGAGGTCCAGTTTGCTCATACTTCAGGAAATGTGCTTTTAACTGGAACACAGACATAGAAGGTCTATGACCACCAGATGAATGAAAAAGTCTCTCTCACCTGAAGAAAGAAACAGAGCTAAGTCAGGCAATCTAGCAAAACAGAAGCTGAATGGGATCACAGTTCTTACTGTAAGATACCAGTGTAGATCAAAACAAGGGAGGTAAAAAAATGTTTATGGGTAATATTCACTCAGGAGAAATGGATGGAAATTAGCCATCTAAGTAAAAACAACCTTGACCAGAGTTCCACTAATAATGAGTCCAACAATCAAACTACCTTTGGACTGCATTTGATACATTTATGAGCAAGATTATGTGACTCTGCTGTCATCAAAAGAGGGGAGTGGACTTGATTCAGAACTGATGTTTTCCTATGTTCTGTCCCACCTACAGGGGAACATTTAAGCTCAATTTTTCATTGCATAGAGTGCAGAATCTCATTTGTATAATTAATATTCCTAAATCTATGGCAATGCAAAGAAGCAATAGCAGTGATTCAGAGTGGGACACTGACCCACATGACAGTTTGCGCATACCTTTCTTTATGATTGACTCAAGACTTTTAGCCATATGAAGTGGGAGACAGGACAGAAGGAGAAAGGGGAGAAAGTATAGCATTATATGAAGCCAATGGGGTTTATGTGGAAGAAGTGAAATCGTAACAGGGAACAACTGAGAAACAAAAGAAAGGAACTTCAAAATACAGAGGCCTAGAAAAGGGCTTTTAATTTGTTGAGAGAATGAAGAACCTCTGGTGTTGTGAGGAAGCAAAGATCTTTGCAGTAATCAAGGCATCAAGCTTCATCTGCATTCTCTGAAAATACACAGGCTTCGTAAAAAAGCAAAGCTGCAAATATACTTAAGTATTTTGCCACCAGTTTGTCCTTGTATCAGGAATGATCTCTAATTCAGATTCTGCAGTCACACAAGTGTAAAAACTAACATCATCTCAGTTCTCACAAAGCGTACACAACTTCTTTAAGAATATTTATACTGGCTGATCATTATGTACACCAAGCAAGACTCATGTGCTACCCTGAGATGCAGGTTATTTATTGCCGATCAACACCATGTTAAATAATTTTATACTGCTTTGTATGTAATTCCTCAATATGAAGCAAAACTCACCTGCAAAATGCCTAAAGACTTAACTTCAAAAAAGTAATCTCACACATTCATAGCAAGCTGCAGAGCACTGAAGTCACAGAAAACCTCTGTAGACTTATTCCATTATTCTGACAGAGAGCTATTTAGTATGTCTTCACATTTATCATATTCCAAGAAGGTAACTCTTTATCACAGCCTACTCATGTAAAAGTACTCAGGCAACCAACTCATCTCTGCACTCATGTGTACTTCCTAACTGACTCAAATTCATTGGAACGAATTCAACAACATTAGCCCTATGTTCACCCCACGGACACGGCAATAGCCTGCCTGAGATGTATCAAAGACACCTTGACACCGACACACAAAACACAGAAATAAGGTACAAGTTTTTTAGCCATAAATGAAATTAAAAACCATCCCAGACATAGCTCTGTCAGATGATTTAAGACAGCTAGGAATGTAGCCCTACTGCACATTTTGGTTACGTCTGATAACCAAACAGCCTGGGCAGACAAAAAAACTCACTCTGTAAAGCTCACCATGCTGGCCAGTTTACCTCATCCAGACACTTTTAACAGCAAAGTGGACGGGGCCAAAAATACCCTTAGTCAGGATCCATTACGCAGAAAATTAGCAGAGCTGCATTACTACCAGTTTCACAGTTTTGTTTGTTCATTTTGGCTTGGAAAGAGTTCTTGTGTGTGTAAAATCTGTATCCATACTACGTTAAGGAGCTACAGAGGACTTGCAATGCCTGATACTCAAGCTGGAAGGGCAGGCCACACACACACAAAAAAAGTGTCAGATCCTGAGTTGGCTTCTCAAATACAGAGGGGAAATACTCACCACAAGGACAATGCAGCAGAAGAGCACTAGCCTGGCACAGGACAGAGTCAGAGGCTGTTTGGGGTACAGCAGGGTCCCTACTACTGTAGTTCAAGTCTCTGGCCATTTCCCTCAGCATAAACAGGACAGGTCTTACAGCCCTCTCAGGAACGCTCTGGCAGCCAGGGTCCATGCAAGCATAAAGATACCCTTGTCCAGAACTCACTGACTCTGCTTACACATATCTAACCAGAAATGTACATCAGGGGTTTGCATACATACACACGAATAAACAGCTAGATTATCGGAACAGCAATACAGCTGTATTCAAATCATTTAACTACTTCATCAACCTCGCATGAATATTTACCTATTGACCAGTTTATTAGCTACCACATAACAGAAAATAAACTGTGGCAAAACACTGTTGAGTAGCTGCCTGAAATACAGTAATTTTCTATTATAGTTTTAAAACTGTAAAACTGTTTAAAGTCTAAAATTCAGGAAGACACAGGAGAGTTCAGTATCAGTCCTGCCCAGAGAAATCATAAGAGTGAATTGGCATTGCTGTTAACTATATTAAAAACTTTTAACCCTCTTTTATTCTCTTTGTATCAGCTAATAATTTTGCCATGACAGCAAATACAAATTCTTTAGATTCCCTCTTTTGAAGAAAGATGATTCTCACATTATTAGTTTTCTGCAAATGGCAGACATATTTTCCAGTCTTTTAGTACAACAAAGATGCAGTTTATTCAGTTTTCTGCCTTAAAAATCACAGTTGTCCCACAGTGACCCGTACATATATGTGCTTACACTTATTCAGAAATCAGTTTGTCTGAGTGTAGTGCTGTGCCCTGAAGGGAGAATCACGTTCAGCCCAAGCCAGAAAAAGGCAAGTCACTTTCAGGAGGTTATCTGCATCTATCTTTGTTGGCACAAGAAGTACACTGGAACAGGATTTAACCACTTTTGTGCATAAGGAAATAGAAAACCTGAGACATAGAGAGATGCCTCAGCAACTGGAAGCATAGTTTCATGGCTGCAGCAAATAGTGACTGCAAAAGTACAAGAAACAAAATCACTTTGTCTAAACTACCTTGCTGACGGCTGTAATTGCAGTCAACAAGCACAGCTCAGAATGTGTCAGACCAGTGCAAGGTTGCTACAACTACCAATTTGTTCATTATGACTCCCTAAACCTACTGGTAAACAGTGCACAGCCCAGGAGGATTAAAGCCACTTTAAGGAATGTTATTGTGATCATCTTAACTGTATGCATAGACTCTGATAGTCTTCAAGGCTGTAACTGAAGAAACCTAAAGGATACTATTTATCTTCTACTAAACAGTTCTGCTGCACCATGGCTTCTCATCATCAGTAGTTCTGACTGCAAAGACAAAGCCCAAAGAAATAATAGAAAAATAAAAACACATTTAAGTTTAAAAATAATGTGGTGTTTTCATACCTCTCATTGGATAAATTTTCAAAGCAATGTACAAGTTAGAAAATTCCAGTGCTTCTTGGAAATATTTTTCATCTCCAGTCCCTAAGAAATGCTCCAGCACTAAATTCTCAGTCCAAAGATGTTTCACCAACTTAGCTACTTCGTATCTAGCCACAGCATTCAAGACTACAGCTCTCCTAATGAATGGTGACTGTTCAACATAAAGCTAACAGCACTTAGACAAATTACAGCAACATCCACAAGGTTAAACACACATATGTTCTGGTATCACAGTAGGTGATCTTTCCTGTGGAAAGAAACAGACATGACTAGATTCTGACCTTTCCATACCGAAAAAAAATGTGAATTACAAGTGAGATTTTGAAGCTATCCTGCACAGAGACCAGCATGATCAGCTGGTATCTGCCCACAAGCCCCAAGCTAGATTTAGCGACTGGACTCTAATATTTTCAAAATTTCACTGTCAAAACACCACACCTTGGTTTGTCTATTGCTTAAATCTTTCTCCCATAACTCTTTCATCTCCTATGTTCCTCACAGCCCCTACCTAGAACATTTTCCTACTGAATGTCTCTTCCCAAGAGGATCCTGCTTTTATCTGTCTCTCACTATGAAACAGAAAAATCTGAGCTGATTCCTGATTTATTTCTTAACCAGGAAAGAAATCCATCCCCTTGAAAGAACTGAGCACAAAAGAATGCTTTATTTGTGCAGCCTTACATTGCAAACAACAACTAGGAAGAAGAGGGGAAACATACCCTTTTCTTTTTGAACTTTGCTGGAAACGTCTGTCACTGACACTGAATATTGCTATTATTCAGGTATAAATCATAGGAGAACCCAGTAGTCTGTCTTTTGACTAGAAATTAAATAATATACTCTAGTGATTCCTCTCAGAAACAGTGACCTAGTTCTGCTACCTACACTGTGTCAGCTCTTCCTTTCAAGACCGAAATTACCTTTGCACAAAGATTACTGTGACAACCAAACGATTGTTTGTCAGCTTTAGAGTTAGGCATAAAGCCTGAATAAAAAATAGCTCTGTTAAATCAAAGACCATCAAAAGAAACTATTTATAGCAATCATTTGCTGCTGACACACTACCCACAAATTAACTGTTCCCCTGGACTTCAAAATGAGTGTTAAACTTGCTCATAGGTGATCACAACGAAGTACAAAGGAAATTAAAACTGAGGTCCCCCAGAGAGCTGTCACATCAGCAGTGACTTCCTATTTGCCAGTAGGGAGTGCTTTGATTTCACTTGCACATGGATTTAAGTAGTGAAACTACAAAAAAGCTATAGAAAACTATAGAAACTATTCTCTATATCAAAAGAAGCAATTTGTTTTTCTCTATTTTGTATAGATCTTTTAAATTTTAGCATGCCATTTTGCCCCAGGTTTGCAGTGTGTTAGTTCTTTCCTTTCCCTCTGATTGTTACTATTCACATTGCAGTATCCTTCAGGAGTTCTGCCCAGTACTAAAGTGGTATTGCTGCCTTGCAGTCTCATATTGAAGAGCAAGCACAAGGCAATAAAAAGTACGGTGCATTTGCTGCTCCAGAGGTTTTATTTTGCTCTAAGTAATCGCTCCAAGTTATAAATGGTAGATAGTAAGTATATAATACAGCAATTGCATTATCTCCATTTTGCCCATGGATATCTAAGGCACAACAGGACACAGGGTTTTCCTCCCTACCTGTTCCTCCCTGTGGCCCATCTCCTAGGTACATATGGAGATATACAGGAATCAGCAGTTTACCCTCTGCAAGAGCTGGCAGGAACTGGAGGACAATCATTTGCCAGACAAAGAAGAAGTTTGCAGCATCACTAAGAACCAGACCCCTGTCACCTAAGCCACAGTTCTGTGCCACTAGCAACCACAAAATATCCTGTTCATAAATAAATGGTTACAAGTTTTTTGAAATACAACTGCAAATTTAGGAATAAGCACTTATATCAGCAGAGGTTCTAAAACGTGGTATGTCAAAGGAGTATATCAAAGAAATGCACTGAGAAAAATAAAACAGTGTTCCATCTCACTGTACTATTCCATTTTCTCATTGTGCTGTTACATCTGGAGAAAACGAATGAGAAATAGTATGCATCTAGAATGTACAAAACTGCCCCAACTACCTCGCCATGCTCCGTGAAGAAAAAGAGACTTTTCTCTGTCATTTACACTGAAAAAAACATTAAAGGACCTTGTTATCATGACGGGGAGCTTCCTAGATGAAGAAGAATTTACATTTTCATTGGGGAACCTTATATTCTTTGAATGGATTTGGCCTATTATCACATCAACCTCTTAGACCTCTTTAGAAGAAAAACTGGAATGAGCTGATTTGCACAGAAGCTCTACTGTACCAGAACTGCACTGTGACTAATTGGCTGTCCATGAGCAAACTTTTCTTTAGCCCTGTGCTGAGTTTCAGCATCCATGCAGGGACAGGAATGACTCTCACACATTGATACAATGCACAGCCGATTCCCATTTATTGCTCTGCTTGCGTGGTTATAAACATTTTCCATATCTGCACACGCGATCACGCTTATTCGGATAGGCTACAGACGTAAATCACGCGCTGTTCACGCACCCCACATTCCCTTATGATTGGTAACTATGCACTAACGCCAATAGCAACAGGCTGCCTCCACGTCCTTCAACACATCTTGTTTTTGCTAACCCACACCATGTTTATTCTTAGCTGTCCTTTCCAGTGGCCTGTCCAGCTATGCTAACTGTTTCTCTTAAGCGGCCTAGTCATGATAAATCTCAAGCTACATCGACACCAACAGCCCTGGGAAAAATTCTTGATACTTAAAATAGAAAGACAAGTATCATTATCATTTAATTTCCAACGGGTTTATAATTGTTGACCCTCAGACAAAGAGCTGTTCTTGTCTAGTGGATAATAAATTTCACTTCCAATTTCCTGATAGTGCTAAGTGATGAGTGGCTCCATTTCCTGCCCCATGTTTTCTTTTAATGAACAGATTCTTATTATCAAAACCCTGATTGACCATTTTGAGATTATCCAAGCTCTGGAGACATTCCATAAATCCAGTACTGCTAGGAAAGCCTGTATTGTTCTTTACAAAAACTGATCACCCAAAAGTTTAAATTACCCCATCAGCCCCTCAGGAACATGCGACTAACTGACATCCACTTATATGATAAGTGAAAATATCCAGTCATGCATGCATAAATGACTGATAAATGTATAACCAACAGCACACTTACCCATCCAGTCCTGTCTTCTACATACTCAAAGTTAATAACTGCAAAGCAGCTTGAGAAAATATCTCAAGGATGGAAGGGGCAAAAAGCCAAATAATGAAACCAATATATGTTTTATTTACTCCCATATATCGGTCTTCCAGAGCAGTAACATACTCTGCTGAGAATGAGGAATGTGAAGTTTGCTCAGTAAACAAGGACAGACAGATAATTTGTTAAGAAGTCAAATTCTCCTTCTGCATTCTCCGGCTTCCAAATTCCTCTATACCAACAGTATATTCTTAATGAGAAATTGCTTGTGACAAAACAGAGAGAATGAGAAACTGCGTAGCCATTCCAACAGTGACAGTGTGAGCGCTTCTGTCATAAACACTGACATCAATGGCAACAAAGAACAAAGACAGAAGCTGTGTGCTCTGTGCAATTAAAAAAAAAAAAAAAGCAAGTGTATTCCAGCAAGGTGCCACTAAAGACAGTCCCAAGGAAGTATTTATGAACATAAATGCCTGATAAGAACCAGGTCTGTTTGGTGTTCCTATCCTTTCATTCTTCATAGTGAAAAAACCAAACAAAAGTAAACAAATGTAACTTCTGGGGGGGTTGGACTAGAGAACCTCTAAAGGTCCCTTCCAACCCAAAACATTCTCTGATTCGAACATCTCTTAGACTGACCATCCATGATGGGGGAAAACTAAACTTTTGTACATAATTTATTTATTTTTAAATTGCTGTGGTAGGAGTTCAAAATACATCAATGAATACTGCAGAAGTGGGTCTTACCTCTGTATAAAATTCCTGCTATGCCAGTGAGGAAGTATGAAGTTTCTGCATGAAATCCTTAGTTTCATAGTCAGGATCCCCACACCAGGGCACCTTATCATTCGGTGTCTTATTAACATACATGTAAAATGGAATTCAATGCCTCTTCAGCCCAATGTATTCAGATTTGTGGGGAGTGCTATAATACAAAAGAACTCTAGCAGTTCAGTTAGCTACTTCAAAAGACAGATCCTTAAATTATGCAAAAGTGATGAGAGGAGGGTACCCAAATCCAGGCTGGTACTCCTGGTGCTGTTCCCAGCTGGCACTAAGAGGTGGAAATTTCACAGACAAGCATTTTGCCAGAAAATTTAGCCAAGTACAGCTCACTGAACCTTTTCCAGCCTCAGAATGCTATGACAAGTTGAAAGGACCATTATGTTCTTTTAGTCATATTAGATTAATTAATTTGCCATGCTCTCAGCTGATGTGCCAAGTCTCCCACCAAACTGAAATACCTGTGAAGAGGAAGATTCCCTACAGCTCATATGTCGGTTTGGTGTTCAAACCATTCCTTCTTCCAAATACAGAGAAATCAGAAAGAAGCAAGCTAGCTTGGACTGCAAGGTAACAACCTCTTTATTTTAAGCGTGATCTCATAAAGCAGGTAGATTTTAGCTAATCCACTCTTCAAAGCCTCTTGAGATGCTAATTCCATAATGTCATAATGTAGCGACATCTAGAACTGATATCCAACCTTATACTCCATGAGAGCAAATGAAAGTGTCTTCCTGCTTGGCTCTTAACTGCTACTCATAGTAACTGATGGCTGTTATCTTCAGCAGCAAGTTGCCACATACTTGAAAACTTTTCCCTCTCAGTTTTCTCTTCTCTAGGTTAAATTGTTTCTCTTGCATCATTTTTCATAAAATTATCATCTTTGTTTTTTGGCTGTTCCCCTGCTCATTGTCTAATCTCTCTACTTCCTTTTGAAGAGTGGTGCCAAAAAGTCACACAACTTCAAACGACGCTTGACAAACACCAAGGCCAAGAATTCTCCTTCAGTTTTTAAAAAGCTCTTTTGTTTGTACTACATAAATCAGCATTTTAAATTTTGCAACTGCATGACATCAGTTTGTCTTTGGACACAGTCTACTATAAAAGCCTGATCCTTTCCTCCACCCTAACAAGATATTACCCAATCTGCATATATACACACACATTACAAGCAGCAATTGCAGAAATACCAGTATAAATTAGCCAGAGTGATTGTCACTGTGTTGCCAGCCTGTCCCATGGGGTTTTGTCTTCTTCTTTTTGCTCATTGCTACAATACAATTTCCAAGCTGAAAAAAATAACAAATAACTGGCTTATCAATAGCAACGAAAAAACACAGCTACGAGGCATCTCAATATGACAAGGCAACGCAAGAGTCAGCAAGGTAAAGCCATAGATGATTTCATCTAGTGCTGGCAATAGTCCTGCTTGGAGCAGAAGGTAGGGCTGGTGACCTGTTGGAAGTCCCTTCCAACCTATGTTTTTGTGGGTCTTTTGTACAATGACTAAAGGCAATTAGCAGTTTGGAGAATGGGATATAAGCACTAGTAATTCTTAACCACAAACTCACCAATATTTGTGAAGAGTAAAGCAATCTGCCATTTTAGCTAGCACATGTGATCTGCACTGAGAAATACTGTTCACAAATTCCCTGTATTTATTGTAATGACTTTATTTTAAAAATAAAAAATACAAGATTACTTTTTCTTCTTATCTAGATTTTCTTCTTACACATATCTGTCAAGGCCTATTTTGATTAAAATTAGGACTCAGCAGGAATAGATAAACCAGCATTGCAGATATTTTGTTAAGTAATTTTAATGTGCTAAGTATGCCAAAGAATTTTTGCCAGCTGGTCAAGGGAGGTGATTCTGCCCCTCTACTCCACTCCAGTGAGACCTCACCTGGAGTCTTGCATCCAGCTCTGGAGCCCTCAGCACAGGAAAGACATGGACCTGTTAGAGCGGGTGCAAAGGAGGCCGCAAACATGATCGGAGGGCTGGAACACTTTTCCTGTGAGGAAAGGCTGGGAGAGCTGGGGCTGTTCAGCCTGGAGAAGAGAAGGCTCCAGGAAGACCTTATTGCAGCCTTCCAGTACTTGAAGGATGCCTATAAGAGAGCTGGAGAGGGACTTTTTACGAAAGCATGTAGTGACAGGACAAGGGGCAATGGCTTTAAACAGAAAGAGGGTAGATATAGATTAAATACAAGAAAGAAATTCCTTACTATTATGGTGGTGAGACACTGGACCAGGTTGCCTAGAGATGCTGCATCTGCCCCTCACTGGAAATGTTCAAGGCCAGGTTGGTTGGGGCTTTGAGCAACCTGGTCTAGTGGAAGGTGTCCCTGCTCAGGGCATGGGGGTTGGATCTAGATGATCTTGAAGCTCCCTTCCAACCCAAGCCATTTTATGATTCTAGGATTACCAAAATATACCTTTAAATCAGTAAGTCAAATACTGAGTATCTGTATGCATCGATTGGACTCTTTCCAGTTGCTGGGTGGGAACCCAGCCTAACTTCTGAGGCCTGTAGCACAGGTTTCTGCTCCCGAGCTTCTGCTAGAACGTCTTCATAGTGCAGCAGAGAGGACTAGCTGCTATCAGAACAAGACTCATCTGCATCCTGTGTTTTGCACCAAGAGGTGCTGGTCCATTATGGTTCCAGTAAGAAAGACACTTGGACTTTGTCAAACTCCATTTACAAGAGCTAACACTATAAAGAAAGACACAATAGTGTAGATTACAATCTTGCTTCCCTTTAGATGCTGAAAACGCTGAGGGGTGCAGCATTTCCAACCCACATACAGCACACTTTGCAGACCCTGTCTGTAAGAGATGCCCCCCATTTGGATCATTCAAGCTATCGCAGGACCTTCTTGCAAGGAAACAACTTTATTCATCATTCCTAGAGTCAAGCAGGACAGGTGTTCACATGAGAGCTTGCTGCAGTGTTAGATATAGGCAAGGCAAGGCCAGGAAGGTACCCAGCTGGAGCTGCCTACTGGCTCCTCCACTCCAGTGAGCTGGCTGACTTTATCCTGAAGCCCAGGAATCTGTGCAGCCCAGCACAGCCCTGAAAGCCAAGCTGTATGTGCAGCACAACGCACCTGCTTAGTTTAAATTTTATGTGGATCACCATCTCCTCAATGTCTTCTGGTCAGGTTCTCCACACTCTGCTAGACCTTTGCCCTACCATGAGATGCAACAGGCCCTTGAAATACAGTTTTTCCTCTGCAGTGAACAGAAAGGCAAATCAGACAAGCAGACAAGTAGGCCACATGGAAACTTCCACATTGTAGAAATCTGAAGTTTTGCAGATCACAGAATCACAGAATCACAGAATCACAGAATAGTAGGGGTTGGAAGGCACCTCTGTGGGTCATCTAGTCCAACCCTCCTGCCGAAGCAGGGTCACCTACAGCAAGGTGCACAGGACCTTGTCCAGGCGAGGCTTGAATATCTCCAGAGAAGGAGACTCCACAACCTCCCTGGGCAGCCTGTGCCAGTGCTCCGTCACCCTCAGAGGGAAGAAGTTCTTCCTCATGTTCAGACGGAACTTCCTGTGCCTCACTTTGTGCCCATTGCCCCTTGTCCTGTCACTGGGCACCACTGAAAAGAGCTTGGCCCCATACTCCTGACACCCACCCTTCAGATATTTGTAAGCATTTATTAGGTCCCTTCGCAGCCTTCTCTTCTTCTGGTTGAACAAGCCCAGTTCCCTCAACCTCTCCTCGTAGGGGAGATGTTCCAGTCCCCTCATCATGCTCGTAGCCCTCTGCTGGACTCTCTTCAGTAGCTCCTCATCTTTCTTGAACTGGGGAGCCCAGAACTGGACACAGTACTCTAGATGAGGCCTCACTAGGGCAGTGTAGAGGGGAAGGAGAACCTCCCTTGACCTGCTGGCCACACTCTTCTTGATGCACCCCAGGATCCCATTGGCTTTCTTGGCAGCCAGGGCACACTGCTGGCTCATGGTTAACCTGTTGTCCATCAGGTTGCTCAGATGGCAGCTGAGCCCTTTTATTGTTATTGTTCCTCTAGTTCCTTAACTTGGGCTGAACTAGTTAAAAAGAAAAACTGAACTGGGTATCTCTTATTTAATTTGAACAATGTAAACAGTCTACAACGGTTGTATGCATTAAGTCACTATGGTTGCAAGTCCAATACCAGATATTCAAATTACCACAGAAGATCCAAAATACAGTGTAATTAAACAAAAACTGTTAAAAGAAACCTACAAACCCGAACATTTATTACCCACTAAGTCGAAGACATCAGCTGAAACAAAATTACTTGTTAACTTTATTTGTTACAGGTAGCCATGAGGATCTTGGTGTCCTGCTGTGATTTCAAAAGTGCCGAGGAAGTCCAGCAGGTGCCTGGGACAAAAATTACACAACAGAAAAAACCTACTCAGTGCCACCACTTGGTGGCTTTTCCAACATAGCCAAAAAATGTATCTGCAAAACGTGTATTCTTATAATGACAGCAATATGCTATATTCTTCAGCACAGATAAGATGTGACAGCTAGAATGACAGTTTCTTTCACCAGCCCCAACTGGTTTTAATGCATTTGCGGTTAAGAATTTTTCCTTTGGCAGACTCTTCAGAGCCTGACCACAGCTGAAGTTCTAGGCTTTTTCTCTCATCTGATACTAACCTAGCCTTACCATGAATCCTGCCCCTAAGCTAAGCCTTGGCACAAGGTCTCCAGCCATGGCCAGGGCACAAAATTTCTCAGAGGAGGACGGCTTTTTCAGCCCACTTCTTCCTTTGATGGACCCTTTGAAGGCTTCGCTCCAGCTCAAACTCTAAAACTTTCCCCTAACACCTCAATTTTTCTCAAAATTTCTCATTGTGAGTAGTCACTGTACAAAGGAAACATGGAAATGTTGGTGGGAAGGGACCTCTAGAGGTCACCTAGTCCTAAGTCTAAATCTTTGAAATTTGTGTCCAATTTGTTCCAATTTTATGGCTGTACAGTCACTGTAATTTGGCACTTGGCAGATTATTAACAATATTTATGATTTTTTCCCCAGTGAAAACATTGGTGCTTAGGACTCTCCTGCAGCGTGCCATGCAGTCTAAATCTTCTAATCCTAAATTAAGCACTTTTGCTTTGACCTCTGAAACAGTGTAGACCAGATCTAATTATTTTTTCTTTAATCAATATGTCTTTTTTTCCCCATTGTGAATTGAATGCAGCACAAAGACCATACTTTCCATGCAGGTCACAGGGCAAGATGTATTGATCAAAAGAAAGACAGTTATTTCTCCTTTGAACACATTGTACAATGAAAGCAAAAGTGGCCTGATTTACTTCAGGTAAGCAAACCCGGCAGTTTCCTGCCAGTGCTTTCACAGAGGGCTTCTCAAGACCTCATCCTTCTACCTGTGATCATAGCACAGTGCATTTATTTCCACAAAAAAAAAAAAAAAACCTATCACAACAAAATCAAATACTTTTACTATTTAAGCAAAATTGTCACCCTGCTTTTTGGAAGTGTATCCAAAGAGAATAGCAAAGCTAACATACATAGCTGTGTGCAGAATTGTTGATAAATCTGATCCTGAAATATATAATCTGTACATTACAGGATGGGCAGAGTTTGTCTGAAACGGGAGGTGAAGAACCCTGAAACAGAAGTGTGTATACAGGACGAGTATGCATTTTTTTTAGAAGGAAGTGAAATCTTCTAGAACAGAGAAACTGATCCATATTTCACCTTCACAATGTTGCTGAATTGCAGTCAAAGCTACCATTCAGCGTGACCTGGACAGGCTGGAGAGTTGGGCAGAGAGGAATCTGATGAAATTCAACAAGGGCAAGGGCAGGTTCCTGCACCTGGGGAGGAACAACCCCATGCACCAGTACAAGCTCAGGGCTGACCTGCTGGAAAGCAGCTCTGCGAGAGTGACCTGGGTGTCCTGGTGGATGACAAGTTGACCATGAGCCAACAGTGTGCCCTGGCTGCCAAGAAGGCCAGTGGGATCCTGGGGTGCATCAAGAGGAGTGTGGCCAGAAGGTCAAGGGAGGTTCTCCTTCCCCTCTACTCTGCCCTGTGAGGCCCCATCTGGAATACTCTGTCCAGTTCTGGGCTCCCCAGTTCAAGAAAGATGAGGAGCTACTGGAGAGAGTCCAGAGGAGGTCTACGAGCATGATGAGGGGACTACAGCACCTCTTCTATGAGGAAAGGCTGAGGGAGCTGGGCTTGTTTAGCTTGAAGAAGAGAAGGCTGCGAGGGGATCTGAGAAATGCTTACAAATATCTGAAGGGTGGGTGTCAGGAGGATGGGGCCAAGCTCTTTTCAGTGGTGCCCAGTGACAGGACAAGGGGCAATGGGCACAAAGTGAGGCACAGGAAGTTCCGTCTGAACATGAGGAAGAACTTCTTCCCTCTGAGGGTGACGGAGCACTGGCACAGGCTGCCCAGGGAGGTTGTGGAGTCTCCTTCTCTGGAGATATTCAAGCCCCGCCTGGACAAGATCCTGTGCAGCCTGCTGTAGGTGACCCTGCTTCGGCAGGAGGGTTGGACTAGATGACACACAGAGGTGCCTTCCAACCCGTACTATTCTGTGATTCAGTGACTCATTAGACTGAGGTAGCACATGACTTCTACAACGGTCACTCAGGTTAACATCCCTCCCAAACAAATCCTAATGATACCTTACAGTCTGGGCCTCCCAAAACTACTACAGCATTTACAATTTATAAGTCCTCAGTAGGAGCACACCTCACTGGCCTTGTCAGCATAATGAATATTCCTCCCTAGATGAAAGACCTATATTCTAAACTTCTGAAACATGCTGAAAGCTCCACTTACCACTATCTACCTAGTCACCTTAGCTAGCATCAGATTTTGCAAATATACTGTCTCACAAGCCTGCATACAACATTTATATACGTCTGCAGAAAGTTAAGTTTTCTTAAAACTAATTAACTTGGAGATCATATCATTCTTCAGTTACTAAGTGGCAGAGAAATCGTGATGTATCACAGAATCACGAATCACAGAATAGTAGGGGTTGGAAGGGACCTCTGTGGGTCATCTAGTCCTGCATTACAACCTCTGCAGCTCTTTAGCATTCTCACATCATCATCCAATCTCAAATAGTTTTCTGGTTGAAGAAAACTCAACCAAATTCGCTGAAAGTAACAGAACACTCACCAACATTAATGTGTGTATCACTCTTCAGTTAACTTTGTTTTACAAAAACAAGAAAATGCTCAGATTATTACAATAATGCATACCCAAACTTACTTAAGATAGGTAGATATTTATATATCCAATTCAAAAATATATTTCTCACCAAACATAGGAAATACAAGCAGAAAAAGAGTTGATGTGTTGACTTACATTTAGATTCATTAACATTTTGAAATTACAATTAAAGTTTCTTGAAAGACAGTGGGGAAGATGCATATGGTTCCTTTTTGCTGGAACAAGAGGAAACTCTCAGATTTGTGATGCTCCTGTGTCTTCCCAGAGTTTACACTGTCACCCATTACGCCTCACAACAGTAAAATCATGGTGGTAGAACCACAGATTAAAAGAAGGCTGAAAAGGACATTGTGGGTCTCCTCCTCACCGCACATCAAGGCAGGATCAGTTATCTGTGTCCATTTCAGAGAAATCTTCTTCAGGTTGCTTGTAAAAAGACTCCTGATGATGATGATAGCAATATCAGCTCCCACAGCAATATTCTGTAGTGTTCCATTATCCATACTGCCACATAGTGTTTCCTAACGGTTAACATCAGGTTGCTTGTTTCTCCATAAGTTATAAGCTCATTATTTTTTGTCTTACTCATCACCTTCTAAGCTCCTTATTTTTTGCCCTACTCATCAGAGTCGTGGAGAACATATTACTCCCCTCCTCTCTACAACAAAACTTTATATATTTGAAAACTGCAATCTAATGCCATTCTTATAGTGTTTCTGTGTACAAAATCACATTTTTTTCTAATACACTTTTTATTTGTAGGTATATGAAGTTTAGCCAGAAATAAAGGACAGTTTCCATCACCTTGCTGGCTAAATGCTGAAGTTGTTTCCATACTAACACCAACCTCGGTGACTATAAACTTCTTGTATTAGAAAATCTTAAAACCTCATATACATATTTCACAACAATTGACTTACTAAAATAAGAGTGGAAGGAGATTTAAGAGGTTATCGAGTTCCCCCTTTTCCCAGGAGATCATTCTTGGTTAAAATTTAATCAGTGCTCTTACTCACTATTTCTCTTTATAACAGAGCGGAAGTTAATCAGCCCAACAGATTTTCCATATAATAGGCTTTACTTACCTTGTCTGCTATAAGAATCAGTACTGTTATCATTATCTAAAGTGCTGCACAGGTGGAAGTCTTCACAACCAACCAAGTTCAATGAGTTCAACAAAATCCAAGTGCTAGGTTGCATATTCTTGAGTGCCATCTAGTGGTACTTCAGCTATTTGGACACTGTCTTGGAGCTAACTGAGCTGGTCCATGACTGCACTTCACAAATAATAACATAGGTTGCTTTCTCTGTTGATCCCAGTGGTAATGTTTAATTTCCTGTAATCACAGGCAGTATCAGAGGGCAATAAGTGTGTGAGTTGCCACCAATTGGAGACCACAGCTATACAAAAAATACTGTATTTCTAATGTGTTCTTATGTCAATTCTGATGAAATCAATAGAGAAAGATGCTTAGGTTCACCACACGACGATAGGATTCCAGTTAATTTTAACACAGGTTTACTACTATACTATAAAATTTGTGCTAGTTTTTACTTTGGCAAGTCTTACTGAGTATCAGAGACCCTGAAAAACCGGGTTTTATAGATCTGTCTTCTTGTACCTTTCCACATTAACAAAATTTAAGATTACCTTAGAATCACATTTTGTGACATATGAAAAGCAAATACTCTAACTCTTAACAGCGCATCCAACCAACATATAGCTCATCAACGCCTAGTTCTCTATTCATTAGAGCTCCTTTATCCTCTAGGAAGGACTGTAGTTAACACACCACCTTTCTCCTTAAGACTCTGGCCTGGGCAGCCCAGTGTCCATTTACAGTTGGGTTAAGGAAAGACAGCTTTTAGTGAAAGACTGCAGAGAAGTGCAAACTCATCTTTGGACCCACATCTAGACACGTAGTTAGCCACTTTGCTCTGCACCCACAGGGTTAACAAGACGCTAAAAACACATAAGCTGAAAAGAAAAAAGCTTGCCTGTATTATAGGACGTGATGGAAAAAAAAATTGTTTTCTATGGGTCTCAAAACAAAAGTGTTTTAACCTTGACCATGTAAGCCTGTGAAATTGTCCTAATTTCTTCTTCTCAGTAGCATCAAAGAGCATGCTCGCTCCTTTCATAATCGTTCTGCTACATTGTGTGGAGAGAAGAATGACTTGGGGTTTGACGCTGCAGATTACAAATATTGTTATCCCACAAACAAGGTATCAGAAATGTTATTTGACCAACTTGCAATTATATCTGGACCTAAATCATTGATAATTAATTTCCCTAACAGCAATTAAGATATGATGCAACTCATTCCCAACATGACTGACAGGTAAACCACCCTGCGTGCCTCTCCCAGCACCCACCTCTGGGCCAGCATCACAGAGCCTGAAGCACCACCGCTGCTTCTACACCTGTGGTTTGGCTTGGGGCAAGGGTGCAGTTTCAAGGCAAATCCCCCACTGTCTCCAAATGCCAGGCCAGACCATAAAGCTGTCTTGGTGCATGCAAGGTACCTTCCTCCCAGAGGAAGCAAAACTGGATTTTCCACTTGATGTACACACCAAATGTGCTCCAACCCCTTGTTAGGTGCTTCAAGGTTTCCAGCACTTCACCCTTTTCCTAAGCAATGCCAATCACTGTATGCTGGATTTCGCCTAGGAAATCACGCAAGTATAGGGCTACAAAGTTTTCTGTGGAGACATCAGGCACACCAACAACCAGCAAGGGTCAAAGATGTAAAAGAACTTGAATGACATGGTCAATAAAACCTTGCCTGCACAAAGCTTATGATGGACAAGTGTGACCAAGGAGGTAAAAAGTGGAGAAGCAAAGTCTAACTAGCTACAGAGACACCTATGGTTGGCTGAGAAAAGGGGAAGGATGACTGAAAGAAAAGCTAGGGATCCACCCCTTTTCCACTACACTTAGTACACTGGCAAATAGCATTCACAGGTAACCTTTCTTCCTCTACCCCATTTCATGTCATTATAGATGCTTAGCATGTCCCTCCACCACATTCACGAAGAGACAGATGACATCCTGTAGAAGTGTCACCCAGGAACACAAACCATTGGCAGAGGGCTCAGCATACAGATTTTGAAGGCATTGCTCCTCACTGTTTCAATACCGATGGAAAAGCGAGCTCATCTGCATTTTCACAGATCTTGCATGGAGAAGGGCAGGCACTCCCAGGGCAAATGATATGGGGAATCTGGTCTGTAACGCAGTGCCTGTCTTCCTTTTCAGAGTCAGACAGCCACGGACACTTCCAGGTGCGATGTGGTAAAGATGGTGAATTAGGACACAGGCTGCTTTGCAGTGTTGACAATGCAGGTATGGCATAACCCACAATGCAAGGAGGCACATGAACACGGCCAGTGTTACTGTACCTGGTTTTGTGTGCGAGGGTTTATATGGATAATGGTGGCAAGGGCGATGACATGGCACTGTCCGTGTGAGGCAGTACAGTGTGGCATTCTTTAAAGCAGCCCACTTAAGGGGACAGTAGGCAATCAGTCAAAAATATATGAGATTAGTTTCATTTGGACAACCTCAAACCACACATGAAATGATGATAGATGATGAAGGGAAACAGAATAAATCTGATGTAAGATAAAATGCCCAAATCACATTCAGAGTGAATGTAAGGTCTCCAACATCAGCTGCTTCAACCTACTGACTCATTCTTGCTGCTTGCTAAGGTCAACACAGCTAATGAAATCTGAGTAACTTCTCTGACTGCCCGAGGAAGTACAGCAGACAGACACCCTGTGGACAGACCCGTAGCGTGTGCTTGACATAGACCTGTCCGGCCAGGTTTCACCTGCAAGGCAAACACAGACTGATTAAAAAGCATTCACAAGGAAAAGCCCACTGTGCATGCTGTAGCTGCCAAAGACCTTGTGGGAAGACAGTGGCATCAGAGGCAGACACTACTTCAGCACTGGTGTCATAGGAGCATCCTCCAAACAGCTGATTTTAAGCAGAAGGGTTCTATCTGCCTATGAGGTAGTCTTATGCAAGGCACATTATGGAAAGGGTGAAGGAGAAAGGAGTTGCCTTATGCTGCTGAACTAGAACAGCTGCCTAACAAATAGTCTTATAATATCTGCAATGTAAGGGAATTTAACACTCGATCAGCCCAACAGAGCGAAAAGGCTGTCAACTGACATAACTGTAAATGAATTAAATGAAGAGTTCTTAAAAATGGACAAATAATTTATGCACCAATTGCAAGGCATATCTTAAAAATTTACAGTACAAATAACTTTAAAACCTGTTACAAAATCTAAACTTACCTCAACTGAGAACATTATCACACCTTTTCTTCTCCACCTGATATTGAGGACTTTACCCCATAAGTAGAGCCATTTCAAGTGACAGCTACATAGATATAAATCAGCTAGGTCACCGTTGCTACATCATCAACAGTGGCATTTACTCCTATTTGATTTGGGGATCAAGAAAAGCAGCTGAGAGAGAGCTACATGTAAGATGTCCTTAGTTTTCTTTTTATTTTGAGGCTGGTATTTAAAAGTATTCAAACCTCATTCAGGCATTCCCTCCCAGTAGTAGTCTGCCAAGAACTCCAGCTGTGGGCCTTAAAAATTAAAGGATTTGCCATTATTGTGCCCATAGGATAAATGAATCATTTAATCTGTGATATAATTTAGCACAGTGCATTCTCCATTTATCACTTCCATGTCACAGCTTTTAGTATGAGCTTCCTCATGCTGTTACATGTTCTTCGGTAAACAAAAAAAAATGCTTTTCTCAGTGCCTTGTCTTAAATTTTTCATTCAATTTCTGCTTTGCTCTTTCACATATACACACCTGAGTCAAAGCTTACTGTCATTCAGCGAGACCTGGACAGGCTGGAGATTTGGGCAGAGAGAAACCTGATGAAATTCAACAAGGGTAAGTGAAGGGTCCTGCACCTGGGGAGGAACAAACCCATGCACCAGTACAAGCTCAGGGCTGACCTGCTGGAAAGCAGCTCTGCAGAGAGGGACCTGAGTGTCCTGGTGGACAAGCTGACCATGAGCCAGCAGTGTGCCCTGGTTGCCAAGAAGGCCAATGGAATCCTGGGGTGCATCAAGAGGAGTGTGGCCATAAGGTCGAGCGAGGTTCTCCTCCCACTCTACTCTGCCCTGGTGAGGCCCCATCTGGAGTCCTGTGTCCAGTTCTGGGCTCCCCACTTCAAGAAAGGTGAGGAGCTACTGGAGACAGTCCAGCGGAGGGTTACAAAGATGATGAGGGGACTGGAACATCTCTCCCAAAAGGAATGGCTGAGGGAGCTGGGCTTGTTTAGCCTGAAGAAGAGAAGGCTGAGAGGGGACCTTACAAATGCTTATAAATATCTGAAGGGTGGGTGTCAGAAGGATGGGGTCAAACTCTTTTCAGTGGTGCCCAGCGACAGGACAAGGGGCAATGGGCACAAACTGAAGCATAAAAAGTTCCAGGTGAACTCGAGGAAGAATTTCTTTACTCTGAGGATGACAGAGCCCTGGAACAGGTTGTCCAGAGGACTTCTAGTGTCTCTTTCTCTGGACATAATTCAAGACCCGCCTGGAGACGGCCCTGTGCAGCCTGCTCTAGGTGACGCTGCTTTGGCAGGGGGGTTGGACCAGATGAACCCCAGATGTCCCTTCCAACACCTACGATTCTGTGATTCTATGATTATGATTCCAGTTGGTTTCGCAAATAAGCCTAGTTTAATTACAGATTAAGTTATGATTTAAAGTTTAACACCTTTAAATGCCGGGCTGTTCAAAAGGCTACATTTTGCAGCATCTGTTCATGTGCAACACAATGTAAATATCAAAATAAAGACACGTACTTAAAGTTCTTGACTTCAAGCAAGTCAGAGACTGATTAAGTAGCAGCCTCAAACCAACCACTTGAATTCAAAATTGCTTTAAGTTCAGCAGTAGTTTTGTAAGCATAGTAGTTGCAGTACTGTATATTAGTATTCAGTGTACTCTTCATGTCTCAAGTAAAATAAAGCCTCTTATTAGCCACAACAAGGTCCAGAACCACAGGTTCTGTGTATCATATGCAAAAAGGAATAAACAACTCAGCAACACAAGAAGAAAACAAAACACAGCTGTACACATTCCTACATCACCAAATTAGCAGCTACTACTTAAGAACATCTTTAATATTTACACACTAAAATGTTTATTTTCCTAAATAATTGAGTAACCCACGAGTAAATAGTTAATAAGGCAGAAGTGCACATTTGCCACAGGATGTGAGGAATTTCCAAAGGGATAAATGCTGAAATGGTTCTCCAATGCCCTGTGTGCTTGTCCCAGGCACTGGTGCACACAGGGAGAAGCACAAATTACCAAATCGCAGCAGCAACAAGTGAGCTTCATTGTGTGCAGAAACATGTCTTACAAATGAGAGGTTCATCATATTATGGGGGAGTAATCAAGTGACATTCACAAAAACTCTTAAAGGTTCAAATACATTAACTCTGCTGCAAGCAGTGTTCCACATAGGATAAAGACACAAAGCCAGATCCTCACCTCTGATAACTTTTGAATACATTGATGCTTCTAAGTCAGTGGAGCTATTGCTTATTTACATTAGATGAGATTACAGCCAATCACAGTGTAATACAAAAGTATACTCATGAAGTATTTTTTCACCTCAAGGCTAACAGTTTCATTCTTGCTTCTGTATTTTCTTTACTAAGACTCTTAGAAATTATTCAACAGTTTCTAACTGAAGAAATACAGGAAAAGAGAAGAGGTACATTGTCAAAGAAGGACTCTAAAAAGGAGCACACTTACAATGGGTTAGGTACCTACCTGCTCTTCATTGCTTTGGAAATCTCTTTTGGAAGTTTGATTATGGAATCAACATTTTCACAGTTTAAAAACAAAACAAAACAAAAAAACAAAACAAAACAAAACAGAACAAAACAAAACAAAACAAAACACACATAAATAGCTGAGCCCAAATTCCAAGATATAGTAAGAAACCAGCCTTCAGTTGACACAAATGACAAAGGAACGCCTAGCGTTTATGAACAAGGGTAAGCCTTCGTTAAGGAAAAGCTGAGCATCGAAAACAGTAAAAGAAGAGACAAAGATCTCATGCATGACAAAGCCCATGAACCCATTTGCACACTGAGCTCTGCTGACTGATGTCTTCAAGACTCAGCGTATGGATTCAGGAATCCATTCACCTACATTTCCTCATGGACTAGCGCTCATCCTTCTCTTGTACAAGAGTGTAGCTTGCATGCAGCTCTGGTACACAAGCAGTTTGCCAAAGACAGGATTAGTCTTGATGTCTGGTTAAAGGTTCAGTTGACAAAGGATTAAAAAAATAACAGCAAAAAAAAATACTTTTTCCTTTACAAAGAAACGTGTAAAAGAAGAAGCCTTCAAAACAATTTTGAATTATTGCAAGGAACTTATCTTTCCCCAAGAGGGCAGTTACTTCTGGGTCAGAATCCAAAGTCCAGGGGCTGGAAAATTTGTGCTCACCCTGAGCACCTTTCACTGATTCCCACTGGGAGAACTTGTGATTCCCAAGCTTGCCTGACCTGAGCTGGTAGTGCTGGAGGCAGAAGTATCAGCTTTTTGGGTCCTGAAAGCAGAACAGTTATGAAAGCGTGGTGCTGCAGCCATCGAAGTTTGCTTGGCTGTGGTTTAGAGCTTATTAACTTGGACAAAACTTTACGCTAACATGACTGGTCTACTTCTCATTCCACAAGCGTAGTCAGGGCAGCTCTACCTTTCCTCCTACAGGGATATGTTACAATATCCTTCATCTGTCAAAATAAAGATCTTATTGTATGGCTATCCTTCTATACAAACCTGTAAGAACTGATTTCCTCAATTCCGCTTTTTACATATATAAGAATATAGACGTTATTCATAAAGACATTTGTTGGTTCTGGATGTTTAAAACTGGAGCCAAATTCTGAATGGTACTCACTACCTTTTTGCTTCTTTCATCATTCTTCTTGATTCTCCTACTTTGTCTGTGCTATGCTCCAAGGAGGCAATCGCAGTTTCAGAATTGAGGCATTGATAAACCTTAGAGCAATCTCAAAATAGAACAGGAAGAAACCCACATGGCAGAGACTAATTCAGAAGGCTTGCCATGGTTCTAAAATTCAACAAAGTTGATAGGATACATACATACATTGTACATACATCCAACTAGATTGGGCTAAGAATGCGTGGACAGAGAGGAGATGTTTAAAGCATAGCTCTGGAGAACTCTGAAATGTTGGAGCTCCACGCAAAGGAGCATAATATTGGTTTGAAATTTTGGGGAGAAAGGTTAGGGTAGGAGCTAGCTGCGCATATGGAAAACAAGCACTTGGAAAAAAAGATACTTTTAGCTTCCATATATCCAGGGGTAAGTTTGACATTTTTAAGACAGAGCAAACTTGTATTTTAAGAACTACATCACATGTTCACTGCTTTTTAAACCTGGAACACCCCAATCAGGTATGCATTCAAAGTACTGGTAAAGAGTGCAGAGTAGACTACTCACTGGTGCAAGGCTATCAGAGTGCTTAACTTTAAGAAAGCTGTTTTAGTCTATTATGTGTATCTATTATGTGTATATGATCTCCAGCTCTTCATAGATAATGCTCTAGACATTCAGGTGTAATTGCACACAAGCTACCAGATACCATAAAGTGGAGTTTCCTGGTTCACCCGGCAGATGTGCATTATCAATCAGACAGCTGTCAAGTGTTCAGTAACTCCTTGATGCATGCAGGTAACCCTGCCTTGTGCCCACAGACCAGTATGTGGCACAGTGTCAGCATCAGGGATATATGTAGAGCACATAGTTCTCAGATCACTCCCACCTCACCTTCTGCTCTTCAAAGTTGTCCCTGCTGTCTCCAGGATACGGTTCACAAGTTTTCTAAACTTACAATTATTCTACGTATGTCCCTACATCTTAATTTACAGAAGTGCTGCATAATCTGTATTTTCACTTTATGTGGGTTGTCTCAACCCTTCTCTTCTCCAAATACTCTGAAAAATTGAAAAGATATCATACGATAGTTGCACAATTATATTTTACTTTTGCACTAAATCTCTCCCTGATTCAGTACCTAAGTGACAGAACCAATGTTGTCCTCTTAAGAGAGTCCTGTCTATAATGCATTTTCTCCCTTATACTCACTGGAAATTGCACAGAGAAGTGTGAGAGACAAGAGCTGGCAGATGTCTCTACAAGGCCACTCAATCATCCCTGACAGGGGACGGAAATAGTGAGAGGTTCCCAGTGACTGGAAAAAGGCAAATATTCCACCCATTTTCAGCAAAAGAGAAGAACAGAGATCTGGGAAGCTACAGGCCAGCCAACATAAAGTCAGTGCCTCAGAAGAACAGGAAGTGTTAACTTCCCTGATAGGATTATGAAGTCATTTCCGGGGAGAAGGAAGACACAAGAGTGACTGGGAATAGCCAGCCTATATTTAGCAAGAGCAAATGATCCTGGCTGCCATCTGTGATGAGGAGACCTGCTCTGTTGACAAAGGGAGAGCAGTGGATATAAATAGCATCCTGGGGTTTTGGCATGGTGTCCCATCATTCCGTAAAAAGATGGGTGGATTGTAACCCAACTAAGTAAAAGACTGGCTGTATGTTGGGGTCAAAGGGCAGTAAAGAAGGATTCAAAGCCTACCTCTTTACTACATAACCTAATTTAGTTCTAGTCTAAAGTAAGTCCAACAGCTACAAGCAGTATTTCTCAGGAATTAATACCGGGACAAATTTCACTTAATGTCTTCATCAGTGACCTGGGCAATGGGAGGGAGTGAACCCCACATGTCTGGATGACTCCACATGGGACACAATGGTTAATAAATTGAAGGGCAGAGTCGCCATTAACAAAGATTTCAGTAAGTTGGAGAAATGAGCTGACAGGAATCCCACAAAATTCAGCAAAGATAAATACAAAGCCTTTCACCTGGGATGGAAGAGTGCTTCACTATAGGCTGAGCACAGCTGAGGAGAAGCTTTGCAGAGAAAAACTTTAGAGATTCTGGCAAAGACAGAGTTAAACATGCATCAGCAGCATGCCCTTGCAGCAGTGAAGGTACTGCATACTGCACTGCATTAACAAGACAGTAGCCATAAAAGAGATTACTCTTTTCTCTGTGGGACTAACGAGGCCAGACCTGGAGTTCTGTGCCCAGTTAAGGGGCCCTCAGTGCCAAAGAGACAGCAAAAAAATTGAGTCCAGCAGAAGGTTACTACTGTAAATCAGGGGTTGGAGTACATCATGCATGAGGAAAGGCTGAACAAAATGTGTTTCCTAGCCTGTGGGACTCAGCTCCACCATTTTTGTGATGTCTCAGAAAATTCGCTGCCATCTTAAGTCTCCCCTAGCACCCCAGCTAGCTACAGGGGAAGGCTTTCCATATCTGCAGCCTGACTGGCCACGGCTGGCTAGCAACCGGAGAGACACTGACCAGACGGCAACTACCCAGTGACAGGATAGGGGGAAGAAGCTCACCAAGAAGAAGGAGCAGCAGAGAGGCCACATCTTGGAGACTCGCAGGTACAGATGTGATTGGTGCAAAAGTGACTGGTGTGAAGGTGATTGGTGTGAAAGGCACCCAAGATTGACTCAGATATAAAAGGACCCTCTGAGAGACTGTGGGTGTGCACCCACCACCCAATACTGAGAGACTACTGCCGGGTCATCAACAAAGTACCCACGGGATGCCGCAGGACTCAGGGTGGTGACAATCCCTGTTTCCTTTCACAGTGCTAATCCGTCTCTCTCTCTCTCTTTTCTCTCTTATCTCATCGGTTCCTTCCTTCCTTCTTCCTCTCCTTCGTGCCACTTTTGTTAGACCATTACCTCCAGAGCTGTTGTGAATAAATCGTGAGGTTGGTTCGTTTACTGTTATCATGCCTCGGTTGTGCTTTGTCCAAACTCAAGGACTGCGACTCTATTTCATTATCAGTCAGTGTTCAGAAGGGAGTATTCTATCTGCAGGTGGGTACAGCACCGCATGTTGTTCTGTGGGTGGGCTCCACAAGGGCTGATGGCATTTTGGTTTCTCAGGCGGGCTTTGTGAGTGGCTGACTGCGTTGTTTTCCAAGTTAATGTCGTATGACTGTGTGTAAATGAGACGTACAAACAAGTATGAAGCAAATGCAGAGTGCTGATACACAGTTTTGCTCTCCCACAAGGGAAGCAGCCGGAGACAAACACAGCATAAGAACAGAGTGAATGTTGAACTTTTAATTATCACATTGTTGTTCAAAACCAAATATCAAAAACGGACATAGCCTGGAAGAGAGAAAGCTAAAAGAATGCCTGATTGGTCTCTCCCACTACGTACACTGGGGTGACAGGGAAAGAGAGCCAGACTTTTTCAGAGGGTCACAGTAAAAGAAAAATGGTCTATAGCCACAAGTTGCAAAAAAGAATATTCCAAATGGAAGTAAGGAAAAATTCTTCTCTGTAACAGTGTTTAGGCACTGGAACATGTGGTCTGGAGATATTTTGGGGTCTTCATCCTTGAAGATTTTCCAAACTCATCTGAACAAATCTCCAAGTAACCTGGACTAAGTTTGATCTTGATCTGACTCTGAATAGAAGCTTAGGCTACATGATTTCCAGAGGTATCCTCCTACCTAAATCTTTCTATGATTCTGTGAACAAGAACACCTCAGGAAGAGAAACACAAAAAAAAACCCCATACAGTGCCCTTGAAAATTAGATTTAGAATTACAAAATGAGATTCTAATTAGAAAGTTAGAAGATTAGAAAGTTAGACGATTAGAAGATTAGAAAACTTCTCCTTGCTCTGTTGTGGAGTTTCTACAGGGTAGTTGCAAGGACACGAGACATTTATGGTCTGGTCGATCACTTCTTGTAAATTTTAAATTTCCTAGAGTTGTCCTTCTTTGAGGTTTGATCTAAAGACGTACCAAGTACTCCAGCCTGCAACTGAAGGCAATAATTTATTACAGTTTATATAGAGTAACAGTTACGTAATGCTCAGTACTCTATAAAACATACTGGATGTCTCAGTTACTGAAGACCACCAACTCTCAACTGCCTTTGCACCTCACTTTTGTAAAATGGGGATGATAATATCCCCTTAACTTTCTGGAATTTGGAGAAGATTTACCGATGAGTAGGGTGCACCCAAGTGCTAGAATGTTGTGCATCATCTGCCTTCAAACCAGCATGTGAATATTATTCAATAATTAATTAAAGGATACACCCTGGAAAAAAAAAAAAAAGTGAGAAAAGTACTGAATAGCTGCTCATCAAGCATGCACCATCCATCCTGTTCACCTGATCACCTGATAAAGGGCTGCAGAAAGAAAAGAAAACAGGATAGGAGGTTAGGCTATAGTTAGATACTTCTTCTTAAACAAGACCAGAGAAAAAATGTAGAAGGAATAAAATGTGTAAAGGCAACCTTGACCCAGCTAAGTTTCAAGCACCTGAGTTTGTAACAGCAAAAATGTTATTTTGGTGCAGTAAGAAACACGAGTTCTGAACCAACTGGCAAGAAACAAGTAATGACACCATAGCAGTCTAGTCAGTGGGATTGTGCTTGTCAATGAGATTCATTTCACATGCAGTAGATGCCAACAGGCTTACCAAGGTTCACATAGAAGAAATCACATTTTTGATACAAAGTTAGACTATTATTTCATCTAAGTTCGTGTTTATCATGCCCAGCTTTCATATCAGATCTTACAACACCTTTCCATTTCACCTTTTTGATTGCAATAAATCTAACAAATGCAGGCTGCACTCACCTTGAGGAAAGATAGGGCCAAATGCCAACGTTATGGTACAGATAAGGAAAAAGAAAAAGTAAATTTCATTTCCTGTCAACATGTTTTTCTCTGGGCACTTTGATCTTACCTTATGCTGAATACTGATAACACCCTGCATTCTATTATGTAATTATACCTGTGTTGTGCTCATTGATTAAGCACGACAATTACAGACGACTGTGCAAGACTCTCCTCCTCAGTTCTGCATTGAGCCTTCTGGTCAGACAGAGGTAGCTGACACAGAAACTTCCTTTTCTTGGGATAGGTAATGGGTGCTTTTAAATTGTTACACAAAAGGCTAAGTTCACCTGACCTTAAAATCAGAAATAAAGATAAGAAACCTCACTGAAGAGTCCAAATTTGGAACAGTCTAAAGAGCAGTTTTTCTTCCCATCAGTGTTCCTGCTGCTATGGGGAACATTTATTCTCTGGGTCAGAAAAAAAAGAAAAAATCAGAGAACAGTTGTGTCTAGAAGTTATGGTAGAAGGTTTGATATTACATAAAGATGCACCACAGCTCATTGCATTGGAGAACACATGACAAACAAACTTTCTGTTGTACACATTTCAAAGAAAAATGCCCCCAACTAAGCCTATAAGAGAATCAGATATATTGAGGTATTAACAGACACCTTGTAAAAATGTTATTTGATCCAAGCTTCCTGAGCCCTTAAAATATAAGATAACAAAATATAATGCAATAAATTCTGGATAAGAATGTTATTTTCCCTGTCTCTAAGTCATAAGTGCAACTTCAGTCTCCAGGAGGGCCTCTGTGGGGATGGATAGCATACTCTAAGGATGGCAGAGCTCTAAAACAAATGTGAGAAAAAAACATACAAGCTTCTTTGAATACACAAGAGGTGTAAATGACCACCTGTTTACATACAACTTCCTTTTCAGTGCTTTGTCATCCTACCATCCTGAATAAATTCAGAGCAAACTTTTCCTGCCAATTCACAGCCCCACACTTAAGCGACCTCTGGGACCAGCACAGGTTTTCCTAATAGCCAGAATGAAGAGAAAAACGTATTCAACAACAGAAACTTGCCAGGAATAATGCAGTATCAACACAGATTAGACTGAATTATGCCTTCCAAAGGAAGGCCTTTTCCGCTCACCCCTGCTCCTCTGTCTGCCCTCGCAATTGTAAGATGTGTCTCTTCCACAACTAAATCTTCTTATCACTCAGTTTGGTGACTTGGTAGTGAGATACATCACTCCAGTATCTCAGAGTTTCCCTCAGGACTGCAGAACATTCATTCTCCTCAGATGGTGTCCAGCCTCCAAGAGATTGTTTGCTTTCCTATTTGTAAACATTACCACATTTACTACGCTGTATTTTACTACTTGTGCATCGAGAAGTTAAAGAGGACTCCCACATACTATCCTGAAACATGAGATTTTATTGTAAACGTAATAAAAAGCTGTCAGTATCAGGAGCCACAGATGTAATCCTTCTCTCTCCTCAGTCCTCTAAGCAAGAGAAGTACTATGGAATTCGTGGACTTAAAAGTGTGAGATGTAAGGCTAGCATGGAGCAGCATATTCTTCAATCTGCTGCTTTCCTTCTGAGCCCTGTATGCACACATCAGAGAATCTCTTGTGAAAGAGGCTGATGAAGAGCATCTCTGATTAAGAAGCCTCCAAGCTGCAACAAGCCCTTTCAGCTGCCTCTTTCCTCACTACATCTTATCTAAAGTGTGAACCTAATTCGTAACTCAGTTTGCAGCCTTGGGGACTGTTTAAGCCTTTCTTAGCAAGGTTGAAAAAACCTGTCATAGCCTTGGAGATTTCCAAACTCTACTGACCCAGACTCTGAGCAACCTGATCCAGCTTTCAGATCAGTACTGCTTTAAGAAGAAGGCTGGACTCTATAACTTCCAAGGTGTCTTCCACCCTAAATTAATCCTATGATTTTACACTTCTGTCTTTAGCAGATACATCTTCTTGTCTTTCCCTTGTTGCAGATGGCAACTCTTCCCTTTTATTCAAGCTCACCAGCTAGGAAGGAAAGATTCACTTCTTTCATTCCAAACACAAACTAGAAATATCTACTGACTTTGGTTGCCCCATTTAAAAACAAAGTAAAAAACTGTTGTAATTTTACCATCTGCATCTAACAATGACCTATATCTGACCTGGAATTCGGCTGGAATTGTGATAAGCAAGTAAAACAACCGGATTGTTTTTAGGAGCTCTGTGGAAGTTTGTGGCTATTTGAGATGCCACCCATGTTGAAATCAAACATAATGACAGTCATTCTTCCTACATATTACAAATGGATGTGTAAGCAGTAATTTGTTGATCTCAGGTGAATCTGACAAGACATAAGAACTATGCACACCTCATTCTTAATTATATGTAATAGTATCTTTGATACAGGCAGTAATGTCCTCCTTTTTTTTGTTTATTCATCCTAGTTCAACATAGTTTAATTAATACTTTTAATTGATACTTTTAAATGGCCTGTCAGTAAAAGCCAAACCAACAACCTCTCAGTAAAATCAACCATAATGTATTTCCTTAAAATGCAGCCTCACTAGCTTTACAACTGTATTCTTTACACAGATATTTTTCCTTATATTACTTATACAAATACATCCACTAAACAATTTTAAATTTCATTATATGATACCACAACTGCCCAGTTAGCCCCATTGACTTTCAGGATTGGTTCAAAGCCCACTTTAATCATGCAGGGACTGAATTCCTTACTCCTATGGTGGAGATTATCAGAGCACACAAGCTGTCCTTCCTATGTCACAGAGGTCCAAATATTCCTACAAAACAAGATTTGTTGCTGCAAAAAGGCAGGAAACATTATTTGCCTACAGTGATATCCATGTCTTCCCTCTTCTTCTTTCTCTGTTGTTCTTTCCTGATGGCCAGACCAAATTTTCAACATTATCTGGTTATTTCTCCCTTTTAGTCCCACCCCTTGCAATCTTTCATCACCTCTGGAATACTACTTGATGAGGTGTCACACAAGCTGCATCTAAAGCAATCCTTTTTGCCATCATCAGAAGGTTATTTCTTCATTTGAGGGAATTTTCTTTTTTTTTTTTTTTATTAATTCCAGGAAGGCAATAGTTTTCCCTGGTGTCTTTCTCTGCTTTGCAATATTTCCTGCCCTCTCTCTTGGTACAGAATTCCTCAGGAGAACTATCTTTGACCAATTCTACAAACTCTTTTTTATTTGAGATCTGTCAAGTTTAATATTGTTAGTAGTGCTTAGTTAATTATTGAGCTGACACTTTACACTCCTACCATCCTGTTGATTTCAATGAAGCAATTACCTCCTTTTAAAAAGGACACTCACTGGAGCTATGCAGAGTGGACAGAGGCACTCACGTTAAAACTTCAGCAGCAGAAGCTCTTCACAGAATAGAAAAAACATGAACTGGAAGAAAAGGGGGGAAGGGTTACAAGGATGATGGGGGGACTGGAACATCTCTCCTATGAGGAAAGGCTGAGGGAGCTGGGCTTGTTTAGCCTGAAGAAGAGAAGGCTGAGAGGGGACCTAATAAACACTTACAAATATCTGAAGGGTGGGTGTCAGGAGGATGGGGCCAGACTCTTTTCAGTGGTGCCCAGCGACAGGACAAGGGGCAACGGGCACAAACTGAAGCACAGGAAGTTCCATCTGAACATGAGGAAGAACTTCTTCCCTCTGAGGGTGACGGAGACCTGGAACAGGCTGCCCAGGGAGGTTGTGGAGTCTCCTTCTCTGGAGATATTCAAGCCCTGCCTGGACAAGGTCCTGTGCAGCCTGCTGTAGGTGACCATGCTTCGGCAGGAGGGTTGGACTAGATGACCCACAGAGGTCCCTTCCAACCCTGAACATTCTGTGATTCTGTGATTCTGTGAAAAAAATTTGCTCTTTCTTCAGAAATCAACTGGAAGTTTGTGACTTTAATATTCAAATGCAATACACACTCATATGCTCTCTTAATTTGAAATTAAACTTGAACAATATCATACCACTTTTACTACAAAAACTTTAGAATATATTTCAGGTTATTAAACTCCATTCTAATGACCAAGCAGCTCTGCTTCCAATACTATAACAACAAGAGTTTAGATATGACAAATAAAATGAAGCAATTTTATAAATCTTAATATAGACTTAGATATTAAAACCAGCAGACAGCCCGCAAACTGACATACCTTGAAATAAGGATTCAAAATATTGCAGTGCTTATTCCTATCTTCTGAAACACTATAATCAAAGGAAAGGGAAGGATTTACTGTCTTACCTTTTAAACGTAGGAGGGTCTAAAGGATCATGTACTCACTTGTTTTAAGTAGAATACTAAAATACCATCTTTTCTACTTCTGAAATGTAAGCAACATCAATTTATATTAAATGCTGTTCATGGTATTATACATGGAATCAAATCCCATGACTACGAGCTTTCTCAATCAATAACTGAGAAAGCAAAGGCAGTGAATTTTAAAGTCATCATCCAACATTTCAAGACTATTTTTTCAGAGAAGTTATATTTTCATGAAGACTAATGCAATCTCCTTTCCTCCCTATGTCCTGGTACTCTGTGACGTTACAGTAAGCTTAAGCTTGATACTGCTTTTACTTTTGGACCAGCAGAGCCAAACCTAAGAGTATTCCAGGGGAGAGAAAACTATAAGCAAAGGCATAAGCAAAAAGGACCTACTCAACAACTCTGCAGCCTTTCTTCAAAAGCTCCATCTTCCCACATCAACTAAAGTTTTATTCCCTGGACAAATACTACCCAGTCCTGCGTCCCCAGCTTGATGGAGCATCACTGAGGATGCAGAGATCTTGGGTGGGTCCTCCCGCCATGAACAGGAAAGAAGATACTAGGTCAAGAAGCCTAGGAACTAGCCCTGAATAAAAACATTAGCAGCTTCTGCTGCCAGCAGTGGGACAGAATTGTGGTGTCTTGAGTCACATAGGTATTCACCAACATATTCCTTGACATCCAGAGTGCAAAACTGTCAGCAGACACTAACCGTTAAGGCAGAACAGGTGGCTTTTCCTCTTCTTTTCCAGCACAGATCAAGCAGACATCAGGACCTTGCCAGGTCCAGGCACTCTACAGCCATAGGCAATTGCCTGTCTTAACTGTAGCTAAAGCCAGCTCTGTACAATCTGCAAATTTAGTAGCTTTCTCTCCACTTTTAAAATAAAAAGCAATACAATAAAAGTGTGAAAAGCCAGACATAAGCCCTGAAGTTCACATATAAAATCCAAACGAGAAGACAAACTAGGGAAAAATCGGTTCAAGTGACCTTCATACATAATACTGTTGGGTTTTTGCTTCTCAGTAGATAACTCTCTACAACAGACCATGTGAGAATGTTTAGCACATGAATGGATTGCTGCTTTCTACACCAGGAAGAAAGTTAGTTTTAATAGGCTAAAGAATTAACCTTGAAGAACATTTCATGCTTCCAAGCATAGGCAAATTAATGTCTGTTCTTGCTTTTGATGAAAATATATATACACTGTCATTCTTTTGACGTAAAGCTTACCCCCATATCAAGGACTCAGCCACTTGCTGTTGTACTTTACTGTAGCTGCAAGCAGAAGTTAAATACATATACATCCAGGAATTTACACACATGTGAAGCCTTCTAGTTATAAGAATTTTAGCCTGAATGGAGTTTTAGTCCTGAAGGACAGGAATTTGCTACAGCTGACACCAGCTGGCACTTCCCAATTTTTAAGGCACTATTTTATTCATGGATGAATTCTGGCCTGTTTTGAAAACTTCACTTAGAGAAATCTGAGCTTCTCACTCTGCGTGGAAATGAACTGTACATAGGGGTTTTTTGTTATGGCAATGTTTGATCTGAGTTTCCCAATTACCAGAAATGGGTCTGTATGGTTACATTTGGATAGGATTGGATCCAAATTTCAAAATTCCTAAAATTTTTAATTTTTTGTTATGGTTACAAGAAGTCCACTTTATACGTCCATAACTGTGGCATGTGGAACAGAAGACAGAACATTGTACAGATTTTAGTCTTAATTAGAAGCACTACTCCATATCCACTAAAATGTCTTATTCCGATATTTACCGACCAACTTCCAGAAGTTAAAATTTCCAGACTTTTTTTGTCCTCTTCTGACCTGTTAAAAATTGCTTTCTGTCATCCTAAGATCATCAATCTTGCAGACACCATGACTGTTTCATGACAACAGCTTTTACTACATATTACTTTATTCTCACAGTAATAAATCTTGTATAAATAATTAATTCATTTCATTTAGGTTGTCTTCTATTATACATAGGACCCAGTTTTCTGAGAGCTGTTCAGAGTGAGAGTTAAACCCAAACTTATAACACCTATGTTATGAACTCAGAATGCAAGACTGTTTAAAAATAAATATTCCAGAAGCATTTTTCACATGGGGCCATGGCTATAAAAGGTTAACAAAATAAACTAGGGAACAAGTTCTATCTCCTACAATCACTTACTCATACTTTAATCAGTTTTTTCTCCCTCATGAGTCTCTTATTGCATTACGCCATAGATACAAATGCAGGCCCTCTGGTGCTGACTTAACATGTTGTTGTCATTCTCTTTTTGGGAAGAAGTCCATTATCTAAAAAACAAATACATGTAAGATTTAAAATTAAAACACATGGCTTCTTCTTGGCTTTCTTCCCAGTGATTTTTCCAACGTATCTTCAGTCTATGCTTGCTTTTAAACTCCCTTGACAGAAATATTTTGTAGTTAAACACATACTTCATTCTTTATCTTTAGCAAAGTTCCAAATCAGCTATAATCAGGGATGAAGATTCAGGCCTGAAAAACTCCTCATGTATCCCTAAACTTCAAGCAAATCCAGATCCTGGTTTTGTTTTGAATTCTTAAGATGATTTCTGTTAAAACTTTGGGTCCAGCCACAATTTCTAGACATTTGCAAATATCAAATATACATAGATACAGAGTAAACTCACTGTCATCCTAGACAGTGAAAGAAAAGATGAGAAAGAAAAGATGAATATCCTTAATCTTTCTCCTCATAAGGAACAGTATGACAAAGATAATTTTCAGGAAATTTCATGTGAAAATGTAATGCACTATAAACCAATTCCTAGGATGAGCCCTCCTCTGCCTATTGACTGCAATGAGAGTCTGGGGAAACAAAGCTCTTTTGGATTTCCAAAGTTGAGAGCACAGCCTTCAGTATGAGAAGGCATATAGGGAAAGCTAGCAAATTCCTCTTTAGCTAGCAAAGTAATCTGTTACTCAGTGGAAAGCCAGCGCTAGTGCACAAGCACCCACCTGTCTCATTGAACCTGTACCTGCTCTTCCTGATGTCCTCCAAGAATCATTAGACCAATGTATAAATATGACTTTGAACTGGATTCAGATGGAAGTATGCTGAGGATACTGAGGCTGGGTTTTCCTCAAGCAGAGGCTGTCTATAACCCAGGTGAATATGTTCCACAGGTCTTTCCTTGCCCGCAGCTCAGAGAACAGGAATCTGTTACAGTCCTGTCAAAATGATGTTTGCTCAAGCAAGAGAATCTCATTTTAACTCTGGATATTTTTCATTTCACTCCCCAGCAGCATCTCCAGTTTCAACTCACAGCATCGACAACATGAATCTCTTTGCCAAGGGAACCCTCTTGATGTGTCCTCTCCTTGACTCACCCAGCCCCAGAAATTTTCACTGAAGGAAGTGCGAACTGCCACTTGCTTTTATTCTAACATGACTATAAGCCTTCAGGCAGTTTCCAAGAAGCTGCATTGCAGCATTGCCCTCTCATCAGCTTGCAATACACATGAATGAGTGTGATGAGCAAGGATTGCGATCTTTCTTTGATATGTCAATCTCACAGTACTGAGGAACCCAAAAAGGCACTCCCCCGCCCACTACTGCTCTCACACCGCGTATTTCTTCTGACTTGAAATTCCCACTTTCCATTCACTGCAGCTTCCTTTACGCAAATACAGCACCTACCCACCAGCCTCTTCCAGATCATATGCCCTGCAGTCATAAGGCCACTTGCAGCATAATAAGGCATAGCCAAAAGCTATCAGGGGCTCTTTCCACCATGCGGGATTTACCACGACAAAGGTCAATATGCCACTGAATTATCACTGCCAATTAGCAGTAAATAACCAAATTTAAAGAAAATTTAAAAGAATATCCGAAGGAGAAAGCCACCAAGTTAAAAAATCAGCTCTTCATTGCATTGATAGAGAAAGAATCTTCATTAAGAAAAATAAAACCAACAAATCTACAGGGCAGACATGAGAATGTCTTATCCCGGAAATCTTCAGAGTCCCTTCCTCACGTGGGCGAAGCAGATGTTTCTGGAGATCCTGAACAATGTCACCTTTCAAGTTCATTAGTCAATAACACAGGATCTCCTCAACTAGTCTCAAAACTCAAAAACACTAAACACTAAATCAGGTAGAATCCTTTCCAGAAAGTGCAAAATATGTCACAGTGTACAGAACACCACGTTCAACAGTAGTTTCAGTCACAGTTACAACAAAAAAAATCTGTAACTAAACTGCCCTACAGATATTCATATTTTACTACTAGACTTCAACAAATTCTTTTATCTTCTTTTCTTGTGAGATCACTCATTTTGGGGAAGGACAGTCTGGTGAAATGTTTGTTAAGTAGCGGCGACCCTTTGTGCTGGAAGAAATACGCATTTTGCCCTTGGAGACCTGAGGCAGAGCTAGTTTCATGACAGAATACAAAACAAGTGCATGAAAAATAAAGAGCATTTAGCTCTTAAAGGTCAAAGCTCCCAGTCTTACATGGATATTTCAAATTCCTTTGTGAGATAGTAACTTGAAAATAAGCTTTTTGAGTCTAAATAAATGTGTGTAAGTAGAACAATACTAGAAAAACCACATTCACTTTGAAGAAAAGAGAGAAAGTGTCACTACAGCAAGTGAAAGCACCTAGGTACAGGGATGTGGGGGAGCAGGAGGGTGTAGGGATGTTTCCTAAAGACTGTAAGTTTAAAAACATCATGATATGTGTCGATCAAATGCCAGCTGCTGGCTGGAACAGAGCACGGAGAAGGTCCATGTGCCAACCATGGCCACTCATCCTGTTTGGAGTATATCACAGAATAGTAAAATACTGACTTCTGCAGCATTTTTTCTCTTTTTTTCCCTTTTGTTCCGTATAAACAATACATGGCTCAGTATATTTGCCATATGACCAAGGAACATTTATAAGACATAGTTATGTCTTATAAATATTTTTAAAGGGTTTTTTCACCACCAAAGCATTTGTAAATTGATTATGCTACCTGAATTTTCCACAAATGAATTCCTGCCCTCTAATCAGGGGGCATCCAGGTTTTCTACAAGCAACACATAAGAGTAACGAGGGGCATGGAGGATTAAAACTAAATAGAGAAAGCATACCTCACCCAGCCATTTTCCCCTCAGGACTTCTTTATCTATGAGTCCTGTAGGGCAAATAAATGCCACACAGAACTCCCCCTCCTGAGGGACAAACAGAACTTTAAAAGTTCAGAAATTGTCCATGGCATCATCATTTTGCACAGCATTTTACACAGAAAAAAGGGAAAAGGATCCTAACAAAAGAAATTTGTGATCTGCAAAACTGTCAGGGCAAGAAAAATTTGCCAGTGTGAACAAAGTAATGCAACCAGCCCATGCACACTGGGTAACAGCACATGAGTGTGCCCGGAGCACGTTTCATGCCATCCCAGTACAGCTGCAGAAATTCACTCTCCTACGTACTCTAGAAAACAAGAGTAGTAAAGGAAAAAGAGCCCAGGGCCAGCAAGGCTCTTCTGGGTGTGTTCCCATGGCCTCCCCATCGTCAGGCAGCCTTCGTGGCTGCCAAGGTTGTTGAGTTTTGGGGGGACACCTCCAAGGTGGACGGCTATGATATGGCAGAAGAGGGCAGGGGGTGGGAAAAAGCAGGGCCCAGAGCCAAAAGGACACCTCCTGCTCCCAGCTGACAGATGGACAAAGGTGTGAGGGAGAACAGTGGCCACATTTGCTGTGGCAGTGACCAGCAGAACCTGGGCCTTCCCAGCCACAGAGGGGCTGGAAGAGCTCCTTCTCTGGAGCCGCACTGGAATCTGTTGGGATGCATCTTGCAATACTCCCAGTCCACACATAAGCCATACGTGCTGTGACTATTTTTGGAGTCCGGTGCTTAGAGTCGGTAGTCACCGAATGGGAACACAAAATAGAACAGCAACTGTTATTCAATCATAAGCAAACCAGAGCTAATGAGAAGGGAATTTTTCTTCCCAAATTGGATCTGCTGAAGGTATATTTATACGGTATATTGCATGAAACTCAACCCTCCTACACTTTGAGATATTCTGTCCAAATTGTTCAAAAGCTACACAGCTACAGATTGAACAGCAATGAGTCCGACACGTGAGCTTTGCTTGAGAGGCAGGACACATTTGCTCAGGCTCAACACACTGTGGGTTTTGGTTGCCTCAGTTGGCTGAGCAGTTTGGCATCTGCCCACGCTGAGGGATATGGGAACTTTCTGCAAGACAGTTTCTTTATCAGCTACCAGAACTAGTGAACTTCACTAAACAATAAACAATAGGGAACTTGTTTTCACATGTAAAGATTGATACTTCCTGCAAAATAGACTGAAAGATCCACAAATTACTATAAAGACAATGGCCTGCTGCCATAGTATGTTTTATCCCATTCTGAGAAAATATTACAGAATTTTACAAATCTCTACCAGGGAACCAGAGGACTCTTCCACAGCAGCTATATGCTGATGAAGCATGTGCCCCCTGCTTCCCTGTGGACCTAAATGTTTTTGCCATAAAGTCCTTGAACTATGCAACTATCCAAGATCATTGAAAATAAATAAGCAGAGGAGAGAATTCCATTTCCACCATATTCATGAGGACCCCACTGTGATTTCTGTTACACTTTTACAAAGTCCAAGGAATATGTTCAGATTATATTTCCTAAGTTTTGGGGAGCAACATCAAAAGATGTTCTTTCAGGTTTCTGTCTATAATCACATGTACTGCTCTGGAGAATGGGCCCATTCAGAACGTTGGGGACTCTAGGTTGCATTCACTGGAGGGACATTGGCTCAGCCTTGCACCACTTCGTTGCTAGGCACAGTGCCATCTAAGCATCGACCCAGTCAGTTCTTTGCTAGAGGTGGCAGGGAGAAATATTTTCATTTGCATGTTGAGACCAAGTTTTAAAAAGCACAGAGCTTGAAGAGTTACCTGGGCTCAAACATGGCTACTCACAATTTACAGTGGAAAACTGGAACAAATACTCTGTCTGCAGCTGCAGAGCTATTTATGGAGGGCAGCGTTTTCTGTTTGCCAAAACCTAAACGTAATTCATAGTCAATGACTCTGTGACATAGCCTAGCTTTTCACTTCTAGAAACAATTGAAACCTCCTTTCACTTCTAGACACAATATATTTCATATGTGGACATCAAAATGGATCTAGTAATTTTTCCTTATTTTTACTCCCATTTTTTCTTTTTGAAGGATTTTTGAATTTTGAATTTCTTTTTACATTTTGAATATCCTGTGGCTTTTTTGCAGGGTGTTAGTCCTTGCTTTCATATTAGCTGCTTATTTTGTTTCACTGGAATTTAAAATTACTGAATGTTGAACCTGAAGAAGAAGCTACTTGATGCTGTAGGGCTTTCAGAAATATTTGTCAAGCCTGTTATACAAGCGCTACCCGTAATATCTCAGTGGGCAAAACAAGCATAGTGTTCAGCTGGAGCAAACATGGCCACGTGTTGCAGTTTACCACTAGCAGAAGCTTGACAGAAAAGCCACAAAGCCACAGTGGGTCATATCAACACGGTGGTTGTCAGCAGGGTGCATGATCTTACTGTTCTGCTTAGCGTCCAGTTACGTGTTCAGCGGGGACACAACACTTCAAGAACAATGTGGCTGAACTGACAAGAAGCCAGAAGAGTGCAAAAAGAAGGTGGTTAGAGATTCCAATACATAAGGAAGACAAGATCAAAATATGTAATGAATTGGGCTGCTGTGGCTGAGAAAGGACTGAAAAGAGAGTTCAAAATGGTCTGCAGCTGTGCAGAGAAGGAAAGAATCTTTTTCAGATCTTCTGTAAGTAGAATACAAAGTGAAGGATTCTTCTCAGAGGTTACAGGGTTTTCTATATCCTATTCTTGGCTACACAACTCACTGCTTTTACCCCACAGGTGCCCTAGGTATCTAGCTTTTATCTTGTTCCTTCTAGCAGTTAGATGAACATATAAAAGTTACAGCTTACAAAGGCAGCTTTAAGGCACTTTGCACTAATTGCTCAGAGAGAACATAAGCGGATTCTCATTCCTACAAATATTATTACAAGAGAGTAAATATTACAAAATAATACATATGTAAATCTTAGCTAGTTTATTTCAGGGTGAAACACTAATTCATATTTTGAAAGTGATTAACATATCAAATTACTACTTTTCATTTGGTGATATGTAACACAATGTTTCCCTTTGTTGACAATTCTGATTAAGAACAGTTGTCACATATGAATGGGAGCCACATCTGCTGCAATCGAATCAAGAACAATATCACAACAGAAGTCACTAAAAGGTGCTTTTTTCCCCCTAACAGCAAAAGCCTTACATTTTAAAGGTTAATGAGCAGTTACAAAAAATTTTCTGACATGTATAAAACAGAATTTTTTTTAAAGTGCAGTTATCTTTTATTATTTCAGAATCCAGACCAAAGCAATTTACTCTACTAAATGGCTGAAGAGAAGATTTAAAGAAGGACTACAAGTAAATTGTGGACTAAGCTCATCCTTAGTAGATCTCATAGGGTTCTCTAAAATGAGCCTACTTTCAAAAGATTTGCTATTCTGGGAAAAGCAAACCTCATGTTAAAAGGCTTAGATTCACTATGCACAAGTGAGCACACCTCTTGAGTGCTTGACTGCAACATCAAGAGGGTTGAAAAGCCTTGATCTGATGGGTCTACTAATGGCATACTCAAAGATGGTGGTGCAGCCTGCAGGCTTTGGAGTGCCACCTCAAGTGCACGTGGAGCCTACTCCATCCAGGCCATGTAGCCAGCACCTCCTGCCCACTCAGGCACGCCCTTCCTTCCTGCAGGCTGTCAGCACTAAGAAAATATAAGGGGATCTGATACTTCTTAAGTAAGAATAAGTTACTTACAAAAGTAAGTAACTGTCTCCTTAAAGGTATCTATTCGCTATTCTTCAGGTGCAGAATGTAAGACTATCACATGAAGCTAGGAGGAACAGGAGTCAAAACAAAAGAAAAGAGGACACTCTCGCTGCCAGAAACAGTATCATTCTGGAAGTCCCTACCAATGTATGCTATCCTGTAAAACACGTATCAGGGCTCAATGCGGGAGTGAGCAAGCACTTTAAAGAGAGATCCTTTAAAGACTTCTAAATAGACAGACCACATCAGATTCACAAAGTTCCACTCAGTTAAAAAATGTATGAGACTTGAGAGGATACCTGGAGAAAGTACAAATTATATTTGCCCTGTTGCTATTTACCCTGGCCATCTGCTCACTGGCTACTGTTGTAGAAGGATGCAGCACTGGCAGGAGTTCAAGCACAGCTCTTATGTTCTAGCCCACCATCCAGTTCCCTGGGTGTTAACCCATAGAGCTGGACTCAAGAGTTGAGTCGCTGCACTGTATCCCTGCACTTGATCTCTCTCCAATTTGACAATGAATGCTACAGTAACGGTCAAAGGATAGCTTTGCAAACAAGGGAGCACAGTGATTAAAACACTTGGTCTGAATCATGCCTACATACTTTGTAAGAGTATGAGATGACAGTACCAGAATATCACTATATTGTTACCAATATGACACCTACTGCTTTTCCTATAATAGAAAGACTTTTGCGTTCATTCCTAGCAAAGTTCATGACGACTGTTTTCCTTGGTTTCTTCCAGATTCCAATATTTTCTTCAGCAATTTTCTGCAGAGTTTTCACTGGGAATTGAAGATAATGGCAGTTAATTTTCAGTTCTCCCTTTATTTTAATTTTTAAAGGTGGAAAATACATTTGACCTTGTTGATTCTTCCAATGCCTCACTAAACCTTCACTGGTCCTGAAAGCTAATTAATGCTTGCTCTAAGACAGTTGCAGGTACTTCTTCAAGGAGGACAAAGCTCTGTAGTTTCATAACAAACTGACCTGAGAACACCTTACTTACGTAGGCATTAATTCATGCCTTCCCGGTTACACACTGAGGTGTTATCCCTTGAAAATTGTGCAAGCTGTCCGATTGTGGTTGATGTGTTTGGTAAAGATCACTATCAGAAGATACTAATGTTGCCCTTCTCAATTTCATGGCCCTATAATTTTTCTTCTCCAGAGTCAACCAACTCTTCCCTTGTTTTTCTGTTTGCTTCTAATACACTAATAAAATGACTTCAGGTTACTCTGGTGGTTTTCTTATTGCTTTGTATTTTGTTTAATCTTAAACTTATGCTGTACTTCCATCCTCACACTTACGCATCTGACCTAGTTTCCAGTTCCTGTACATTTTCCATCTAGTCCTGAAGTCCATTAAGCTGTATCTTTAAAACATCTTTTATCTTTCCTCTGCAATGGGGTGCTTTTCACTTGTGCATTTTTGAAAGAAAACAGGTATGGCCACCAACATGCTCAGACAGATGTGCTGGAAAAATGTGCATCACAGAGTAGCAGATGCCTGGGGAGATTTTGTGTTACAGGAGGATGCAGTAATATGTTTGGGCCTTTCCAATAGTGGGTAGGGAGTCATCAAAAAATCTTTTGCATCCCTGATAGGTACAGGGATGCAAAAGATTTCTTCCACCTGAAAGGCAGAAAAGTTTCACCCAAAATCATGAACAATAAATACTGTCAGTGTATTACTTAGAAGAAAAAGGTCACCTATATTAGATTGTCCTGGTTTTGGTTAAAACGGAACCAATTCTCTTTTACTGAACGTAGGTGACTCAAGTCTTTCTTTCTGTCTGACACATGGTCTCAAGTAACCATACCTGCTGATTGCCTTTGCTGATTTGCAAGTGCAAAATTTTTTCACTGATAGGCAGACAAGGTCAAATATTTGAGTCAACTCAATACTTCATAAACATTCTCTGCCCCACTCCGCCCTACTCTGCCCCTCTACTCTGCCCTAGTAAGACCCCATCTGGAGTCCTGTGTCCGGTTTTGGGCTCCCCACTTCAAGAAAGATGAGGAGCTGCTGGAGAGAGTCCAGTGGAGGGCTAAGAAGATTATGAGGGGACTGAAGCATCTCTCCTATGAGGAAAGGCTGTCCAGATTTTGGTATAATAAATATCCATTCTTCATCTAATATCCAAAGCCGTCCATCGCCTATCATCTGTCTCTGTGCAAACCGTGATAGAATTTATAGTATAAAACTTTATTATTGGGATGATTAAGTACAAAGAGTTGAATTCTGCTCTCTGTGCAGTGGTGTAAATGCTGAGTAACACCATTAGCTTGCATAGCTTTACCCACATTTACATTGGGAGACGACATGTTGTCAGTTATAGACATGCTAGTAATAGAGATGAAGAATGCTCCATGTGCCTGTAGTCTCATGTGTTACAGACAGGCTCACTCCAGGTCCTGCTCTTCTTCTCCCTCACCCCACTTCTAAACGGCAGGTATGTTAAACACAGAATCATTGAATCATAGAACTGTCTAGGTTGGAAAGGACCTTTAAAGACAATCTAGTTCCATGCCCCCTGCAATAAGCAGGGACAACTTTCCCTAGATCAGGTTGCTCAAAGCCCCATGCAACCTGGCCTTGAACATTGGCGGGGAGGGGGCATCCACAGCTTCTCTGGGCAACCTGTGCCAGTGTCTCATGACCCTCACTGTAAAAGATTTCCTCTTTATGTCCAGTCTAAACCTACCCCTTGCAATGTAAAATAGTTGCCCTTGCCCCGTCACTAGAGGCCCTGGTATAAAATGTCTCTCTCCATCTTTCCTATAAGCCTTCTGTAAGTATTGACAGGCCACAGCACAGTCTCCTCGAAGCCTTCTGTTCCATGGGCTGAACAACCCCAGCTCTCTCAGCCTTTCCTTGTAGGAGAAATGCTCCATCCCTCTGACTATTTTCATGGCCCTCCACTGGACCCGCTCCAAAAGGTCCATGTCTTTTCTGTGCTTGGTACCCCTGAGATAGATACAGAACTCCAGGAGAGGTCAAGAGAGCAGAGTAGAGGGGCAGAATCCCCTCCCTCATCCTACTGGCTGCTCTTCTATCTGTGCAGCCCAAGATATGACTGCCTTTCCAGTCTGCAAGCACACATTGCCAGATCATGTCCAATTTTCAAGCACTGTGATCCCCAAGTCCCTGTCTACAGGGCTGCTTTCAGTCCATTCATCCCTCCAGCCTGTATCAACACTGGAGATTGCCCTGATCCAGGTGCAGAACCTTGTGCTTGGTCTTGTTGGACTTCAGGAGGTTCTCCCAGTCTGACTCTTCAAGCCTATCAAGGTCCTTCTGGGTGATGTCGTGGTTTAACCCAGACCAGAAACTAAGCCCCACACAGCCGCTCACTCCCTCCCTCCTGGTGGAAGAGGGAAAGTGAGAAAACCTGTGGGTTGCAATAAAGACAGTTTAATAGGTAAAACAAAAGGTGCACACACAAGCAAAGCAAAACCATGAATTTATTCACTCCTTCCCATGGGCAGGCAGGTGTTCAGCCATCTCCAGGAAAGCAGGGCTTAATCATTCGTAATGGTAACTTGGGAAGACAAATGGCATAACTCTTAATGTCACCCCCTTCCTTCTTCCACCAACTTTATATTGCTGAGCATGACATAATATTGCATGGAATATCCCTTCCGTCATTTGGTGTCAGCTCTCCCGGCTGTGGCCCCTCCCAACTCCTTGTGCACCAGCAGCCTGCTCTCTGGCAGGGCAGTCTGAGGAGCAGAAAAGGCCTTGACTCTCAACAATAACTAAAACATCCCTGTATTATCAACACTGTTTTCAGCACAAATCCAAGGCATAGCTCCATACAAGCTACTGTGAAGAAAATTGAGCCTATCCCAGCCAAAACCAGCACAGATGGCATCCCTTCCCTTTAGTGAATCAACCACACCACTCAGCTACAGGTCACCTGCAGACTTGCTGAGGGTGCACTCAATCTCAGCATCTGTGTCATTGATGAAAACATTAACTAGTATTGGTTCCAGTATGGACCCCTGAGGGACACCATTCATTACTGGTTTTCACTTGAACACTAAGCCATTGCCTGTAACTCTTTGGAGGCAGCCATCAGCTAATTCCTTCTCCATCAAACCTGTATCTCTCCAATTTAGAGGTAAGAAAGTTGTGGGGGACTGTATCAAGGACCTTACAGAAGTTCAGGTAGATGACATCCATAGCTCTTCCCTTGTCCGCTGATGCAGTTGATCAGCATTTGCTGCCCACAGCAGCATGGGAGAGAGAGCACAGGTCACTATAACTGTCTGGGCATTATTATGAGTGCTTCTGTACAGACTAGGCACTTCCAGGACAGCACTGCAGAGCACATATATCCTAAAGATACTCTTAATGCGAGCACCTCCAACAGTAACCGCTACACCACTGAGGTTTTCAGTAGTCTCCTATACTTCGTGAAAACCCAGACAAAGCAGAACGTATAGACTATACTGCAGTCTGAGGGAGTGTTTGCATTGAGGAGAGGCTGGTGGAGTGGCAATGGATGCCTCTTCATCACTATATGTCTGTCACTTCTGAACCCAGTGGATTATGCCACTGCTGTAGTAAATCAGTGTATTCAGTCAGTATATTTACTCTGCCATCCCACCCTCAGCAATAGGCAAACCTTCAGTCCTTGACCTCAGTCCCAAAACCCAGTATGGTTCCTCCCATAGCTGCTTCTCTCGTACTGTGGAAGGTGGTTGCAGAGGCTCGACCTCTCCTCAATGGTTTGGGAAGGGGAAGAGTGGGAATGGGAAAGCAAGGAAGAAAGCAAAGGTCTTCTACACAAACACAAACCGTTGGGCTCTTCATAACAGAATAATGGAGCACTCAGCTCACCAGAGGCACTGGAGTACCAACATTATGCACAAATGACACAGGCAGTTGCCTGGAAAATTTTCTGTCCAGGCTACATAAACCAGCTCAGTCTTTCATGCTGAAAGCTTTACCTTTTCTACTTATTATGAAATCATAATCAGTGTGAAACTAAAAGGTTTCTTTATAAGTTTGTTTTAGAATATCTGCAAAATTACGGAAGTAGATCCCACTTTTTGTTAGATAATTCTCCAATAAAATTCTATTAAACTCTGTGGGACTCACTATTCAGCAGAGAGGGATTTGTGGACACAATAATCATTCTAGACCTCTATGCTTGTTCTCTAGCAGGTCCAAGAGAGTCTCACTGCTTGTTTTTTGGAAACAGTAAGAATGTTCTGTTTTCTCTTAAGCAATACCACCTACATACAAAACGGCTTGGGAAATCCCAGAATGGGCTATGAAAAATTAGGCTTTATGAAATAAAACATACAGTCTGAGTGAGGTAAGCGGTTAATGTTTAGGAAGCAATTCAGTCTCATCAATACTTTCCTGTGCTTAAATCAAATAACAAGCAGAACTTCTGAACAATAGCTACTGGAATTCTACCAAATCTTAATGGAAAACCCTTCCCCCTCAAAAAAAAAGCTTCAAAAAGATGCATTTAAAGCTAAAATTATACACACTGTTTTTTCATTAATAAATCTGTGTTGTGCCATCTGTAGAAATGGAGACAACACACATTCTTAGGCTGGATCGTTTATCTGCATAAGTCAGGCTTCAGATCCACACCATGTAACATTCTAATCTTTAATACATTTGTTGTATAGGTCTGCTGTGTACAGAGATAAAAGTATTATTAATAGTGTCCCAAAGCAGCTCACAAAACATTGTTTATTATTCCTGTAAGCAAGAAGTGCAAACAAATCTGTTACCTTTGGACTTTTGAGAAAAATAGAGAACATAGTGTGGATGAGTAATTGGATATAATTTGTCTTACTCAAATATTCCTGACAGTCACACAATCTGTTTCATACACTTTACAAATTATGGGCTGAATTAAAGGAAAATTCTTTGGTGCTGAACACATTTTACTTATCTATTTATTATTAAATATTTAATTACTGGAGAGATGAACAAAAATCTGGAAGGTTTTTGTGATGGTCCTTGCAAAAGAGAAGAAGGCGGCAACACACCAGAGACTCTATTTCATTAACAAAGCTTTAAAGTCTCTATCATTTCTTGTCACTTGAGGAACATTGTGTTGAAGAGCTAGCATGCTATCTCTGCCTCAGTTGCAGCGCAGGTTAATCAATTATGGTGCACATCCCAGACTGCTCCTCTATATTCAGCCAACACCTGATTAGAGAAAATAGTGTCACTAAGTGAGGAGATGCTATTGCTTTTTGTAATTAACAATATTTTAGGAATAATTATCTGAAAAATACAGGGAGAACTTGGTTTGCTGAAAATAATGACCACACAAAGAAACAAGAGGGAAAATTATTGCCAGCGTAATAACAACTTTGCATAAGAAATGAAAGTTGATTCTTGTGACTGCTGTGCCAATGGGAAGAGCACTATAATTGACCTCACAACCAGAAAACACTTTGGACTGATGTCTTGACTGTCTTCCCTTTATAAGAGCAGGTGTCCTGGCTTTGGCATTGCTGTTTTTGAACAGGTGGGCCCTGCAATCGGCAATGATACAAGCAGGTATTTTTGCAGGAGCATTGAGGGGCTATGAATGGAAGAATAAATGAGTTATTCTACAGCATTTGATATCCAAATTACAAATAAGTCTACTGCACAAGGTAAATAGTACTTGTGACAGCATGATTAGTACAAGGTACAGAGACTGTGAGGGGTCCTCCCCCAGCATAGTCCTGATGTTATCCCTTTCAAAACATTTTCTGGAAAGCATAGGTTACGCTTTGTGGGAGCTTCTATTTTATCATTATGCTATTCATTGACCCAGCTCAAAATTACAATTCAGTTTTGAACTGGTATGGAAAAATAGAGTTCAGAGCGGGCACGTTTCATCCCTTTCTTATACCACCCGTTGCTCCAGAGACACTGAGTGTTGGTCAAGTGTGTCCAGTCCCCCAGGCTCTTCCAAAGGAAGGAAGGAAGGAAGGAAGGAAGGAAGGAAGGAAGGAGGGAAGGAGGGAGGGAGGGAGGGAAGGAAGGAAGGAAGGAAGGAAGGAAGGAAGGAAGGAAGGAAGGAAGGAAGGAAGGAAGGAAGGAAGGAAGGAAGGAAGGAAGGAAGGAAGGAAGGAAGGAAGGAAGGAAGGAAGGAAGGAAGGAAGGAAGGAAGGAAGGAAGGAGGGAAGGAAGGAAGGAAGGAAGGAAGGAAGGAAGGAAGGAAGGAAGGAAGGAAGGAAGGAAGGAAGGAAGGAAGGAAGGAAGGAAGGAAGGAAGGAAGGAAGGAAGGAAGGAAGGAAGGAAGGAAGGAAGGAAGGAAGGAAGGAAGGAAGGAAGGAAGGAAGGAAGGAAGGAAGGAAGGAAGGAAGGAAGGAAGGAAGGAAGGAAGGGCTTCTTAAATATAGCAGAGTAAGTGCTTGTGGCAGGCAAGGTCACAGTGCTGTAGCAGGGTTTGATGAACTGGACATTGCTTCACTTTGCATGTTTAAACCCTGGGAAGATGATGGAGCAGCTAATCCTGCAAACTCTTTCCAGGCTCATGAAAGACAAGAAAGTCATCGGGAATAGTCAGCATGGATTCATCATGCTTGACTGGCTTAACAAAGTTCTGTGATGAACTGTCTGGCTTGATAGATAGAGGGAGATAAAGGATTGTTGTCTGCTTCAGTAAGGTTTTCAACATCATCTCCCATATGGTCCTCACAAAGAAGCTGATAAAGTACGGGCTGAATGAGCAGGCTGTGAGTTGGGTTGAAAACTGGCTGAACGGGTGGACTCAGACAGTGGTTATCAGTGGAACAAAGTCTAGTTGGAGGCTAGCAACTAGTGGTGCAGCCCAGGGGCTGATACTGGGTCCAGACCTGTTTAACCTCTTCATTAATAATCTGGATGATGGTGCGGAGTGCACTCTTGGCAAGTTTACATATGACACCAAATTAGGAGGTGGCACTGATATGCCAGAGGGTCATGCTGCCATCCAGAGGGACCTGAACGGGTTGGAGAAATGGGCTGACAGGAACTTCATTAAATTCAGCAAGGGGAAGTGCAAAGTCTAACACCTGGGGAATAATAACCTCAGGCACCAGTACAGGCTGTGGGCTGTGCGGCTGGAAAGCAGCTTGGCAGAAAAGGACCTAGAGGTCCTGGTAGACACCAAGACGAACATGAGCTAGCAACATGCACTTTCAGCAAAGAGGGCTAACAGAATCCTGGAGCTGCTTTAGGAGGAGGGTTGCCAGTAAGTCAGGGGAAGTGATCACTCTCCTCTACTTAGCCCTGCTGAGGTCACACCTGGAGTACTGTGTCCAGTGCTGGGCTCCCCAGTACAAGACAGATATGGTCAGGTTGGATGGGGCTCTGAGCAACCTGATCTAGTTAAAGACATCCCTGCTCACCACAGAGGGGTTGGGCTAGATGACCTCTAAAGGTCCTCTCCAACCCTAAGCATTCTATGATTCTATGGACATACTGAAGAGGATCCCACAAAGGACCCCCAAGAAGATGAAGAGCATCCTTCCTGTGAGGAAAGACTGAGAAAGCTGTAACTGTTCAGCCTGGAGAAGAGAAGGATTGAGAAGGATCTCATCAGTGCATATATATACCTGAAGAGAGGCTGCAAAGAAGGCTGAGCCAGGCTCTTTTCAGTGGTGCCCAGTGACAGGACCAGAGGAAACAGGCCCAGACTGAAACACAGGAAATTCCCCCTGAACATCATGAAATACTTTTGCACTGTGAGGGTGACTGAGCGCTGACACAGGTTGCCCAGGGAGGTGGTGCAGTCTCCATTCTTGCAGATGCTGAAAAACATCTAGACATACTCTGGGCCAACCATTTCATTATTCTGTGATTGATCTACTCAAGCAAACTACTGTATTTCTGGGGAGGTGAGACTAGGGAAACCGCTAGTTTGATCCATAGCAGCTGCTTTCACTAGTCTTATTCTCCAGCACAGCTGAGCTCACCTGAAGCAACAGAAGTACAGTTAGAGGATTTGCTGGCATGCTGAAAGGGAAACAACCATTCCACCCTCATCTCCCACTGGATTTCCTGATTATCAAACTCAGTTTCTGGAACTGGATGCTAGCTGCAGAACTCACCACTTTGTAAACATGTACTATGTACACATGTAAATATGAACTATTCCTTCCTGCTGTTCTTTCTCAGTCATATGAAATGGGAATCCCACCAGTCCTCATAGGTGAAAATTATGGTCTTCAGTTGTGCCAAGGTATCCAGCTGTCAGGCTTGCAGACCTGGGCTAAATATGTCTATCAGGACATCAGCATTTATTCTGTATCTCATTCTCCACTAATGAACCTGCCCAGTCTTAAAAAGACTCTTGGCTGCTTCGACACTGTTAGATTCCTTTAGCAAGGGAAGTGTGTTCAGGCTAGACAGAGATGGGTTCACATCAAAAACTTATTTTAGAGAAGCATCTTCTGTGTCAGGGAAGAGAATTTGAAGTGTCTTCACACCTTTCAAACATAAAAAAGTACTGAAATTTCAAATACTTAATGCAGAAAATGTTATCTCCTTCTATCAGCATTTTCAATTACACAAATTTTACCAGATGAACTAATTTAACATCATTCTCCCCAGACACAGGCAGACATTTGAAGGAATATCTTATTAACTTATTTTTGAAAAGCATGTCAAGCTGGTAAGAAGTAACAAAGATTTTAATGAGGTGTTTTTGCTTTTCTAGGATTGCAGTCTTTGTCACTATTCCATTCTGTTGATTTAGTAGACCCCTTGAACTCTTACATGGCTTTAAAGCTTTTAAAATTACCAGGAATAAGTACTATTACATCATTAAGTATTCTGAGCTGGACTGACATAATAGAGCACTGTTTTCACAGAGTTAGGCTTAAACTCTGTGATGATAATTTAATACAGAATTGAAATGTTTATTCTTCTTTAAAAAGTAAAATTAATTTCTGCTCTCAGAAGTCAACAACCTGCCTGTAAGCAACTGGTGAAAGGTTAGGAAATGTTTTTTATTTAAAAGGCCATCGAAACACAGCAATGTAAGCAAAGCTTTTTTGTTTAAATTCTGTATTTAATTACCTTCTCAAGCTTCCAAACCAGCAGGGCTAACTTGCTGATTTAATTTCCTGGTTTTGGAAAAAAAAAACATTTTCCTTCTTGTCATCTTGTTTCTGTTTGGAAGACTGTATATACAACTAGATGAATCTAGCTGAGTATACCTGCTAATCACTGGCCATACATGGTCTGCTCCCAAATGCACAGTCACATGTTCTCAGTTACTGGAGGCTGACATTGAGGTTTTCTTCCACTTTTCCTCTCTTGTTTATAAGCAATCATTGATTAAAAACATTCTTAGATAGGACAGTAATATCACAGTAAGTATTCTCACATTTAAAACTCTTACGAAAGCATGAAGCAGTAACTGGACTCAAGCTGAAGTAGCAAAGATGCAAAAAGGGGAAGCAATAATGATGCTAAGTGGATTTGATTACAGCCTTGATTTCAGGTGGAAAGGTTCACATTATATAGCCATAAGCGCTCCTTCCACAGCACAAAATGGTGACCAGTACTACAGAAATTTATGCTGTACTATGCTACTGGAACAAAAATATTCCATACCTGAGTCTTAGATAACCTCAAGCAAATTCCCAGCCTTTGTCAAGACTAGAAACTATGTTAACAGATTAAAAATGAAATTTCCAACCAAACTCTGAACCTTGAATAGCAGCTGAAAGGAAGAGGTCACATAGTCCAAACGGATATTTTTTATGGACCAGGAATTCCTATGGAATTTAGGAGGAAAAAGAAAGTGTATGAGCTTTGGAGGCAAGGTCAGGCTACGCAGGAGGACTAAGAGGTGCTGTTTGCCACAGTAGGGATAAAATTCATACGACCAAAGCTCAGTTGAAGTCAGTCTCACTATGAAGAATATTATCTGGGAGCTATTGAAAAATACTTGAAATACAGTACAGTCATCAGTCAAAGCCAACATGGGTTCATGAAGGGGAAGTCATGCCTTACTAAGTCAGTATCCTTTGATGACAAGGTTACTGCCTGGTGGACAAAGGGAAGGCAGAGGATGTGTATTTTTTGGATTTTAGGAAAGCTTTTGATGCAATCTCTCACAGTATCTTTCTGGGCAAACTGTCCAGCATACAGCTGGACAGGTATACAATATGATGATTGAACAATTGGCTGAAGGTTTGAGTTAAAAGAGTTGCAGTAAATGAGGTAACATCTGGCTGGTGGCCAATTACTAGCAGTGTTCCCCAGAGCTCAGTGTAGGGTTTCTATGTTCTTATCAGTTACCTGGACACAGAAATTGAGTGCACACTAAGCAAGCATGACAGCCATATTAAATTAGGAGGAGACTTTGATTGCCTCAGGGGTAGAGAGGCCTTATAGAGAGAGATACTGATAGATTAGAGCACTGGGAAATCACCAGCTGTATAAAGTTTAACGAGAACAAATGTTGGATTTTGCATCTGGGACAGTGTAGTCCTGAAAAAGAGGCTGGAGCTCAGCCCTGCAGAAAGGGAGGGGCTTTGTTGATGGCTATCTCAATGTGAGCCAACAACATGTCCTGGCAGCCAAAAGGGCTGACGATATCCTGGGGTGCACAGTATAGCTAACTGGTCAAAAGAAGTGATTGTCCCACTATACTAAGCACTGGTGGAGCCTCACCTTGAGTACTGTGTGCAGTTTTAGGCTCCGCAAGAGAAGAAGGATATAAAAATGTTAGAATGTGTCCAAAGGACTGCAATGAAGATGATGAAAGGACTAGATGGCATGACTTAGGGGGAGCAGCAGAGGATGCCAGGTTTATTCAGCTTAGTGAAGAGTAGACTGAGTGGTTACCTCACTGCTGTCTACACCTTTGTCATGAGGGGGAAGCAGAAATGCAGATGCTGATTTAATGTCTCTCGTATCTGGTGACACTACTTGACAGAATGGCTTAAAGCTGCATCAGGGAAAGTTCAGACTGGATATTAGGACAATGTTCTTTGTGAAGAACATGATCAAGTACTGGAAATGGTTGTGGTCCCACCCAAGCTTGTTGATGTTCACAAAGCAGTTGGACAACACTCTTTGGTATATGTTTTAACTTTCAGGTTGCACTGTGTGGAGTCAGGAGCTGGACTCTTAATCTCTTGCCCCTCCATTCCCTAATGGAGACTGTTGGGGTCAATGTAGTTTCAGAGTTAGCATGACTAGGCCGCTTAAGCAAAACTGTTAGCATAACCGAACAGACCGCTGGAAAGGACAGCTAAGAATAACAATTGAAAAAGTTCTGATAGTGCACATGGTGTGGGTTAGCAAAAACAAGATGTACTCAAGGACATGGAGGAGGCCTGTTGCTATTAGCGTTAGTGCATACTTACCAATCATAAGGGAATGTGGTGCGTGTGAACAGCGCGTGATTTATGTCTGTAGCCTATCCGAATAAGCGTGATCATGTGTGCAGATATGAAAAATGTATATAACCACGCAAGTAGAGCAATAAATCGAATTGACTGTGCATTGCGTCAATGTGTGAGAGTCATTCCTGTCCCTGCATGGATGCTGAAACTCGGCAGGAGACATAGTCCTATTTATGAATATGTTATCATCATGCTGCAAAAAGCACCAGCAGACTCAGTTCTGGTAGGCCAAATCGAGTTAGATCATCTGTATAATTGTTTCTCAGATCGCCTATCTTTCAAGCCACAAAAAAGAAGCTCACTAGTATTTCTTACAGTCTAACACATTAGAGAAGAAAAACATAGGCGAAAGGCTTGTAGTAGTCTGGTAGCTGATGAGACCAACCGATTTTCCTAACCTGGTTGATGCATTACTCTCATCAGCACAATATATTTCTGGCACCTTTTGGTTGTCAGAAAAGTTTAGCAGCACTTTGCAGTGTGTATTTGTTGCACAGCCATTAAGGACTTGTATCTGCTTCTGTTCTAGCAGCACTTCTTATAACGATGAGCTCCTTCGGCCACTGTCTGGACTGTGCTCTTTGCACCTCTGCAGAAAATTCTGTTAGAGCCTGGTTCTTGGTTCCACCTAGTTCAATAGTTGGTTTCCGATTGACTTGAATTATAGCAACAGTCTTTTATAGTCCCAAGCTGTACAATAGGCTAAGTCAGAATAAAATTCTGCTTTCTTTAAAAAGAGAAAAAAGGCTTGGGGAGAACGGAATGGGAAAAACCATGTGCATATGTGTGGAGAAAAGGGAATTGGGATGGGTCATTCATTATATGCCATGTATCCCCACAAAGCCAAGTACAAAATGACAATAATAATATTAATAATGTATGGGCATACCTATGTTTCTCAAACCAACTTTTACTAACTTTTTTTAAGATTCTTTCCTGGGATCTTGGACAAGCTGTAGGAAGATGGGAAACACAGGCAGTAACAGTACTGAAAAAAGTCAGTAAAAAAACCAATCAGTTTAGTACGGTGGGGACAAAGACATCGCAAGGGGATGCCATCTACACTGAAATTAGAAAAGGTAAAGAAAAACTCCATAACTTTCAAGACTTTCAGTGTTGCCCAAATGAAGATTATATTACTATTGAAAAAATCACCTTGGTTACTGAAGTCAGAGGTGAGCTATATGTGTGCCCTTTGAGAGGCTCCCTGCACAGCCTGATCTCCATCAGCTGACTCGCTCTAGGTTAACAAGTTTCACTGAACCATCCCGGTCCTTCCATAAGCTGCAAGAACAAAATCATTCATATCAGTAAGACTGCACAGTCTCACAGCTATACTCACACTTACATTGTGTATTTCAGTATGTAAAACCTAGCTGACTGCCTTTATAATCTCAGGAAAAAAAAAGACTGCTAGAATACAATAGCAAATGCTGTTAAAAAAAATTTATCTTTGTTTTTTGTGAGGTTACCTAAAAATAAACTTTCCAGCTTCAAACGTCTAATAATACTGGTACTGATCAGGGAAAGCAAGTCTTCCTGGAAGCTGGATAAAATATTTGCAATCATTGGTCCATTTTTTCATCAAAATGATATTTTAGTTGTCCATTTTTTGCATTATTTCTTTCTATGCTCTGTACAACACGAACATCAGAGCAGAATTCATTCCAGTCTCTGGGAAATATCTCTATCTTTGATTTTGATTTTGAAGTGAAATTACCTGGTGAATCACAGAAAAAATTTCCACCCCTGCAAGTATGAAAGTAAACTGACATAAGAGTAAACAAGTTCTAAAGTGGTCCCATTCAGTGCAATGAGTTCTCAGAGGATCTCACATCCGCACAAAACACTTTAGAGATTTACCATTCACATATTTCAGTCAGAGGCTGCTGTTGAGGTTCAAATTCAGTTTTGAAGTTTACTAAAGTTTAAAATCTTCCCAGTGAGATGTCATGGAAATCTTTGAGTCTGTATATGACTTGAAGAAGAGCTTTTTAACCCAATTAAAAATTAAAATGGTAGTCACTATGTACAGTGACAAGAGTTTTAACAATGCAAAACAAGGCAAGAAACAGAACAGGAGAATGACTACACAAAAAATTTCAGGAGGGCCAAGAGCCAATAGCTCTCACTCCTGGTGAGCATTACCTTTGTCACCAGCCATCAGCCAGACTCACCAAGGGGAACTCATGCTTGACCAATCTGATAGCTTTCTATGATGGCATGACTGGCTGGGTAGATGAGGGGAGAGCAGTGGATGTTGTCTACCTTGACTTCAGCAAGGCTTTCGACACTGTCTCCCATAAGATCCCCATAAGCAAGCTCAGGAAATGTGGGCTGGATGAGTGGTCGGTGAGGTGAACTGAGAACTGGCTGAATGGCAGGACTCAGAGGGTTGTCGTCAGTGGCGCTGAGTCTAGTTGGAGGCCGGTAACTAGTGGTGTCCCTCAGGGGTCAGTACTCGGCCCAGTCTTATACAACTTCTTCACCAGTGATCTGGACGAAGGGACAGAGTGCACCCTCAGCAAGTCTGCTGAAGACACAAAACTGGGAGGAGCGGTGGATACACCGGAAGGCTGTGCTGCCATTCAGCAAGACCTGAACAGGCTGGAGAGTTGGGTAGAGAGGAACCTGGTGAAATTCAACACGGGCAAGTGCAGGGTCCTGCACCTGGGGAGGAACAAACCCATGCATCAGTACAGGCTTGGGGCGGACCTGCTGGAGAGCAGCTCTGCAGAGAGGGACCTGAGTGTCCTGGTGGACGACAGGTTGACCATAAGTCAGCAGTGTGTCCTTGTTGCCAAGAAGGCCAATGGGATCCTGGGGTGCATCAAGAGGAGTGTGACCAGCAGGTCGAGGGAGGTTCTCCTTCCCCTCTACACTGCCCTAGTGAGGCTCCATCTGGAGTCCTGCGTCCAGTTCTGGGCTCCCCAGTTCAAGAAAGATGAGGAGCTACTGGAGAGAGTCCAGCGGAGGGCTACGAGGATGATGAGGGGACTGGAGCATCTCTCCTACAAGGAGAGGCTGAGGGAGCTGGGCTTGTTCAGCCTGAAGAAGAGAAGGCTGAGAGGGGATCTTCTAAATGCTTATAAATATCTGCAGGGTGGGTGTCAGGAGGATGGGGCCAGACTCTTTTCAGTGGTGCCCAGCAACAGGACAAGGGGCAACAGGCACAAACTGAAGCATAGAAAGTTCCATCTGAACATGAGGAAGCACTTCTTCCCTCTGAGAGTGACAAAGCACTGGAACAGGCTGCTCAGGGAGGTTGTGGAGTCTCCTTCTCTGGAGATATTCAAGACCCACCTAGACACAGTCCTGTGCAGCCTGCTGTAGGTGACCCTGCTTTGGCAGGGGGATTGGACTAGATGACCCACAGAGGTCCTTTCCAACCCCCACCGTTCTGTGATTCTATGCATTGGAGTGTGTGAATTCTCAGAAAAGAGGAATTTCTTTTCAACTACATATGTCTGTTTGTTAGTTAACACTCCTTTAATGTCAGTATTAAAGACTTTGAAGAAGAAGGACAGACTGCATGGTTTGAAAAGCAGTGGCAAGGGACTCAGTGATTTCTGAAGACAAGTGAACACAGATGGAAGAGATGAGCAAGGGAAGGATTTGACTAAGGACGCATGCATCGAATGTGGCAGTTCATCATTCTAATTATGTTAGCAGGACTAATGTATTCCAGCCTGTCAGTTGTATTTAAAATTAGCAAAATACAATGCTCGTCCTCAAAACATACACATCCTTTCCCCCTGAGCTGTCAGAGCTCACAAAACAGCAGTCACACAAAGAGCAGCAGGCAACAGCAACAGGGAAATGAAGAGCATCTGGCCAAGACATAATTGCAAACTTCACTAGTTTCCAGTCTGTTATGCTTATGCACAGTGCAGAGATAGTGTTATGCTGGTGCTAGAAGGCTGGCCTGTTTTCCATTTGACCAGTAAACAGGAAGACGGCACGCAGCCAGGACAGTAAGCACGCCACCCTCCCACGTATAGCTACCAAGAAGTACTCACCAGGAGAGGTGATAGCTGGCAGGGACAGGTGGCTGGGGGACAAAGTCATTGGCCTCTTTTTATGTGTCAGATCAAGAATTAAAATGAAGTCATGTGTGAAGTAGTTTTGGTATGCTAGTCAGGCCTCTCTCACCAGCTGAAGTAGGACAGAACCACAGCAAAGTATTCTCCCACCGTTGAATCCTCAGTCTTCCCTGGCCTTGTAGACCAAATCAACATGAGTGATGCTGACTTATTTTGGCACTATCACACTAACTTACACAAGCCAGCACTGCAAACAGCATGGCTTGAAGGAAGACATGGCGGTTGCTGGCTCAGAGAACATCTTGCACCTTGTGACATTGCATCTCTGGCACTTTCTACCAGGTAGACCAACACTTCATGGATATAAAACATATTTCTAGGGTCATCTTCTAAAGTCACAGTGCTTTCCTTCCTGTACTGGCTCTTTCTGAGCAGAAAAGCAAGGGTGCCACAAAGGAGTAAGTGTTTCAGTGTGAGGAGCCCCACGCTTTCCCTGCTCTTTTTACCAGTGACATCTCCAATTAATGAAGATGTTTGCAAACAACTTTTTAAAAGGCATTTTTTCCTGAAGTTAAGGAATGAAGATCACAGAACTTCCCTAATGCCTGCTGTAGGTGACCCTGCTTCGGCAGGGCGGTTGGACTAGATGACCCACAGAGGTCCCTTCCAACCCCGAACATTCTGTGATTCTGTGGTTCTGCAATATTGACTCACTGGTGCCTACATGGAATAGTAGGAGTGGATGTTAATCTGTAGGGTTCACCAAGCTTGGCAGTCTCTCAGTGATATCATGAAGGCAAGCTCCTGGTACAAAGCCAGTTTCTCTACAGCAGCTGTCTGGACAGCAAACAGCTGTTTCTGTGTCTCTCAGTAAGGCATCTCCAGCTACTGATACTTTACACGCTTGTCTGGAGGCACTGGTTCTAATGCAGGTGGGTGGTCGGATGAACTGCTTGTGGCTGGCTTCTTCTTGATCTTGTCCTTTACTCATGTGCTCTAAATTCTTGATCCCTAGAGCATCATACCTGTTATGCAGTGGCACTTTAGGGAAGTGGCAAGGTTCTTCCTTCTGCCCTGAACAGAGACAAGGGTCCAGTTTCCTTCAACTCATGGGTTACCTGTGTGAGTCAGCTCAAGGCTGAATTCTGGCTTACCTTCCCTTTGCACAGCCTTAAGGCAATGACTTTGAAATATAGAGAGTTTATAGCAGCAGGAAGCACCATAATAAGTAGAGACGTCTATTACTTGCCAAGCTGACTGAGTAACATCAGATCACAATAGAAAGTCTGCAGTTTTAGACATACTAAAAGACACTTTTTAGAGGAAAGACACCGGTGGAACAGAATCTCCTCATCTAGAATTGTATTCTACGGTTCCAGGTGGAGTTCTGAAAATCACATCCAAGAGGGGATGCCAAGAGATTATCCAGTCCACCTTTTTGTCCCACGACAAGATCAATCATATTCATTCTGTTAACAGGAAGTTTTCCAGCCTGCCTTTAAACACCTTAACAGTTAAGACTCTCAAGTAAGACCTTCTCAGATAATCTGTCGGAAAAGAGCTGCAGTCTTTGGAAAGCCCATGCAGGGAGCATCTCTTGGCAGGAACCATGGCCCTGGGGGACCAGCATTTGAAGCAGACCGTTCCTGAATGACTGTACCCTGTGGTAAAGACCCCTGTGGGAGCAGCCCTTGAACAACTGCATCCCATGGACCAGTTCATGAAGGACTCTACTCAGTGGAAAAGATCCCTCACTGGAACAGGGGAAAAGGGTGAGGAGGAAGGAGCAGCAGAGAGGAACTGTTACTGATTGACCAGAACCCCAATTCCCTGTCCCCTTATGTTACTTTGTTCAGAAGGAAATAGAAGTTGGGAGTGAAGCTGAGCCTGTGAAAAAGGAGATGGGTGTAGAAGTAAACAAAGGCACTTGGGATTGTCGTGGAGCCCTGCAACAGTGACAGTAATGTCATTAGCCTGCGGCTCTGCAACAGTTTAAAAGAAGACATACCTTGCTAGTGGTGATATATAGTAAGCTGTAATAAAGACAGCAAGGAAATAAACCCTCTGCATCCTTCTGCATTAGGGAAACCTGTGAGCTACCCGTTGCAACCACTATACACTCACAGACTGGGTTCACTTTAGGATGTGACGGTGGTGTTATTCTTTGTGTACCACCATGGGGTGGTGCCGGGGTCTGCCTCTATCTTCAGCCATGCATCCAGTGGCTGAAGACAGGAGGAGCTGAAGAGAACCATTTCCCATGAGTCTTCTTGGCCTCTGACTGCAGAACCCCCATCTCCAGGCTCTCCATGGGCTTGGTGGCCCCTTGAAGGACTCATGGTCTCACCCCCCCTGCAACAGCCCCAAGGCACCTCGGCCCTCTCTTCCTCCCTACCCAGGTGCTGTGAGCAGAAAAGATGCCTCCTCAGCAGGCTGCAGGGCCAGGGGGGAGTGCAGGACATGGAAAAACAGCTCAAACCACCCTTGAAAATTCACATTTCTTTTGTTGGTGGCTGGGAGATATGAGCCAGCTGGCTGCATGGAGGCATCACTGCTTCCTTTCTGTGGTTTGCCCATCTTCTTGGTCCCCTTTCAGCTGCCTCCTGGCGTGGTGCAAGGCCCCTGGACAAGAACTGGGCCCAGGCTGAGGCATAGGGTCACCTTGTCTTCTTTCAGCCAGTCACAGACACTGCATTGCACTGGTGCTTTGACAGCCTTGCTGGAGGTGGCTCAATCCACCTATGTTGGTCTTCATCTTCTGGAAGGTCCACACCATTGGATGAATGTCATCCTCTGCAGGACATACCTTCATTGGCTGCACCCAGTCTTCTGCTGGATCCACCTCTATCATTTCCTCGTCATCCTTTCTTGGATCTTTAGCAAGGAGCTGCAGAGTGATGCTGTCTGGGTCTGTGGTGAAATTCCCCTTCCTCCCCAGTCACACCACTGGATCTGTCCCTTTGACTTTGTAGCTCACCATGCAGAGACTGGCACTCCCTGCCTGATGCTTGCCTGCAGCCAGTCTTCTCCAAGTCTCCTTGGTGCTCCAGGAGCCAGAAACTCAGCAAGTGGTAGCCAGCAGCAAGGGTGCCTTTTTTTGTAAGTCTGGTGACAGTGGGCAGTGAGGCGGTGTGTGTCGACAGGAGCCCACTGTGATTCTGGCCCACAAGTAGCCAAATATGTCTCCAGGTGGTAGCACTAGCTGCCAATGGGGGTGCCAATAAAATAGATACCAATTCCTGTGCAGTTTGAGTTGGGAGCACTTCATGGACGGAAATATTAAAGGAAGGTGCTCAACACAAATTCAGCCTGGCTGGGGAAGACAAGAAATTGTGATTACACTTTGACTTACAATCACACCTGAGCATGGTTACATGGTTGTACTGCAAATGTAACAGAATGTCAGCTGGTATCCCATATTTAGCTCTTACCTAAAACCTCATGGGAAGGCAGCATGGAGAGGAGGAAGGAGCAGTGAAGGAGGAACAAAACTAACATGAATGGAAACAGGAAAAGCAAGAGGAACAGGAAGAATAAGTATAATAAACAGGGCAAGGAGGAGGAAGCAGAAAGGGAGGAACAGGAGGAGGAATAAGAGGAGGAGGATAGACAAAAGGAATAGAATGTGAAAGCAGAGGAGAAGGACAAGAAAGAGGAGGAAGATGATCAAAAGCAGAGCAAGGCAATAGAGGATAATTTGGGGAAAAGCAACAGGAGAAAGAAAAACAGAAGCAAGGAGAGAAGGAGAAAAAGGAACAGGAGGAAAAGAGGAGTAGAGGAGGAACAGGAGGTGGAGGAGAAATAGGAGGAAATGGATTAAGAAAAGAAGGAAGAAAGTGAAGGAACAGGAGGGGAAGAAGTGGACAGGTAAAGGAACAATAAGAGAAAGAGGAGGAGGAACACAATGAGGAGAAACTGGACGGTGGGGTAGTAGGAAGAAGAAAAATATGAAGAGGAGGAACAGGAGGAGGAAGAAACGGAGGAGAATGTACAGGAACATGAGGAGGAGGAGGAGAAGGAACAGGAGGAAAAAGAACTGAAACAGCAGAAGCAGGTGGAGGAAGAAGAGAAGGAGGACAAGAATAATGAAAATGAAAAAAAAAAAGAGAAAGAGAGAAAGAGAAAAGAAGAGAAAGAGAAAGAGAAAGAGAAAGAGAAAAGAGAAAGAGAAAGAGAAAGAGAAAGAGAGAAAGAGAAAGAGAAAGAGAAAGAGAAAGAGAAAGAGAAAGAGAAAGAGAAAGAGAAGAGAAGAAAGAGAAAGAGAAAGAGAAAGAGAAAGAGAAAGAAGAGAAAGAGAAAGAGAAAGAGAGAAGAGGAAAGAGAAAAGAGAGAAAGAGAAAGAGAAAGAGAAAGAGAAAGAGAAAGAGAAAGAGAAAGAGAAAGAGAAAGAGAAAGAGAAAGAGAGAAAGAGAAGGGAGAAAGAGAAAGAGAAGGAGAAGGAGAAAGAGAAAGAAAGAAAGAGAAAGAGAAGAGAGAAAGAGAAAGAGAAAGAGAAGAGAAGAGAAAGAAAGGGAAGGAGAAAGAAAGAGAAAGAGAAAGAGGAAGAGAAGAGAAAGAGAAAGAGAAAGAGAAAGAGAAAGAGAAAGAGAAAGAGAAGAGAAAGAGAAAGAGAAAGAAGAAAGAGAAAGAGAAAGAGAAAGAGAAAGAGAAAGAGAAAGAGAAAGAGGAACAGGAGGAAAAGGAAAAAAGAACAGAAGGGAGAGGAGCAGAGGGTGGACTGTAAAAATAAAAAGGAGAGAGAGCTGTAGAATGAGGAGGAAAGGGAAATAGAGCAGAAGAAATATTAAAAGGAACAGTAGGAGCAAGATGAGAAACAGGAACATAATGGAGGAAAAAGGGCAGCGGGAACTGAAGGAAGAGGTGAACAGAGACAGGATGAGGAAAGTAGAAAGAGGAACAGGAGGAATAGGAGGAAACAGAAAAGGAGAGACAGAATAAGAAGGAGGAAGAGGAGGAGGTGAAGAAAACCGAGCAGGAGGAGGAGGAAGGGGAGGAGGGCTGGGAGGAGAACTAAGAAAAAGGATGAAGGGGAGCAGGAGGAGGAGGAATAGGGAAAGGATGGACATGAGGAGGAGTAAGTGGAGGTGGAAAAACAGGAACAGAACCACAGGAACAGGAGAAGGAACAGGACAGAGTTCAGGAATGGGAGTTGGAGGAAGGGGAAGAGGAGGCACAGGAGAAACAGCAGAAATAGGAGGAGGAGAAGACCAAGAGGAGGAGAAAGAGAAGCAACAGAAAGAGAAGAATGAGGAAGAAAAGGAAAAGGAAGAGAAGGAGGAATGTGAGACAAGAAGGAGAAATAAAATCCCTGTCTGGAACTCCCAGGCTCTGATAAAACCACCCACCCTCTGTATGCCCATTTCCCAAAAGCCTGGGGCTTTGGACCCTGCTGTCTCAGAAGCAAAGCCAGAATAGCATTACTATCATACAGCTCCTAGGATACGCAAAGAAATCTTGTCAACAAACAGTTGTGTCCTGCTGCGTAAGCTTTCAAACAGCCCTGGTTAAAAGCTGACCATCAGAGCAGACACTCAGGCTGCAAATGTCTGTCTTCCCAGTGAGCACCCAAGAGCATGATTCTGGGGCAAAAGGACAATGGATTTGTAGCTGATTTTACCACTGTGTCCCTAATGTACCACACACCATCCTGATCTTCATTATCCCCCGGACTGAGTACTTGGCTCCAGGGCCTGTGAACTGCGCTGTGATGGGGCCCTGTAGGCGCTGTGATGGGCCCTGTAGACGCTGAGGTCTCCAGGCCCACCTTGAGGCCTGCCCACGATTCCTGCTTGAGTCCCCCGCACCATCCTCCTCCTCTGCCCCCGCTGCCCGCACCTCGACATGGGGCTGTTCACTTCTTTGTGTTACCTGACCGATTTCTGGCCAGCCAAAGCCCCGGGCAGCAGGAGATGCTTGGCCAGAGACACTGGCATTGCCAGGCCGGCACCTGGCAGGAGGCAGTGATCTGTTCCCGCTTACAGGGCCCCGGCCTTCCCCATGCTGCAGCTTGCCCTGGGTGGGAGAGGCCGGAGAGACTCCAGGTCTGGCCTGGCCCAGCACAGGCCATCCTTCTTCCACCAAAAATAAGGACAGACCCCTCATTGCACTCTCCACGGGGGCTGTTCCTGGTTGGTGTGGGAGGGCTTCAGCTCAGGGAAACAGGAAAGTCAAACGAGGAGACCTGTCCCCTGTGCAGCCCTGTGTCACGAAGGACACCTTGTCCAGGCCCCCGCTCAGTGCTTGCGAGACCACCTCGGGGGCTTTCGATCACACCAGCAAAAGCAGGTAGGCTGAGCGGGCCTTCAGGATAACTCCGCTCCTTTCTTTTTAATTGCATGTCTACAGTTATCTTTTTTCCCCCAGTTTATGTATTTCCTCCCCCACTCCCCCCTTACATCCTCATTCGGAGGTAATTATGATGTGACTTTCTGGACAGATGGTAGAATAGGTAGCTACGGCATATAAGATGGTCTGTACCTTCTGAGCTGCAGGCTGAACTAATACACTTTCACAGACTTGACAGACAGGGGCTGTGGGTATATTTACTATTTGCTAATTATTTCTTTACTATATGCTAACAAAGGTAAGTATGACAACAGCAGTGTAGTCCTCCTGCTGAGGAGTGGGGGCTCAGGCCAGAATGACAAGAAGACCACTGAGAGCGATGTGGTAAGTAGCGAGACAGAAAAGGAACATGGCGAAGACAGCCCTTAAAGTAGGAGCTGAAAGCCAGTAACTCCTGCATAGGATGTGGGAAAGCGTCAGGAGGCTCTGCAGCTAATGTTCGCAACAAGTTCACAGTGGATCCTCTTCAGAGAAGCTGATATGCATTTTACTCTTTCAGAAAAGGCCCTTGCAATTGCCATGGGTTGAGAGTCCTGTGACGGTGACAGTGAGGTCATCAGCCTGCAGTTTTGCAGCAGTTGAAAGTACCACTGGTACAATTTTGACGGTGGATGTTGTTCTGTGTGTTTCATTTGTGGTTTTTTTTTACTCATTTCATTCAGCTAGAGTTATTTCTTTGCTATCAAGTGACACTATTTGCATGGATATTCTTTCTCTGGAGCACCTCCTGACATCATTGGTCAACTAGAGCTTTCACCTCTGTTCCTTCCTCCTCCTCCTCCTCTTCTTCTTCTTCCTCCTGTTCCTATTTCTGCTCCTGTTCCTCTTGTTCTTCTTCTTCCTCCTTCTCCTTTTCATCCTGGTCCTCATTCTCCTTCTCTCCCCATCCCCTCCCCCTCCCCCTGCCCTTCTTCTCCTGTGCCTGTCCCAGTTCCTGTTAACGTTCCTTCTGTTTCTCCTGTTCCTCCTCTTATTGCTCCTCCGGTTACTCCTGTTCTTCCTTCTCTCCTCCTTTCCTCCTTCTCTTCCTACTCTTCCTCCTTTTATTCCACCTCCTACTATTCCTCCTCCTCCTCCTCCTATTCTTCGTTCTCCTCCTGTTCCTCCTCCTCCTCACCCTTCTCCTCCTTTTCTTCCTCCTCATTTTCCAACTGTTCCTCCACCTTTTTCCTCCTGTTCATCTTGTTCCTTGTCCTCTTCCTCTCATTTTTCCTCCTCCTGCTTCTCCTTTCTCAGCCTTGGTAGTCGAATTAGATGAGGATGACCTCGTGTGCTGCTGCTCCTTGCAGTCACTGAGTGAAGAGAGTGGTGAGAGCAGGCAGAAATCTGGCAGAACAGGCAGTACTTTCAGCTGCCATATGGCTTTGGGAGACTGTGGGGTCCTCAAGGAAACACACTATGACATCAAAGAGGCTTCAAGAGCCTGGGTGATGTAATCTGTGCTATTATATCATCTTGCTGATCTGCATCTGGGGACGTCCAACTTTCAGGCCCTGACATTTGTGAGATATGCTGCTCTCAATGCATATTTTCTGAGTGCACACAAGCCAGATTTCGAAAGTCAGCAGAGACTATGGGAGACATTTTTAGTTTGGGGTTTTTTTTTTCCCGCTTTACTTTCTTTCATTAAACATGTGAGCCCATGAGTTTTTCATCTTATTTTCTCCTCTGCTTTGCTTAGGAGGGAAAGTAAGAGAGCAGCTTCATGAGCACCTGACAGCCTGCCAAGATCAACCCACCAAACAGCGAATGGTGCACTCCAAAAGTGGCTGCAGGTGCTGGGGTCTTGATCAGCATCACCTGGAAGAGAAAAGGGAAAGCAGGTGACCTTGGGGCTGGTTAGAATCATAGAATCATAGAAAGTTTTGGGTTGGAAGGGACCCCTAGAGGTCATCTAGTCCAACACCCCCGCAGCGAGCAGGGACACCACTAACTAGATCAGGCTGCTCAGAGCCCTGTCCAACCTCGCCTTGAATGTTTCCAGGGATGGGGCCTCCACTGCCTCTATGGGCAACCCGTTCCAGTGTTTCACCACCCTCATTGTAAAGAATTTCTTCCTTATATCCAGCCTAAACCTACCCTGTTTTAGTCTAAAACCATTACCCCTCGTCCTGTCACAGTCTCTCTTTTCCTCCTGTTCTGCTACTTCATCCCTCACATCCTCCTTCTGTTCCTCCTCCTCCTCCACCACCTCATACTGTTGCTCCTGTTCCCACTTCTCCTGTTTCCCTTCATGCTCCCCCTTCTCGTCCTCCCTCTCCTTCCCCTCCTCCTCTCCTAACACTCATCCTCCAACTCCTCCTTCTCACTCCACTCATCCTTTTTCTTGTGTTCCTCACTCCCGCTCCTCCTCTTGTTCCTTTATTTCCTGTTATAGTTCCTTGCCCTCATGCTCCTCCACCTTCACCTTCTTGTAGTCTTCCTCCTCCGTTCCTCTTCATATTACTTTTCCTCCTGTTCCTCCTCATTTGTCTTTTTTCTCCATCTTCCTGTCACTCCTCCTCCTTTCCTGCTCCTTCTTTTCCCTTCCTTCTCCTGCTCCTCATGATACTCCTCTTCCTCCTGTTCATTCGTCCTGTTCCTCTTCCCCCTCTTTTTCCTCCTGCTGTTACTTTTCCTCCATTGTGTTCCTCCTTTTTCTCCTCCTGTTTCAGTTACTGTGCCTGTTTCTCCTGTTCCTCCAGTACTTCCTGTTCCTAATTCTCCTCTCCTTCCTACTCCTTCTCATCCAACTATTCCTCCTTTTCTTCCTCCTGTTCATCTTCCACCAGTTTTTCCCCCTTCTGCTGTTCCTTCTCTTGTTCCCTATTCTCCTCCTCCTGTTCCTCCTTCCCTCCTGTTGTTCCTCCTTCTCTACCTCCTTCTCCTGTTCCTTCTATTCCTCCTTCTCACCTGTATTAAAGACTGAGGCAAAGAAGGCATTAAGTACCTCACCCTTTTCCTCACCTTCGGTGGCAATGTCATGTGTGTCCTGCTGCCCTGGGTTTGGCCAGGACAGGGTTAATTTTCACCAGAATCCAGGAAGGGACACAGCCGGTTGGGCTGACCCAAGCTGGCCAAACGGAGCAGGGTATTTCATACAATGTGCCGTCATGCCGGGTTGCAGCTGGGGGGGAGCGGAGCGGCAGGAAGTCAGCTGCGGCTCGGGGGCGCGTGGTGGCAGTGGTCGGTGAGAGTGGCTCTCTGTTCTGCTGGTTTGTTTTGTGTGTTCTCCTTATCTGTATCGTTGTTGTTCCTGTTCCCTTTGTTTGCTGTTCTGTTAAACTTATCCCGACCCATCAGTTTCTGCCTGTTTCTTTCCATTCCTCTCTGCATCCCGGCAGGGGGAGGGGCGGCCGCGTGTCGCTTTTGTTGCTGGCCGCAGCCAAACCATAACACCTGCCCACATCCCCTCCACCCCGGATCCAATAAGGGGTGGAGATTCTCCTTGGTTCTCTTTTTGTTGTTAATGTAGTTGTAAAACATTTTTTGTTATCCCTTACAACAGTGGCCAGATTGAGTTCTAGCTGGGCTTTTGCCTTTCTAATTTTCTCTCTGCATGACCTAACAAGATCCCTATATCCTTCCTGAGTCACCTGCCCCTTCTTCCGAAATTGGTAAACTCTTCTTTTTCTCCTGAGTTCCAGCAAAAGCTCCCTGTTCAGCCAGGCCAGTCGTCTTCCCTGCTGGTTCATCCTGCAGCACAGGCAGACAGCCTGCTCCTGTGCCTTTAAGACTTCCTCCTTAAAGAATGTCCAGCTTTCCTGGACCTCTTTGCCCTTCAGGACTATCTCCCAGGGGACCCTCTCAACCAGTGTCCTGAACAGGCCAAAGTCTGCCCTCCGAAAGACCATCATGGTGGTTTTGCTGGCCCCACTCTTTACTTCACCGCAAACCAAGAACTCTGTCATTTCATGGTCGCTAAGTGCGAGACAGCCTCCAACCACAACATTTCCCACCAGTCCTTCTCTGTTAGTAAACAGCAGGTCTAGCGAGGCACCTCCCGTGGCAGGCTCACTTACCAGCTGCATCAGGAAGTTATCTTCCACATGCTCCAGGAACCTCGTAGACTGTTTCATTTCCGCTGTGCTGTATTTTCAGCAGGTGTCTGGTGAGTTAAAGTTGCCCATGAGAACAAGAGCTAGCGATTGTGAGACTTCTGCCAGCCACTTGTAGAAAACTTCATCTACCTCTTCACTCTGGTTGGGTGGTCTGTAACAGACCCCCAGCAGGATGTCTGCCTTGTTGGCTTCCCACCTCACCTTTACCCATGATTATTCGACCTTATCATCACAATCATTGAGCTCTATATAATCAAAACACTCCCTAACATACAGGGCTAGCCCACCACCTCTCCATCCTCTCCTGTTCCTTCTGAAGAGTTTATAGCTGTCTATTGCAGCACTCTAGTCATGAGAGTCATCCCACCATGTTTCTGTGATGGCGACCAAGTAAGATCTGTCCTGCTGTACAATGGCTTCCAGCTCCTCCAGTTTGTTGCCCATGCTGTGTGCATTGGTGCAGATGCACTTGAGCTGGGCTATCGATTTTACCCCCAACATTGGCATGCCACCCCTAGGCTCATCTCTAGTGATTCTGGTTGTATCCCTTTCCCCCTTTCAACTTAGTTTAAAGCCCTCTCAATGACCCCCACCAGCTCATGTGCGAGAATCCTTTTTACCCTTTGAGACAGCTGGACTCCATCTGTCACAGAATCACAGAATCACAGAATAGTAGGGGTTGGAAGGGACCTCTGTGGGTCATCTAGTCCAACCCCCCTGCCGAAGCAGGGTCACCTACAGCAGGCTACACAGGACCTTGTCCAGGTGGGTCTTGAATATCTCCAGAGAAGGAGACTCCACAACCTCCCTGGGCAGCCTGTTCCAGTGCTCCGTCACCCTCAGAGGGAAGAAGTTCTTCCTCATGTTCAGACGGAACATCCTGTGCCTCAGTTTGTGCCCATTGCCCCTTGTCCTGTCACTGGGCACCACTAAAAAGAGCTTGGCCCCATCCTCCTGACACCCACCCTTCAGATATTTGTAGGCATTTATAAGGTCCCCTCACAGCCTTCTCTTCTTCAGGCTGAACAAGCCCAGTTCCCTCAACCTCTCCTTGTAGGAGAGATGCTCCAGTCCCCTCACCATCCTCGTAGCCCTCCGCTGGACTCTCTCCAGTAGCTCCTCATCTTTCTTGAACTGGGGAGCCCAGAACTGGACGTAGGACTCCAGATGGGGCCTCACCAGGGCAGTGTAGAGGGGAAGGAGAACCTCCCCTCGTCCTGCTGGCCACACTCTTCTTGATGCATCCCAGGATCCCATTGGCTTTCTTGGCAGCCAGGGCACACTGCTGGCTCATGGTTAACCTGTCCTCCACCAGGACACCCAGGTCCCTCTCTGCAGAGCTGCTCTCCAGCAGGTCCACCCCAAGCCTGTACTGGTGCATGAGGTTGTTCCTCCCCATGTGCAGGACCCTGCACTTGCCCGTGTTGAACCTCATCAGGTCCCTCTCTGCCCAGCTTTCCAGCCTATCCAGGTCATGCTGAATGGCAGCACAGCCTTCCGGTGTATCTACCACACCTCCCAGTTTGGTGTCATCAGCAAACTTGCTGAGGGTACATTCTAACTCTTCATCCAGGTCGTTGATGAAGAAGTTAAACAAGACTGGGCCCAGTACTGACCCCTGGGGGACACCACTAGTTACCAGCCTCCAACTAGACTCAGCGCCGCTGATGACAACCCTCTGAGTTCTGCCATTCAGCCAGTTCTCTATCCACTTCACCGACCACTCATCCAGCCCACACTTCCTGAGCTTCCCTAGGAGGATATCACGGGAGACTGTGTCGAAAGCCGTGCTGAAGTCAAGGTAGACAACATCCACGGCTCTCCCTTCGTCTACCCAGCCAGTCATGTCATCGTAGAAAGCTATCAGATTGGTCAGGCATGATTTCCCCTTGGTGAATCCATGCTGACTACTCCTGATAACCTTCTTTTCTTCCACTTGCTTGATGATGGCCTCCAGGATAAGCTGCTCCATCACCTTTCCCGGGATGGAGGTGAGGCTGACCGGCCTGTAGTTCCCTGGGTCCTCCTTCTTGCCCTTTTTGAAGATTGGAGTGACATTGGCCTTTCTCCAGTCCTCGGGCACCTCTCCTGTCCTCCAGGACCTCTCAAAGATGATGGAGAGTGATCTGTCACCAGAAGGCCTGGTACCATATAAGGCTACTCATGACAAAAAAAACAAAATCCCACCAATGGCACCAGCCTCTGAGCTACACGTTAATCAGGTGAGTTTTCCTGTTCCTTTTAGTATTCTTCCCTGCCACTGACAGGATTGAGGAAAACACAGCCTATGCCCCTGATCCTTCAACCAATTACCTCAGTGCGCTGAAGTCCCTTTTGATCACCTTTGAACTTCTCTCCACAGCCTCATCACTGCCAACCTGCATAACCGACAGCAGGTAACAATCAGAGGGCCGGACCAGACCAGGGAGCTTCCCAGCAACATCCCTAACCCGGGCCCCAGGGAGGCAGCAGACTTCCCTGTGGGATGGGTCTGGTCGGCAGATCAGGTCCTCTGTTCCCCTCAGATGGGAATCGTCTACGACAATTACCCTCCTTTTTTTCTTAGCCGAGGCAGTCGTAATACATGGGGCTGTCTGACTCGCCCTGGGCGACCCCCTGGGTGGACCTTCACCCACACCCTCATTTGCCCTCACATTCCAGAGCCCCTTATCTGTTGTGTAAGGGCAGCTGGGGAGTTGAGGGAGGCTGGGGGCAGGTTCATCTGCTGCCCATAGCACAGACCGGTTTCCATTCCCCCCATCTCTTAGGTCCTCTCCTTCTGCTTGGTGGCAAGACAGTAAGGGGTCCTCTGTTTCTTGTGAAGTCTCCATCTGCTGCCTTGGCCTGAGGGATGGCAGGGTGTGGCTCCACCAATAGATCTCCCTCTCACATTCCCTGAGACTCCTTAACCTCTCCACGTCCTCTTTCAGCTCTGTCACCAGGCTGAGCAGATCATTCACCTGGTCATCATCAGTTCTGAACAAAGCAGGTGAAATTGTAACGCTACTGTGAGTTCTTGTGTGGTGGTTTCTGTTTTCACAACAATGTGGCACTGTTGACTTCTGCTCAGCCTGAGCCTCACTGCAGTTCACAGGATTTTTTCCTCTGAGGAGCTGTTGACCAGAGTTTCCCTATTCTTTACTGAAGTGGTTTCATCTTGCCTAAGTATTGTGCTTTGAATTTGTTCCTAATACGTACCTTAAATTCCACAGACTATTTTAATTTTTGAAAGTACTCTAAGTTCTAATCCCATTCCACAAATCTCTCATCTCTCACAGCTTGATGTCATCAAGACATGTATTACCCACTAACCTGACAGTAATGGCTGCCTCCAAGACCTAAATTATTTTCCCTGCACATGGTCGGTTTTTCATGTATAATTTGTCTTGCTGCAAGCTGTTCAGACAACAGGGGGGTGCACCACCTCTCATTCGGGTTTCTGTTCTTCACTGCAAATGAGTCTGTGTTGCCTCTGTTGGCACAAGAACAGCATCAATCATGTTGTCTCTTCCTCTGGATGACTGGAATCAGCATCTTTCCTTCTAGTATTTAGCTGTCCCTTTGTTTTTGCTACTATTACAGTTCACATGAGGGGAAAGGGAAAAAAAATGATCATGATCAGAAGAGAAAGAGCTGTGATAACCATATTGACTGGTGCTTTGCATTTGAGGCAAACATTTACTGTTTTACAGTCCTCTCCCAACTTTAGTATAATTTTGCAGCAGTTGTGAGGTGAGATGTATCTGATCAACACAATTATGAGATTTTTATACCAGTAACAGATGCAATCTCTCTGAAGTCCCTGCTTGGATTAAGGAATGCATTAAAATGAATACTATGTCTTTTATCTACCCTTATGAGAAACAGAGCGATGAAGAAAAGATATTTTCCTTCTATTTGCCACTATTGTGGGACAGGAGATTCCTCAACAGATGAAGAAATAATTATGATGTCAGTTGGCCTATTTAGACAAGAGAAAGACATGAAACAGAATTTCAACCAGCCACATCTCCTGCCTTCTGCTCATTTGTCACATTAAAAGAAAACTCCTAGGAGCAGAAATGGAAAGTACCATGGAACTAGTTGGAAGAGCTGTACATAGCTATGCTTGAAGTGATTTCTTTCTTTGCTGAGTCGCAAAGAACTAAGTAACGCTGGGATACTGCTTCTGGGATGTTTGTGTCATGTGCAACAAGAAAGGCACAGGCCACAACAAATACCTGTACCGTTCAGGTGTGGAGTTACTGACAGTGCCCATTTCCTTCTAACATGTCATCAGCGCAAGCCCATGGTTTGTAGAGTATGTTAAAGCGTTGTTCTCAGCCCAGAAGCACAGGTCTCAGTGCTTGAGGCAGTTCACTACGCACAATAACAGGAAGTTGTAAATGTGTTTAAACTCACAAAGCACAAATGTAGCTGAGATTTTGTGGCTACAGTAAGTTGCTTAGAGATGCTCAAGTCTGCAGCATGATGCTGCCAACAAGTCCGTATGCCGACTTAATTTTGCTGCACACATCCATTCTAGTCTCCCAGTCCACTGTTTTTCTCTTCCTGAGTTGGTGTTAAAAAATTCATCCTTAATTACATTTAACACTGTGCTGCTTCTGCCAAAGCACGCCAGACACTAGGTAAATCTCCAGCAACTCAGATTCACTTGAGGAGAAGCCAAACAGCAGTTTTAAGTTCCATCATGCACACAAAGTGAGGGCAGCTGGGGGTTGCAGAGACTGTTCCGGGCAGGCTGCAAGTTTCAGAGTGCCCAAATCTTGATAATTGCCTTACACTGTGTCCCCAAAGAAACAACAAATTTCAACACAGTCTGAATTACCATGTGGATTTTCAAGATCTTGGAGTAGCTGACCTTTTAAACCGACAGCAGTTCACCATCTTAGCTGTAGCTGAGCTGGCACACTGCTATAATTCTTATAAAAATAGAGAGTAGCTAAAGTGTACTGAGGCTTGACTAGCTTCACAGTCAGCTAACAGTAAGGGCTGCTGGATCATTAATCTTCTAGCTTTCACAAAGCTGTCACTGCAGGCTAGCTTGTTTTTTAAGGGCCAGTATCCCTCTGGTGAGAAAATTCACTTAGCTTCCCGGGAGAAGGGACGAATCCCAGGTCCCTCTATTGATGGCTGTGGATGAAAGAGGGGACTGCAAGAACAGGAAGAGCATAAAGAGGTAAAGACAGGGCCCAGGCGAAGAGATTGGAACTAATCTCCACAGGAAAAAACTGGACTGATGAAAGGACAGGGGTGTGCTGAGCAGTGGTGGGAAAGCCCTGATGAGAATTTCTACAGCAGAGGCACGCAAAAGCAGAGATGTGAGGGAGATGCACTGGCAGGACCAGCCTTTGGCAAGTTACACCTTGAGGAAGCTCTGACACCAGCTATGGAGAGTAGGAGGTTGCCCAGGACAATGGGACCCGTGCTAAGAGAAAGACACCTCCATTAGACTTTGGACAGCTTCTTGCCCATTTTCACTGACGTTGAACTGTGGTTCAGCATGACAGAGGGAAGATAAAATAAGATGAGGTGAGGAACATAAGAGGTAGAAAATGGCGGTAGTTAACTTGTACAGATGTTTGCCATCTGTTTTTATGAGATTTACAATATTTCCATCAGTCTACAAGTCCCAAATCTTGGGACAGAATACAACTGTAGATCGTTTGCAGGCAGAGACAGTTACTAGATACAACAGCTTTGTAGGTGGGACCTGTTTCCTGGTATCCCAACCAGGGATTTTTTCACTCCAGCCAGGGATTCCTTATTTTCAAGAGCTGTTAAAGACTTCAGTTTCTGGTCTGCCTTCAGCAGTAGCAGTCAAGAGCCTCATCTCGTTTCAGATGCACAAAAGCATCTTCAAGTTACACTACGATAGCCCAGCCCAGCATATGCATATATAGGCACTGAGTTCTTCCATATGTAAGGAAAACTTAGGTTTATGGGCACTACATCCATTACAGACTATCAGCATAGGGTAAAACAGCATGACCTCCTGAAATGTTTAGGCCACTACATCTCAGGAACAACAGAAGTGGTTCAGCTCTTATTATACTGAGGAAAAACCACTGAGCACTGAAGAAATAACTTCCCTTACGCTTTTATCCTGACTGTTTGTTGTGTCCCCTTATGTCTCACCTCCCACTATCTTTGTGTGTCTTTTAAAGTCTCCTACTTTTCTCCACCATTTGGGTTCTTGGCTAACATTTTTTACCCATAGCAGTGCATTGTCACTCACTTCTGATAAGAGATATGAAAGTGGAGGTGACATTCTGCTCTTGAGGAATAAGACCACAATAGTACTAAACAGAACAAAACCTAAGTGCACTCACACACTTTAGTAACAGAAAGCTGAAAACTCCAAGGTTCAAATAAAACCAGATTGCCATAACCTAATTACATCTTAACTAGTAATCTTTATTAGTAATATACTAGGCAGCAATATACTCAATGTGATTTGAAAACTTAAGTATGTGTATATATACATATATATGTGTGTGTGTATTTTGCATCTATACTTATATAGGTATACATAGTGCATAGCTTGAAAAGGAACTTACTACAAATTTAAAATACATCCTAAAAAGCATTTTTCTCTAATCCACAGAAAACAGCAGCATCTGTTGGTTACACTACACGTAGGCACAGTTACTTTCTGAAGATTACAGAGTTTTCAACAGCTTCGAGGAGTTTTAACAGCTTTGAGAAAGTTCTGCTTTTTGCCGGTTCCAAAAGTACTTTAAAAAACAGTACTTCAGCTTTCATGCTGATTTCACACTTTCAGCTGTATGCTGTCTTATCGGTGCTGACTCCAGAGGTGACTTACAGTTCACAGACAATGATGTTTTTGGGTTTTTTTCACTTCTGAAAATAAATGAAAAGGAATAAAATAAATGTACAGGAATTAAAAATATTCAATGTCAAGCCCGATTCTTTAGTAAAGTTTAAGTTTCGCCTGTAACTTCTCTGTTAGTAATGTGTAATGTTTTTTCTGGCGTTTTTGTCCCTGTTTGCCATTAGAATTCACAAACACAATACAGAGACCAATTTATTACATGCTGTGATGTATTACTAGATGTTGCCTTTAAGATCTCATTGGCTTAGACAACATCACCTCAAGATTTACACAGTATTCCCTATACATCACATTGAAAATACTGAAAAGAAGGTAGGAGTATTTTTATTCCAGCAAGAAAAGTGTCCTTGAAGGGTCACACAGAGCAGCCTCACCTCCGTAGTTAGGATCCTGAAAACACAAAATGAAAGCAAATGCTGCAAGGAAAAGCAAACAAAAAGAATAACTGCTCAAATAAAACAATTGGAGCAGCAACAGGCACACATCTGCTGTTGCTGGGTTTAAAAACTGTGAAGGTCAAACTAGTGTAACAGTGAAATGTAAGAAAGCCAGCACCTGTGAAAGTTTAGAAGATGCAGACAGGAGAGACAGGAGGGGAAAGACAAAATACCGAAGATAAACGGAAAAGGCAGCATTTGTACCCCCCAAAGCACTGGCTGCAAGCAGCACAAGGCACACGGCCATTTCTGCTCCACGACAGGGCAGTCTGACTCTCTCCCCCCTAGGTAGGAAAAAGGAATTTTGCTGTTGTGAGGGGCTGCCGTGCCCTTCTTCTCCCTGGCTCCTCATGTGATGTTGCCTAATAATGGGACAGTTTTTAAGGGTGATCTTTTGTGGTGCACAGCACCAAATTGTTGAACTTGCCTCTGCATCGTGATCGGTGATAGTAATGGCTGGCCAGGTACAACTTCATCACAGGCAGAGGTTAAATGATCACGTAAGAGATTTTGAATTGTTATAATCCACACTTTCAGTCTCTCTTAGAGACTGGTAGAGCTCAGCTCAGGTTAAACTCATAAATACCCTTGTCAGAGGATAATTAGGAAGGGCTCCATATTAAAAAGTGTCCTACAGTTTCTGTCTCTTTCATGAAAAACAGCATACAAAATGACAGGTATGAGACTTCACAAGGGAGCATCGTCACTGGGGTAGAGCACAGGCATGGGAATTTAGAGCCTTTTTTTCTTGTCCAGTCATGGATTTTCTCTATGATCACAGTCAGCACAACTATTTTGTTTATTTCATTTAACCTCTTCATAAAAGAGGAAATTGCAGGCACAGCTTGCTGCATGATCAAGCTCATCTGCTTAATACTTGTAAAGCTGTGAGGGCAGAAGGCAATATCAAACTGTGGGGTATTTGTTATGTGAACCCTTTCAGTAGTTCTCCAATAAATCTATCTTACTAAATGAATTTCTGTGCTTAAGCAATGTTGCTATCAATTTCCAGTTCCCCCGGAATATGTAGTGTATTTATACAGAAACCAAATCTTTGCATTAAATCATTGCCAAGAAGAAATAAAATATACACTTCTTGCAGAAAATACATGTGAAAAATGAATAAATTAAAATAATATCTCTGTGCAAATGAGGAGTTTAAACAACTTGAAGTATCACTTCTTTCAGTGTAGCATTTGGAGCTGCATAACCTTGAATCTAAATTTGTGCATAGCAACAGAAGCTAATTTGACAGTCAGCTGTTAAGTATTTACATTCTGTGCTATTGGCTTTTTAAAACATAAATGTCTTGCTTTTACCATTCATCTGGTATAAACATAACTTTATAGAAGAAAATTTGGGTTTATCCTTGTTGCCCTTGGACAGTAAGGAAGAGAGTGCTTGAGCACAAATACAGTCTCAGAGGCAGGAATTAGGTTTTACAGAAAAAGAGAAGTGGAGAAGAAACACTCCCTGTTCTCCTTTTGACTTACTGGTGCACCGTTTGACCCCATTGGTAGGTTCTCTCTGCGAAAAGGACGAAGATAGCTGTCCTCGTTTCTGGAGAGGCCCCCCCTGTTACGCTGTGTTGCGGCAGCTTTCAACCACGGCACTGGCCCACGGTCACCTGGAGGTCTGAGTACCACTCCTGTTGCGTACGTGAAAAGCAACTAAGAAAAGCAACTCATTACTCTGAATTCACTTGACTGCTGTCCTCATCTCAGATGGAAAATTTTCAAGGGTGTGCAGTCAGGAGGATGCTGTATCACAGCCCCGACCAGCACGGGAGAGCATCGCAGCAGCAGGGCAGAACGTACGAGCACGGGAACCTGCAGAAAGAAGCTGCAGCTCAGGAGCTGGCTTAGCTTCTTTTCTGCCCCACTGCCCAAGGCTGCCTTGTGGGGTGGGCTGGGCTGGGCTGCTGCTGCTGCACGCGCGAGGGGAGCACAGAAAACTGGTGTGTTCGGCACAGAGTGCATCGCTCCCTCCAGCCCCGCACATTGAATCCCCGCTGTTAACGTACAGGGGCTGTGCACGGACTCAGCCCCCAAACACACACCCCTCCCGCTGCCAGGTGGCAACAGCCCCCACCACGCTTCTTCCCTGCGCAGCTGTCCCAGTAGTGCACTGACCTACCAAAACCAGTGAGACTGAATGGAGAGCTTCTCCACCACCACCACCACCTTTTTTCCTCCATTGATCCTATTTGTGTCACAGACTTTATTCTCGTCCAGGAGGAAGGACGCTGTGGCTGTGACTGATGCTCCTTTCTCACGGACACGTCGACTGACCTTCCCCATCTCAGCCAGGCTGTCTTCAGGTCAGGCACCTCCCAGGGAGCCCCATCCTCGCACCAGGAGGACAGAGGTTGCTGACAGACCGCAGGGCTTGGTGGTCTTTCACCAGTCACACTGGGGTTATAAGAGCTGAAACTCTGCAGCATGAAACTCTGCAAAATATTCCCACCACCACCACACAGACACACACACAAAAGTCAGCAAATTGCAGATGATATGCATAACATGGAGTAGAATTTTCATTTACTTATTTTTAACCACTGTAGCATCAAATCTTACATCAAGAATATACTATGGGCACACAATGTGTGTAAGGAAGCTCAGGGTACCAAGTCAAGTGAAGCAGGCTAATCATGATTTGATTAATCTTTTACTGTCAGCACAAGTTAAACAGTTGAACCTTTTTTTTTTCTCTTACTTTGGGAAAAAATCCCAAGTAACTGGAGAGTGGAAGTCCACATAAATCTTTTAGATCCCATATGGATTTTATTGCTAAAAAGATAAGGTTATAAGTATTTTTTTCCCTGAGAAGACAGTGTCAAGAACAATCCTATCATTAAAAATATCAGCAGCAGACTGGGGATCTCCCCAGTCAGCATCACATGTCTTCCAGGCGAGAGGAAAACTCCCTGTAAGGCAGACAGGGAGTTTGAATTATTAAAGCTGAAGGAATAATCTAGTCAGACTGATCAGAGCAGGGCTCTCTTGAGAGCTGGTGGGGTTTTTCCATTGGCAGGCAGACTGCATCATACGTGAGCTGCATTTAAAGCAGTCACAAGCATATTTCCATATTGCTTTCTCAAGCAGAATTTCTATTGCGGCAAGTATTTTCCAAAAAAATCCCCCACCACTCCACCACCACCCCCCACTGTTAGAGATGATCAAAAATCAAAAGAGAAACTAGGATTACATTCTCCAGATAATATAATGTAATTTCCCTATCACTTCACTGATTCCACAGGAGGAATTTCTTTTAATTCTAAATAATTGCACCTACGAGTGCATAATGCAGCAAAATGAAAATCTGTGGGCACAGGGTTTCCCAGGCAACCTCTTATCAATTGTCTGTTTCTCAGTGATACTGTTCACTGCACTGTAAAGCCTTGAACAGTCTCATCTGTCACAGACTGAAAGAAGGGGGGGAGGCAGAGGGAATCACCCCAACAAGAGGTTCATTCATTGAATACATGAATGCTACATGATTATCTTGATTCCTAAGAATAATTTTTGAGCTATCTGCTTGCAAATGCTGGTTGTAAAGCAATGCATTTAAGCATGAAGGGAATTTATTACCCTAAACACCAAAAAAAAAAAATATTTCCAGTCTCCTACAGAAAATGTATCTTATATTCAAAAACAAGTTTCCTGGCATCACTGTAAAATATTTTTGGCTTCTTTCATAATTCATTTGTGCCACTCACAGCTAGTATGACTTCCACCCCCTAAGGTTTCACAAGAAGAAACACCAGTCACACCCCAGACTCATATATGAATAATCACTTGAATTGGAAACTGCCTCAAAGAGCCAGGCATCAGGGAAAGCAACACTGACATACCACCAGTCTCTTCTGTCCATGTCAGTTGCTTTGTTTCTAAATTCTCCAGGATGAGGGGCACAGGAGGACACTGAGGACTGTGCTCTCGCCTGCCAGCTTTGCCCAGTGTTGTCACAGCGGGCTGGAAGCACCAGTGGAGCTGAAAGCTTATGTTTTGGGAAAGTATTTACATGTCACAGAGGTGCCTACCTGTGTTAAGAAAACAAATTAAAAGCCTCCATTTACTAAACCCAAAGGCTTTTCACGTAGCGAGAACACCGCCAGCCATAAGCTTTCCCTCCTCACTGCCAAACAACTTGCAATAAAAATTCTCTTGTGAATTCCTGCAGCAGCCACATCTTCCCCTCATCTTCCCCTCCAGGTCAGTTCCCTTTCCTTGTCCTTTCCTTCCCCTGTACTTTTCTGTGACTTGTCTACATGACAAACTGCCACTTGGGTCAGCCCTGCCGAGGTGGGAAACGGTGATGAGCCAGTAACCTAATATCCATGCAGCCACTGAGAGATCATTAGTGTATTTCAGGAGCCATCTTTCACCTCCCATCCTTCTGCGCTAGCCCCTCCAGTTCCTCAGCTACAAAGAGAAAGAAAATTATGTTGTCTTTTTCTTCCTTTATGTCCCCTTGAGACAACGATGAAAAACCACTCCACATTTCAGTGTGTACACACAGAAGAAAACAAACCCTTGGTTTTGCTTTGTTGTGATCTCCTATGGCCAACACTGCAGCAGCCTGTCGTTGTGGGCACACCGCTTTGCGAATTCATCCCTAATGTGATTTAGATTGGAGTTACAAGGAAACACACAGTCAAGAACTAATCGTTAGCAAGGAGGAAAGGAAAAAAGTGATGCCAGTAAAATGAAAAGGTCAAAAGCTGGCTCCATACTCTGAATACTCAACAGACAGGCACTGCCTGGACACTTTCAATTACCCTTCTGTATTTTTGCTGCTGCTTGAATCCAAATTTTACAATTAAGTCACAAGGTTAAAACACTGGACAGAAAGTAAATGTGACCCAGCTTTAGTAACAGCCATAACCGACAAATAGCAAGAAAAGCAGAACATACTCCAGTGACAGCTTACAACAACTCAGTGAGATAGAGCTTTTGGGACTCCCAAAGTAAAACCCAGTAACAGTTATTTAAAAATTACAAAAGGAGAATGATTTTGTTTGGTACTCACATCAAACAATATGATGTAATTTAGTCCAATTGTTTATTTTTGTTGGCTATAAGTAAAAATCACAACACACACAGACAATGAATGTTTTGAAAATACATTGAAGCAGAAGCCAAAGAAAATCTGTTAGGTCCCATCTATGGGAGCTGACTGGGGGGGGGGAATTACCCAGCGTTACTATTTCATAAAATTTATTCTGGAACATTTAATCTGCTTTGCAAGACAGTTAACGAATCCAGACCCTGATCAGTTTTTAATTGCAGAGCAGTGCCTCCTTGTGGGAGAGCATCCTGCAAGAATGCCTTGCCTATCGCTTGGTCCGCAACAGGCTGGCCAGCCAGCTCCTCATGGAGGTCAAGTGCTAGACGGAAAAGAGAGGGTGTACAGTAATGTCACAGACACCATTGCTAATTTCAAAACATCACCTTCACAGGAGTACTTCAGTGTGGAAAGAAGCCTCACCAACATCAAAGTCCTGCCCACTGTCAGGAAGCAAACGCTCTACAGGACCCTCTTACATGACATTGCTATGGAGGGCAGTACAACACAGTCATTTTTCAATTTTATAGGAATATACACAAAATACATTAGCACTTCTCTCCATTCCAGACCTCCAACAAAACTTATTCTATTGTAAGAAGGGATTTTGGAAGCCTTAGCAAAACCCCCAACTCTTTGCTCGAGGTTTATTTACATTTTTTCTCCACAATACTTGTCACCATGCAGACTGGCCATAGCTCTCCTGGATTAAAGCCCTTTACTGTCACCTGCCTTCACTGTTACCTGCTAGCTGCTGTCTAATACACAGTTTAGACTGAATTAGACTCACAGCTGGGGATATCAAAGCTAGAAGCTTTTTCATCAAGCAAATTAAAAAACACTGAGATGCAGCCCACGATCTTGCCAATATCGTTCTCCACTTGTAAAATGTTTTATTAGCTTATTAAAAAAAACTCACAAAACACTATCTCATTACAGCTGACTAATCTTAAATCTTCTTCATATAGTTTTTCTCTGTATACAGGTGGCCATAACCCTTAAAAGCCCTCTATTAATTGCCTCGATTAGATGTGCAAAACATAATAGATGATTGAGAAGTTCAAGGAAGGAGTGAGTGGCTCACGGGCACAGCAACAAATAGTTCTTGGTGTCCAGAACCCTCTACCTCTGTATCATTGATTCAAAGCTGGCCAGTACCAAAGGATGGAGAGGTACCACCATCTGACTCTAGTTACATGCAATGGCATGAAATTAATCGGTGTTTTCATCCTGGACCCAAAGAGAGGGCCCTCCTCAAATCCAAAATCCAGCAGCTATAAGGTGTAGTACAAGGTTTCTGTTCCCAGTGAGCAAAAAGCTTATGCTGCCCATCCATTCTAGTTGTGATTTTCGCCAAGGACCTGCTGCAAGTTTCCCCGTCCTGCTGCAGGCGATGGGCTCTGCTGTAGGCACGGGTTCGCCTCCTGCAACCAGTCATCCCGGGACCACCCCACAACCACAGGGTCCCATGACGGCTTTGCTGGGATCGGCACCAGGAAAACAGCTTAGCTGCACAGGCATCTCCAGGGCATTTTATGAATGAAACACTTCCAGATTGGAAAAAGTAAATAGAACAACTGTTATGCTAATCCCATCACTTCAGCAGCAGCAGTTTTACCCAGTATAGCCTGAAAAGACCAAATCAAAAGCAATTGCCTGTGCACAATCCCGGCATTAGAGAGATGTTAATGGCCATTTCCAGTTCTGCAGCTAAGTGAATGACCAAAATATCCTTTCCCTCTAAAATAAGATCAGTTAAATTTTGAGAGCTTGGATGCCATTCTGAATACATCACCAACACACTTAATAGGGTTCAGCATTTTATTACTTTGCAATAAAGCCCAAGCAATACCAGTATAATTGAGAACTGCCCTGCTAGGGTATGAGAGAAGAAGAGCTGCTTTACTGAGGACACGAGTAGGAGCCTCAAAGCTTAAATTGTGGTTTTTTCCTAATGCTTCAGAATAAAGGAAGAAGTGTGGCATAATTAAATACATTAAAAATGAGCTTTCTATCAAGGGTAAACAAAATGAACCTAAAATATTATCATCATTACAGCTGATCTGCTTTCATTTCAGATGAGGAATCTGTAGGGTTACTAAGTGGCAGCATTAAGAAGCTGTAAAACTAAAAATTTATTACAGAATTCCATCACTTACAGATGCAGCACAATTTTCATATATAAATATGAATCATGTTCTCTCAACCAAAGCCTACTTTGTAATACAGAAAGCAGAGTTAAAAGCCTATTTTTTCAAAAAATAGAACAGATTTCCCTTACGAATGAGGACATTTCAAATGTTATTAGAGTTTTCAAAAGGACCTAATGCCATCAGCCTGTTGATTTAACATATTTACTTGCAAGGGTAATGTGCTAGCAAGTGCTGCTTAAATTTCTTATTAAATATGATTTCTGGTTAAATAAAAAAATGAGCTGGATAGCCACAGACTCCTGCTAAGCACTCCTCTTGCCAGCAATGCTAGGGCCTCATCTGCTGGACGTGATGAGCACAGCTAAGCTGAGACAGAACTTTGCTCCTCTCCTGTTTGGTACGACTTTGTACTTGCCTGTAAAATGACAGCACGAAATTAGAATTAGCACGAAGTCTAATAAATACGGACACCTTCATAGGAGTGCCATAGTCCGATTCCACAGTGTCCTGCCAGTTCTCCAGCAGTTTCTTAAGATTTCAGTATTGTAGCAATGGGATGTTTTTGCCTCTTTTACAGCCCTCTTGTCTTCAAGATGTTATTAGCAACCGTATCTGGATATTCTCCACTCCAGAAGAATCTTTCCTTTGCAGTCTGATTTGACATGGCATCAGCAAGAGATGCAAGCCTTCAGCTGGGGCCGTACGAGCTGCAGAGCTGTGCAGGGTGTGTGTTTCCTGGTGTGAAAAAGCAAACCAACAAGGTGTGGTTTGATTTTTACCTAGAAGCAACCTCCATATCAGCGGGCATCATCAGTACCCACAGCAATGTCAACACAATGATGCTAGAGTAGCCATGACATTTAAAAGGGGTAAATGTAGAATTTAAAAGTTCATCAGATGGAAATATGAAGTCACTAATGTTTCTCTCAATTTCTTGATTGCTGCCCGTAGGTAAGCAAGAAGCTCCTAGGCCCGGTCTATAGCAGAGAAGGTTAACAAACCCTCACAGGACAGAAAACAGCTTACACAGCAAGACTGCTTGTGCTGACACAGCTTATTACTACTGTCACAAATGAAATAACCTGTATTGACTTGTTTGTCAAAATGAGTTGCATTTGCACTAGGTATTTGCTCCGCTGGTATAAAAATGCTGATTCTTTTGGGTTTTACCCCACAACCGTCACAGACATCGCTAGACTTGAAAAACCTCTTTGCACTGACCTGTCCCAGTGCCTTTCCCTCTCCCTTCTCTATTGCCCGCATTTCAAAAACTGACTCTACTGTTCATTAGGTTGGTGGGTAGACATATTTCTGTATATGTCCTTAAGCACTTGTTATGTACTGCACTCAACAATGCTTTCTTAGGAAGTATTTTTTAGAGCCAGAGGTAAGTGAGGAGCATTGCTTTTAAATTTTATTTAATGAGACCCCAGAAAATAATTTTGTAGTGCAATTCTCAGGAACAGGCTCTGGGTGGAAAATTTTGGTGGTACCATTTGGCACATGTACAATTCCCCACAGACACGTAGGAACTTCTAGACAGGTTGCTGTGGACTCGGGAGAATATTTCTTTGCCCCCCATCTAGTGCCTGTCTAGTCCAAAATCTGGTGCTCATAGATTAAGAATTCTGATAACCCGCCAGATCAAGGATGACTAGTCAGAAGCTTCTTTTGTTATTTCATTGTTGTTAGTGTATTTCTGCTGCTACCTCTTTATCTATATTAAGGAGATTGACAAGACAAATAATTTTGCAGATGCAGGAATGATCACCAGTGTAAGGAAAATTGTATTTCCTGGAAAAGGAGAAGCAGGCTACGGAGAAGCACATGTCAAAGGGCAGACAGAGCTGAATTCAGTTATTTTAGCACACAGGTGTTCTGCATTCCTTTGCAAGTTTCATAACAATTTGCAAGAAGCAACCAACAGAGAAAAAATAATTGGACGTGTCTTTTCAGCTTCTTTTAATACATAGGCAAAGACCAATACTACTTTGGAAATAAAAATTCTACCCATCTGATCAAAATTTTGGGAGACAACAGTGTTTATCATATTTACCGTAGCTGTGTTAAAATTGAAGGGTTTTTAACAACTGTTTGAAAATCAAGCTTAAATAAGCATTATGAAGAGAAGGTTCTTCTGAAATCCCAAGTCCCCTGCACGATATTGCTTGTGATATCAACAACAACGATCCAGTTATTTAAGGGAGAAGACCATCATGGTTTTGAAGAACACTTTTGTACCTCCTTATAGATCAGTGAAGCATAAGACAGAGCAAATACATTTATCAAAGCAGAAAATTTGCACAACTATATGTCAAGCTGAGCATTTTCTTTTCTCCTTTCTGTAAACTGGCTTCAAGGATAATTTTAAAAAATACATTTGAAAATGCTACTTCAGATGTCACCAACCTTCACAAGGTCTTCACAGCAATAGCGCTAACTGCCTGATGATGGAAGATGTAATTATTCACATACTCTGTCTCCTCACCCCCAGTTAAATTAAGGTCCATAACAAATCATTCATGAGAATGAATTAAATTAACCAGCAAGAGGTTTTTTCTAAGCTTGTAGTTTCTTATAACAATGTAAAGAAAAAGCTACAAAAATTGAAGAATAGTAATCTCTATGTTCTATGGTCTTTTTCGTCCTTTATTCATGAATTTGTACTTCCCACATTTTCAGGTTTTCTTGACAGAACATCACCACCTAGTGACTGTGAGTGTTTATAGGAGCTTCCAGAAACCAGATTAGCAGACCTTGAGAAGAGCAGGCTGGTATGAAAAAAAAGAAAAGAGAGTGGGGAACAACCCTTTTTGTTATTTACTTTGGAAAAATATCCCAGGCAAGTTGAAAGAAGACATTCTAATGAACCCCAAGAAGATTTTTACAGGTTGATTAAATTATTAAGAATTAAATAACAATATTTATCCTCTTAAATGAGAAAAGCTAGACTCTTTTTTTTCCGATCAATTTAGCTCAGCAATAGCAGACATCATCAGAATTAAACCAAAACATAAAATATTGAGGAGGAAATTCAGACTATGTCAGGAAAATATTCCCAGCAGTAAGACCTATTCACTGGAGATACAGTGTCTTGATTCCGTGTCATATTTTAAAACTTGACTCTATTTACAGTGGAATCCAAGCCCGTATTTCCCACCACTGCATATAGTCCAATGGATATTTTCTTTCTCAGTTTTTTTTTGGCTCTGAGATATCTAAGAATCAAGATAGAGGTCTCATTTGTAGGTAAGGTTCTCCCAGATAAATTGTGTATTATCGCAACCATTATTAAAGTGTTTCTTTCTGCAAGACCATACCACCACTCCAGTTATATTCTGTTCAACTTCAGGGTAATTTTTCAAGACAGCAATACAAAATAAAGATGAACTCATTATGTATTTTACCTTTTCCAAACATTAAAAAAAACACCCAACAAACTAAACAGACTTTTGAAGATGTATACTTATACCTGCAAAATTAAATGTCATTATTCTCTTGTGCTGAACATAAGCAGAAGATAATACACATTTGAAAGCAGGTCAAATCATGTTGTTCCCAACATCATTTATCCAAAGTGGACACACCTGGAATTTCCAGATTGATCAGACACTGAACACAGCTATAACTGACACTGAGCAGCCTCACAAGTCTCTGCCAGAAGTAAGGGAGCAGCCAGACAAATTACCTCACTGTCAGTTTAACTTCGGAATAATGACCTCAACAGCAAGGGCTCTTTGAGGGAAGATCACTGCAGCATATTGGTAAAGTGCTTTGCCTCTCAAAATGCTTGCTAAAGCATTTTCTCCCTAGTTCTTTCATTGCTTAGAAGTACATCGAAAGGACCACATTTATGTCTTTCTTGCCAGTAAAGTTCAGTTCCTGGCCCTGTTCTGAAGTACCATGAATGATTTTTCCCGCAGCTGCCAGGGGGAATCCTTTCAGGTAGAATTCCACATATATCACTGTTGTTAAAAATAATGGCAGCAGAAGTTAAAAAGAAACAAAGCAGGATAAGAAATAAAGGTGCCATTTGGATGCACTGTGAAGAAAGTTGCCATTGAACCAACACTTGTTTTGCTATAGATGTCAGTTAAAACAGAGCACCAAATCCAAGTTACAATGCCCAGCTTTATGCTTATCTTTCTTAACTTCTAAAAGATGAGAGTCATTCAGATAAATCTCTTTCTTATTGTTTGCAGGAGTACAATCTTTTCACTGTGAATTTGACTCAGACCAGTAACTCAATTTTGTACATTTAAGAGGCATTACTAATAACAATTAAGTCACTGGCAACAAATATTAGTTACACTCAATAAAAGTGAAATGTACACATACCGTATTTTTTAAAGAAAGCAAAGAAGACAACTTAGTATGCATCATTGGCAGGGTCTATCAAAAATATTCTTGAAGCTATTGAGTAGCACTTAGTTCTAAGCCTATGAATAAATACACTCCTACTAGAAATTATTTTCCCCAAAAAGCAGTAGTTGGAAATTGTAACGAGGTTGTCCACCAACAGGCTACACACTGGTTTTACTTTAGCAGGAAGATAAAATGTCACAGTCTTTTCCTGTGACGATGTTGCATTTTTCAGTGCTTAAGCAAAATATGGACCTTATTCACTAGAACTAAATTGCCCAATGATGTTCTAATTAATTTGGTACAGTGAATTATTTTCTTCCTTCGCCCTGAGCACTAGCTTTAAAGTCAGACTTCGGAGTTAATGATCGTTAATTAATCTAAAAGTATCTGAACTGCCTTTGCCAGAACAAATCCTATACACCAGCCTTAATAATTTTCAATTAGAGTCCAATGTTTATTGTTTTTGTTTATTTTCATAATTTTTACAGATTCTCTTGTGCAAAAGAAATATAACAACTACTTCTCAACTTACAAAGCAGAAACTGTTTCTCCTCTGTGCTCTACAGGAAATTATTTAAGGCTGAATTAGGCAGTAAGAGGGAATTTTTTTCCCATCAGAAAAAAAAAAATCAAAACTTCCTAAGATATCTACTATTTTTAGAAACTGGTTCATGTTGTGGAACTGGATAGAAAACTTTTGCTTACCAGTCTTCCAAACAGGGCCACTGTAGCAAATTCAGACATTGTTCCTCTCCCTGACTAAGGCTGGCTACTGCCTTTCTCCAGCCCACAGACTGCCCCTGAGGAAGCATTACTCCATCTCCCCAGACATTTCAAAACCCAGATAACATGTTGTCTTGAAACATACAGTATTTTGTGCCTGGTGTAGCATATATCTGATATTTTGTGCATTAAAAAGAAATCTGTTATTAAGCCTCCATTTTATCCATATCCTGGATCTCTAAATGTATTACAAACCTCATTACATTGCTAGAGGTTATGTCATCTTCCACATCTATTAGCATCAGGGAATCTACAAGAAAGGAAGCACAAAGTCCTCAAGTTAATTTCATTTGATTATAAAACTAACAGGCCAACATCAAGGTCAGGGACCCCGGTAACATTCATTCTTCCTCTCTACAAATGGCAGCAGAGCCCAAGAGCCAAATAAACATAACGAATCTTTAAAAAGAAACACAAGCAGCTACACACTTTGAAGTGAACATACACCCTAAAAAAAGAGGGACAAATCCTTCTTCTGGACAGAAGCACAAGACATCACTCCCTTTGACGTTTAAAAAGTGTTCATGCAGTGTCAAAGGGCCAGGAATTTCTTCAGGAGGCAATTCTCCATCCCGGTGCTCTTAAAGCAGCCCTTGAGAAAGACAGTATCAGCATGTCCTGGGGAGACAAGACAACAGAAACACTCATAATTTAAAGCACTCTGCATTCCTGGTTGTTTCCCACATCATTTGACAAGTTCTTGAGGTATGTTGTGGCATATGCAAGCAGAAGTCTAGCTGCGAGCAACTCAAGTTGCAGACACAAACATTAGCACTATACCACACTGCAGGCCAAAACACTGGTAACAGTCACAGCTCCTTGTGCTAGGCATTGTATTTTAATATGCATGTACTACTTCAAATTTGTGCTTTAAAGGAAAACAGGCTGCAGAAAGTGGGAAGAGCAAGACAGATAAAGGAGGTGATTAAATAGGAAGCATACTAATTAAGCACACAACACAGTTACATAGGCTAGGTTTATAAGTAATGAGTTTCAGTTCAGGTGTTTCCAGAACAGAAGAATAAATATAAAACAAATTAATCCAAGATGAAGATGGTCCTTTTTTGCTTCCTGACCACAATACCATTGACAACATTCACTATTGCACTTCTTTACAATAGCCCATTACAGATCTGCTGTGGCTTCATATTACTTTCATAATACAAAATTAATTCTAGGCCAATGTCTACGGCCAGTGTGAATTATTAAATGATCACTGTTTCATTATACATGATAACTTCTTTCTCCAAGTGTCAGAGGAACCCACAAGGAGAGGTGCTATGCTGGACCTTGTTCTCCCCAACAAGGAGGGTCTCGTGGGGAATGTGAAGCTCAAGGGCAACCTTGGCTGCAGTGACCATGAAATGGTGGAGTTCAAGATCCTTAGGGCAGCGAGAAGAGTGTACAGCAAGCTCACTGCCCTGGGCTTTCGGAGAGCAGACTTTGGCATCTTCAGGAACCTGCTTGGTAGAGTACAACAGGACAAAGCCCTGGAGGAAAGAGGGGCCCAAGAAAGTTGGTTAATATTCAAGGATCACCTCCTCCAAGCTCAGGAGCAGTGCATCCCAAAAGAGGAAGTCAGGCAGAAACGCCAGGATGCCTGCATGGATGAACAAGGAGCTCCTGGAGAAACTTGAGCACAAAAAGGAAGCCTACAGTGGGTGGAAGCAACGACAGGTAGCCTGAGAGGAATATAGAGAAATTGTCTGAGCAGCCAGGGATCAGGTTAGGAAAGCTAGAGCTCTGATAGAATTTAATATGGCCAGGGACATTAAGGGCAACAAGCAAAGCTTCCATAGGTACGTCAGGGATAAAAGGAAGACTAGGGAAAATGAGGGCCGTCTCTGGAAAGAAATGGGAGACCTGGTTACCCAGGATAAGGAGAAGGCTGAGGTATTCTACAACTTTTTTGCCTCAGTTTTCACCAGCAAGTGCTCCAGCCACACTGCCCCCAAGTTGCAGAAGGCAAAAGCAGGAACTGGGAGAAAGAAAAACCACCCACTGTAAGAGAAGATCAGGTCTGAGACCATGTAAGTAACCTGAAGGTGCACAAGTCCATGAGACCTGATGAGGTGCATCCACGGGTCCCAAGAGAAGTGGGGTATGAAGTTGTTAAGCCGCTATCCGTCATATTCAAGAAGTCATTGCAGTCTGGTGAAGTTCTCACTGTCCGGAAAAGGGAAACATAACCTCCACTTTTTCAAAGGGTAAAAAGGGACACCTGGGGAACTACAGGCAAGTCAGTCTCACCTCTGAACCCAGCAAGATCATGGAGCAGATCCTGCTGGAAACTATACTAAGGCATATGGAAAATAAGGAGGTGATAGGTGACAGCCGACATGGCTTCTCTAAGGGCAAATAGTGCCTGACAAATCCAGTAGTCTTCTATGATGGGGTTGCTGTGTTGGTAGATAAGGGAAGAGCAACTGATGTCATCCATCTGAACTTGAGCAAAGCATTTGACACTGTCCCTCATGACATCCCTGTCTCTAAATTGGAGAGACATGGATTTGATGGATGGACCACTTGGCAGATAAGGAATTGGCTGGATGGTCACACTCAAAGAGTTGCAGTCAATGACTCAGTGTCCAAGTGGAGACCACTGACAAGTGGTGTTCCCCAGGGGTCAGTACTAGGATTGAAGCTGTTTAACACTTTTGTCAGCAGCATGGATAGTGTGATTGAGTGCATCCTCAGCAAGTTTGCCGATGACACCAAGTTGTGTGGTTTGATCGACAAGCTGGAGCAGGAGGGATGCCATCCGGAGGGTCCTGGACAGGCTTCAGAGGTGGGCCTGTGCAAACCTCATCAGGTTCAGCAAGGCCAAGTGCAAGGTCCTGCACATGGGTTGGGACAATCCCAGGCACAGATACAGGCTGGGTGGAGAATGGATTGAGAGCAGGCATGAGGAGAAGGACTTGGCATTGCTGGTGGATAAGAAATTTAACATGATCTGGCAGTGTGAAGTTGCAGCCCAGAAGGCCAGCCGTATCCTGGGATGCATCAAAAGAGTGGGCAGGAGGGCAAAGGAGGTGTTTCTGCCCCTCTACTCTGCTAAGGTGAGATCCCACCTGGAGTCCTGTGTCCATCACCAGAGCCCTCCAATTCGGAGCCCGCCCAATCAAGGACATGGATGTGTTGGAGAGGGTCCATAGGAGGGCCACAACAATGATCCGAGGGCTGGAACACCTCTGCTGTGAGGAAAGGCTGAGAGAGTTGGTGCTGTTCTGCCTGGAGAAGGCTCTGGTGAGACCTTATAGCAGCCTTCCAGTACATGAAGGAGGCCTATAAGAAAGCTGGAGAGGGACTTTTCACAAGGGCATGTAGCGACAGGACACAGGGTAATAGCTTTAAGCTGAAAGAGGGTAGATTTAGATTAGATATACGAAATAAATTCTTTACTATGATGGTGGTGAGGCACTGGACCAGGTTGCCTAGAGAAGCTGTGGATAGCTCCTCCTTGGAAGTGTTCAAGGCCAGGTTTGGTGGGGCTTTGAGCAACGTGGACTAGTGGAAGGTGTCCCTGCCCATGGCAGGGGGGTTGGAACTAGATGATCTATAAGGTCTCTTCCAACCCAAACCATTCTGTGATTCTATGACTATACCTGGGCATACTGGGTCTTGTATGCTGATAGATAAACTTGGAGGGTGAGTACGGGAAAATGTGGAAAACCAGAAACTAGACTTGGATTAAACAAGTCATATTTGGTAGGGAAAGAGAAAGGAAGAAGAAAAGATTCATCTAGAATCAGTCCAAAATACAAGGAATTCTCTAGGGTCTCCTTAGCAGTCTTGCTTGTTCTCTGGGATCAACTTCCAAATAAAGCCACCATTTTCAACTAAAAGAATAAAGCTTTAGTTTTCAAAAATATCTGATCCAAAACTTCTGTTAGATAAATACAAACTGTCTTTGCCATACTTATTCTTGCTCCAAAACTACAAAGTTTACTCTTAGACATTAGCATTTTGCTTACCTATACTTAAAATGAAGCCTTAAAATAAACATAGCTATTTTCTTCCCAATAATGATACAGTAGCTTTAATAAGTAGTTAGAAACTTCACCATCAGTCCCTTTATAAGTTTCCTTAAGCATATGTAAACCATAAATCAGGAGGATAGTGAAGCGTCAGAGGCAAGGAGCTGACTGTCTGCCACAAGAGACACCCTGCAGTAACCAGGTCCCCTTTTGCCCCCCCACAAGCCTGGTTCAGACCTGTCTGAGCAACTGATGCATTTGCAGAGAGACAGAGCTGCCTCCCACGGCACACGGTGCTGGAGGGGCAGGGGAATGGGCTTTTTTCCTTGTGACATCTTCTGTGTGGAACTAAAAAAATCTGAAAATTGACTCCAACTTCCAAACCACAGTCCCTGTGGAGAAGACCCTATTACTGGAGTCTGGAGGAAACATGACTACTATCTCGAACAGCATGATAAGCCTTTGGGTACAAGGCAGGTTTACGCACATCATCTGTGCTAGGTCAGGTTTAATGGTCTATGCTGTACAGGAGGTCAAACTACACGATTTAATGGCTGTTTCTGTCTTTAAAGATTGCATGAAGTCTGGGAACATCCTGAGCAGAATAAACTGTCAGTCTCCCACAGGAAACAGCAGAGAGAAAGCAGCCCTTTGAAGAACTAGGACTTATTTGAACCTCAGCTGAAGTCCAGAGAATGGAGGAGGGTCAGGCAGAGGCAGTAACGCATTACTTCCTCTCCTTTCCCTACCTCAACATTTTTATCACTAACCTTAAAAATTCTGCCTACTCACCCTGCTCAAAATGTACATGAACAGATATTATTTAATTGGCTTTTGAAGCCTTAGGATTATGGCAAGAGCAAGTGGTACCTGTCATAGGCAGAATAAACAAAAGAGAAGCTTGAAGCTTCTAGCAATGAGAAAAAAATCATAAGCAGAAAAAAACAATGCACAAGGTTTACAACCAAATATTCAAATGAAATGTGTGGAAAACACAACACAATCCAGGGAAGAAACAACCAGGACCTAATTGTTTGGACTAACTTCGAGACTTCAATCCGCTATTGTATTTTGGCATATTCACCCTTTTCTGTCCCTGGCTCAAGCCCGAGGAACCTCAACCAGATATTCTCCAAGCTTTCACCACACTTCTCAAGGAAGGTCTGTTTGTTTTTCCTGCCACGATAAGCCTGTTCCCACATTACACTTCAGTTAGGTCTAGGATCACTACCAAAGAAGGCAAGTTAGGTAGTTGACTTTTTGCTCTGATTTTGGCACCTCCAGAAGCAGTGCATCAGCCTGATTCACTCCTGCCTGTATTTGGTACTAATTACTTGCAATCCAGCCAAACAGGATTCCCCTGCAGAGCATGAAAGAAGCCCAGCTGCAACAGGATTCACAGACAACACATAAGTAAAGACAAGACAGAGGCATCCATTTTAATGAACACAGCAAAGCAGAAAGCACTATGAAACTCTTCTCCAGCACAGACTTGGAGCTTAGCTCCATGCTGTACTTGTCTTCACCTGACCTTAAAGCAAGTGTAGGTTATGGGAAGTCTTCTGGTGGTGCCTCCAAATTCAGAAATACTATTTTGTTTTACCTCTGCTACTCAGCACCTTCTCTCCATCAGTAAATCCAAACCAAACCCAAACTTCTATGGTTACCTGAAAAAGTAAATAGGTACACCCTAGCTGCCCTGCAGACCACTGAGGCAATGCTCCAGGACACTGCAGAACAATTTGCTGTGCAGACATTTCAGGCCAGATCAATACAAAAGCTTGTATCTATTGTTTCATTACACAATGCTTCATACAGCTTGCACTTTGACAGCAAAAAGACAAAAAAAAAGAAAAAGAAAAAAAAAATGGTTAGAGAAAGACACTAGTCCACAAAATCCACAGGTTACGCCAGGCACAGAGTACATCGTGCAATGGGAACACTCAGAGGCTAAAAACTTTGTGTAAATTTTCGCTCTTTCTTCGAGAAGTCAGCCAGTTTCAGACCTAGGAAGAAAAAGGCACCTTCCACCTTCTAGTCATATAAAGCAATAAATTTATTTCTTAAGGCATAGGGGTCCTTGTACGCAGGCTTCCTCCAAATGCCATCTTAGGGCAGGAATGACCACTTCGATCAAACGGAAGAAAACAGTTGCAGTCAGAGGGAACATGACTAGCACCTTAGTTTTTCACAACCAAACTACATGTCCAACATAAGCTCAGTCTCCTGGCTTATAGTGTACGAAGCACATGTTTGTAAGAAGGATACCTGTTCCTTCCTCTGATTTCAATACTAGAGCTCATATATTTCAGCAAAATCATAGGGAAAAGAGTTACCACCCTCAGTCCCCACTTCAGGGCTAAGATCCTTCTTACCACATTCCTGCAGTCAGATCCAGACAAAATCACAAATTACCTAAGATACAGAAGTGATGGAGACAAATCACTTACTAGCACAAGTGATAGTAACAGCGCAGCCTTTTTCAAAGGAAATGCCAATTCTCCATATAACGAGCTGCTGTGTCTCTCCCATCCCAATTCAGGGAACGAGAAAGCTTCTGAAATGCCAGTCAGAAACAGCTCCAGTGCCTCCCCTCCATCCCAATATCTAGCACGATTTTTCTTAATTATTGCTCTGCAGATGTCACTTTGTGGCTTTCCCTGATGACAGGAATCATTATTCAACTTTCCTTTAAAAAAAAATGAAGAGGAAATCTTTGGAGAGTCATACCTCTTCTGCCCTCAGAGATGACAGGGTGACAGATTATGTCATTTTGAATATTCATCAAAAGCCAAAAACGATTGCATTTCCAGTGAAGTGGCAGAAAGTGATAGAGGTCAAGGCTTCTGAGTCTCCAGAAGCAGCTGGGGAAGAGGGCAAATAAGGAGTCCTCAACAGAGATGTTCAGTTGTCATTTCCCTTCATCATGTAGAAGCTGTTTTCTTTGCCTGCAGAGAAAGCCTAGAATACTAGAAACTGTCTACTTTGTGAACATATCCACAGCCAAAGACCGGCAACAGAGAAAAGCTGAACATTTCTGAGCTTGCAAAATTCATGGGAACATTCTACAGCCGGAAAACAAAACTTTGATTAATTCTATAAAATGCACACCATCAGGTGTCCTCTATGTCTCACATTAAACAGCTCAAGTATGAGTCAAAATAATAAAGAGGTTATGAGCAGTCCTGGCAAGACTGTGGCAGTGGAAAACCCATGTATCTTCATTTATGCACAAAGTTCAGAAATATTTCATCTGATAAATGTCAAAAAATGGGTTCAGTTGATTTCTTTTTTTTTTAATAAATTAATCACAAATTCTCTTTGCACTCTCACGTCTACTAAAAACTATTTTAAAATCTATATAATTAGTACTTACTGCAAAATTTGGGGGCAGAATAGCAGGTCAGGTACCTAACTTGGCTATTTTACTTTCATTTTTCCTACAGACATTTTGTACATACCCAATTAAATTATTTTTTTTTTGCCTGCTATGCTGGTGTTTTCAACTAAGTAAATGTGCTCTTTTTCCTGTCTTGATCTGGATGCTTTTTTATTCATTTCTCATTCACATTAGATGCTCCCTACTTTTTCCTTCCAGCATTCTCCACAACAAACTCACATAAAAGTGAGTGTTAAAGAAAACTGACAGAAGATATTTCCACGAAGAAAACCTGTTTTCCTACAGCTGATTTCAAGAGAGAATGGTTGCAGTGCAGCTAAAAACTGCCTTAGACTTTCCAGCTGTCTGCTGCCTCAACCATACAGCGAATTTGAGCAGAACCTGAAAGGCACAGCTTCTTCTTGGGAAGGCCTGTTTCTGAAAGGATTGCACCTTGATCGGCAGAGAGAGCTAATAGCATGTCAAGAAATTGACTGTTGAGGCTTCTTGTAGGCTATCTTCACCATTTCTATATAAATTGAGTGCTAAAGTGGTAAAAAGTCTATCCCAAGGAAAAAATATAGGAGTCATGGATGGATTTTATACAGCACTACTTGGTGCAAATGAGTATTCAGTTCTGGATTCCAGATTGAAATGTATGGATTTTCTTAAAACTTTTTTCTTTAATGCTGAAAGCTGCTTTTACTTTTAAATCTTTGGGCATCTTTTTCCTCTCCTTCTTTCTGACCAATGAGTCATTCATATCCCCAGTAGCCTTTCTGGTGACTGCACCTGGTTCTGCAGTAGCCTGTTTTAGGCCTAACCTAACTTTATAATGGTGTTGTACCACAGTTACGGCCCAAAAATACAAAATCCAGTAGCATTGCTCTGGAGACTATAGAGTTGCTCACTTTACTTTTTCTGTTGTTCTTGTTTTAACATTACTCCAAAGAGTACCAGAGAATATTCTCAAGCAAGTAGAAGATTACTGAGCTTTCTTGTCTCTCTTTTGCCTGTTTACAGCATTCACTGAGAGCAGAAATGCAGATACCTTCCCAGTGCACACAGAACTGATCTTACCTTTTTCTGAAGGTCTGGCTACTGACTCTTTACAGAAGTAGAACAAAAAAGAGAACATAGAAAATCATAGCATCATAGAATATCTCAGGTTAGAAGGGACCCATAAGATCATTGAGTCCAACTCACTGCTCCTCGCAGGACTACCTAAAACTAAACCATATGACTACATGAGTTGTCCAGATGCTCCTTGAACCCTGACAGGCTTCATGCGGTGATCACTTCCCTGGGGAGCCTGTTCCAGTGACCAACCACCCTCGCAGTGAAGAACCTTTTCTTAATGTTCGATCTGAACTTCCCCTGACGCAGCTTCATTCCATTTCCCTGTGTCCTGTCACAGTTTCACCAGAGAGAGGAGATCAGCACCTCCTCCTCCACCGCCCCCCTTGAGGAAGGTGTAGACTGCGATGGGGTCAGCCCTCAGCCTTCTCTTCTCCAAGTTGAACAAACCAAGTGACCTCAGCCACAGACACATAAGTCTCACCCTCAAGACCTTTCACCATCTTGGTCACTCTCCTCTGGGCACACTCCCATAGTCTGGAGTCCTTCTTACATTGAGGGACCCAACACTGCACACAGTGTTTGAGGTGGGGCCGCTTCAGTGCAATACAGAGTGAGACAATCACCTCCCTTGACCAGCTAGCTGTGCTGTGCTTGATGCACACCAGAACAAGGTTGGCCCTTTTGGCTGCCAGGGCACACTGTTGATTCGTATGCAACTTGCCACCAGCCCAAACCTCTCTCTTTCTGTGGGGCCGCTCTCCAGCCTCTTGTCTCCCAGTTTGTACATATAACCAGGATTACCCTGTCCCAGGTGTGGAATCCAGCACTTGCTCTTGTTAAATGTCATACAGTTGGTGATTGGCCAGCTCTCTAGTCTATCCAGATCTCTCTGCAAGGCTTCTCTACCCTTGACGGAGTCCACAGCTCCTACTAGTTCAGTATCATCAGCAACCTTACTTAATGTAGATTCGATTTCTGCATCCAGATCATTTGTAAAAACATTAGAGCTGGCCCTAAAATTGATCCCTGTGGAACTCCACTGAAGACTGGCTGCCAGCCTGATGTCACTCCATTTACTATAAAACTTTGAGCCTGAGCTAATATTCTATTGCTCACCAATCGTATAATGGACTTGTCTAGCTGTTGTCCCGATCCGATATGGGGGAGGTTTCGATGCGATCCCAGGAGACTAGATTAAGATGCAAACGCAGTCATATGCCGTGCAACCTTGTAAACTTTATTTTCGGTGAACCGGGAATCGGACGTCTGGTGGGGACGGCAGCAAGGGGTGGGGGGGGAGAAGACGAGACAGGAAAACAAAAAGGGTAAAGTCAGAAAAACCCCAGCGAGCGAGGAAAAGAAGTGCGGGGTGAGAGGATCAGTTAGCACCACCACGGATTTGACGATGCCCAGCAATGTCCAGTCGGCTCAGTCTCTGTGCAGGCGTGGAGGCCCCGGCGAGAGTAGGGCCCAGCAGTGAGGAGGTGAGGAGGAGAGCAAGAGGGCAGCGAGGAGCAGAGCAAGAGGGCGGCAAGGAGCGTGTGCTGCCCTTTTATAGGGGCATTTGCGCATGCGCAGAGCATGTCCGCATACTTGCAGTTCCTGCCATGCGTGCTGCCCGCTTAGACAAGTCCGTTCTTGCCCGTCCAAGCACCACTCTGCGCAAGCGCTTTTCTGCAGGTCGTTGTGGCTGTTTCTTTCCAGAGGCCAGCAAGAGATGGCAATGGCAATGTCAAGACAAAACCAGTTTGTAGCGGTCTTCTACAGCTGTATACTGGGCATTCTGTCCAGAAGGTTCTGTGATTCTGTGATTCTGTGAAAAGCTTTGCTAACATAATAAAAAACTCACATCCACTGGCTTCCCTCAGTCAGCTAGAGCGGTGACCTTGTCATAAAGGGAAATTAAGTTGGTTAAGCAGGACTTTCTACTAGTGAACCCATGCTGGCTGTGACCAATGACTGTATCGTCCTTCAAGAGTTTTTCAGTATCTCCCAGAACAACCTTCTCCATAACTTTATCACTTACTGAAGTGAGACGGACAGGCCTGTAATTAGCAGGGTCTTCCTTCCTACCCTTCTTGAAAATTGGGAAATTTGCCAGCTTCCAGTCCACTGGGACCTTTCCAGACTCCCAAGGCTATTAAAAAATAATGGAGAGAGGTTCCACGCTAGCATCAGCCAGGTCTTTCAGTACCCTGGGATAAAAATCATTAGGCCCCATAGATTATATGCTCACCCAGCTGGAACAGCAAGTCTCAAACAGGTTCAGGGTTGGCTAGGAGTCTGTCATTCCTCCAGTTGTGGTCTTCCAATACAAGGCTCCAGGGATCCCAGGGCAAATTATTAGTCTCAAAGACAAAGGTGAAGAAGGCATTAAATGACTCCTCTTTGTCTATGTCCCTATTTGTGAGGTGACCTGCCTCATCAAGCAATGGACCAATGTTATCTCTGATTCTCCTTTTGCTGTTAACATATTTTAAAAGGCCCTTTTTATTGTCATTCACAATGCTGGCCAGCTTGTACTCTAGTCACACTTTGGCTGCATGAGTTTTCTCCGTACAGTGGCAAACTGCATCTCTGTAGTCCTCCCATGCTGCCTGGCCTTGCTTCCAACACCCATACACTTTCCCTTTCCACCTAAGTTCTAAAAGAGGACACCCGCTTAGCCAAGCTGGCCTTCTGCCATGCTTGCTTGACTTCTAGCACTTTGGAATTGCCTGCTCCTGTGCTCTTAAGAAATGGCTCCCATGTTTACAGCTCAAGTGGCGTAAAACAAAATTGCTCTAGAACAGTTCTGTTGCTAACAATCTAGGACAACAAAAATAGCAAGGGAGAACCCTACTTATGTTTGCACTTCAGCTGGGCAAGGAGTTGCATTTTCCACGTGCTAAGGAACCAAGAGTTAATAAACAAACCTTCAACCATTTCTATACATGGTATTTCAGTAAGAGGCACTTTACAAGCATTCTCTGGAAAGCTGCTGACAAGCAATGCAGATGAACACCTCTCTAAGGGTCTGGGAAGTTATAAGCAAGTTAAACACTTTATCAAGCTATACAAGGTCATGGAGAGAAGCCACACCAGGGCTGGGACCTGGATACTGAACCCTGTCCTAAGCTGACCTTTTTACTTAGAAAAACCATCCTTACGTCTATAATTTCTTGGAGGTAAGTAATGTTCAACAGAAGTAATATTTACACAGGAAAAGTATTATTTAAAGCCTTTAATAACTAACATATCCTGTTGCCCTGGTCTCATACATTCTGCTTTCAACAGTAGTGGGAAAAGAAAAAAAAGTACTTAAAAAACATCTTTTAAGACGTACTTTTTAATATCTACCTGCGGCCTAGTACTTCTTGTCCTCCTCTTTAGAGAAGTGGAAACCCATGGATGTGGATGTCAGATATAAAGCAACAGGCTACTGTACAAATTCCTTACCATAATTCACTGCTTTTCCTGGGGAGAGGCAATTCCATTTGCACCTGCTAATAAATTTCGGTTTTGTTTTAAAACAGTCCCCAGCAGACAAGAGCTCATATGCCAGTCAGCTGCACCACCTAGCTTCACTCTGAAGGATCTTCAGACCCCTGTTTTCTGTGACACCACTGTTTACATCTGTTCAAGGAGAATGCTTCTTCCTGTATCACCCCTACTCATCCAGTGTCTCACCATTGATATTTACAAACAATTCAACAGCTTTGACATGTTCAGAGTTCAAGAATCTAAAAAAAAAAGTAGTATTGGTGTTATAGGAGTGTAACGGAGCCACTTTGTTTACTCTTCCACTCTTCTACCTTACGCAGACTGGCACGACCTTTTGGGCCACAGATACTTCCTACAACTCTTGCATTCACACTTACAAAGCCTGACAGCACCACGGTTTGATTCATTACTGGCTGGAGGGCCATCGAGTAAAACAAACCTCGGCACATACGAGCTCCACCACTTCACCTATTCTACGTCTGGGAAGTTAAGGCCTCCCTTGGCTCCATTTTCAGCAATGCTTCCATTTCGAGGAGTGTTAAAACAGGGTGCCTCTGATCTCTGACTCCAGCTAAAAATGTCCTGACTTTTAAATTAAAAGTGGTACATTCCCGCTAAGTTTCAATTCTGACAAAAGCACATTTTCTGAAGTTTTTGAACTTGAGCACTGGGAAACAAAATAGCAGACTCCACATGCCTCCCTTGGATAAATGCACCATGGCACGTTTTTTAATTTCTTTCTGACCTCATCCAGCTTCAATGTTCTAAAGAGGACTGAAAGTAGTACAAAGTAGCCAAGCTATACCTCAACACCAGCCAAAAGAGTAACATAAATCAGGCTACTGCAGCCCTCCAAAGTTGAGGCTTGGCCACGGTCCTTCATAACATATTTGCACAGTGCCTCTGGAGACAGAAGACCCAGAAAAATTGACACATGAAATCTACACAACATATCCGTTACTTATAATCAGTTCATATCAACCAATGTGGGTAACCAGGAAAACAAGCTAGAGCATCTGTTCATGAGTCTCTTGGAAGCTTCAGAGCCTGTTTGTAAGGTGTCCTGTGACCCTTCTTTTCTCTCCATCCTAGACTGGTACTTCTTATCAAGACCCTAGGCCTGTCCTAGAATAAAAGGTATGCCCTTTTGCATAAAAGCTGTGGGTAGAGCACATTTAATTCTCTTACAGTGCTGACACCCTGTTTAATACGGTTTTCGGGCATGCTAAAATTTGCAGTGGCTAAGGTGCTGAAAGCATCAGCCACTGAAATGCTACCCTTGCCAAGTTGCAAGGCAGATTTCTTCATTACTAACTGCACTTAAACTAATACAAGAAGTGCGAGTATGAAAAGAGTTCCTTAATCTCAACAGAACCATGAAAACAATCAAAAAAGGAAAGTTTGTACTCTTCTTTTGGCAGGACACACCATAAGCTAAAAGTCCCAGCAAGCTTGTCAGCCCACAGTCAGTCAGTACCCTTTTCTGCACAGCTTACTTTTAAAATGATTATTAAGATGTTTTACAACAGTAGAAGATATTTAATCCATTTTACATGTGACACACAATTTCACTCTCAGTTTCTGACAGTGTCCAGAACATCCTCATATAGGAGCAGCTTTGGCAATTGTGTTTTGTTCCTTAATCTTACTGATTGCTGCTGGGCTTCACCAGATATTCCCTACAGAGAGAAGAAGTGTTACATTATTTAAGAACCTCGGTCTACAACCTTTGCTCATACATCAACAGTACCAAATGTAGCATGTCCGCTCACACAGGCAAAGTTGCAAGATCAGGCTGTGAATCTCAGAGCTGTGCATTACACAAGAAAATCATAATTTCACTTCCACATGGTATGGAATTAGCTTTAAAACTCCTGCTGGGCTTGACACAAGCAAAAATGCAGCCTCCTTTCCAAATTGCCTGATTCAATTACTTGCCACGCTTTTTGGTATTTTCAGGACTCCAACTCTTATTCTCTGACATGATGCAAGGTAATCCCTGAGTCTGCTTTCCTAAGAACTGATCTGTCTTTAAACCCAGAACTATCCTTTCTTTTTAGGCGACATCCTTTCAGCGTCTGCCAAAAGAATCGTGACAACAACTAAAGACTTTTAATCCAGAGCAGCATCGCGTACTTTCTGCGCTGTTGTACCTGCTAGAAGATGCCACAAAGACAGCAGCAATGATGGCTGACAGCAGCATAGCGTAGTCCACAGGGAAGGAAACAGTGCAGCTAAGTATGAGTAGAAAGATGTAGAGCAATGGAAGATAAACTACTAACATTATTCAGATAGTAAAAACTGTGACTGAGTAAATCCAGAAAGTGGCTGCTCTGGAGCAATCACTTCAGCTCCATATTAGGAAAAAAAAAAAACCTGAGCAGCTGCAGAAACCACTATTAGAGTGGATATCCACTTTAAAGACATTATCCGCTTTAAAGGCAAAGCACCTCAGAGTAACTAAGAACAGGTCCAACCACAACCCAGAGAAATTGGCCTGCCAGGTGTGAGCTACGATTTCAATACTGGAAAAAAAAAAAAAAAAAAAAAAAAAAAAGGCAAGAAAGCAAATATTGAAAGAAGTAGCTGCAACAAATAAGTTTAGGCTACAAAATTGTATTTAAGAAACAAAATCTTTGGCACAAAAAAATATTTAACAAACTTTCTTTAGTTCCTAGAGAAAGGAACTGAATTCTGTCTGTGGCAAAAGAGCTTGCCACCTTTACCTCATTCTCAGAAATATGTTGCTGAGGAGGTAGCATGCCTCTCCATTTTCTCACATGGCTCTTAACTGCTGTCTTGAGGAACATGACTGGAGCTGTTCCAAATCAGCATTGCTCAGATAAGCTTTGCTCATGTGTGAACGAACTTTGTGAATCCGTGGCTGTCATCCATAACTATTTCTGTTCCCTTCCTCCTCACTCTAGTGTTTATGGACAACTGTCTAGGTTGCAAGAACTTCATTTACTCTAAAGCAGAGTAAATCAACTCCTGGCTGACAGCCTTCAAGACAGGATTTTTACTGTTGCTCAGAAGATGGTGATGGGCCATTTGTCCCATTTGTCATCCTGGATACAAGGATTCTGTGAATTGAGTGCTGTTGCTGCCCTGGTACTTTTCAGATAGATTCACCTCCTTGCCCTTCATGATGCTTTAGTTTTCACTTCGGGTATAATCACATTCCATCGTTATCTAGCAAAAAGATTGTGTGTTTCTATAAATCCTGGTAGAGACTCACAGAAGACACTGCTGGTATCATCACACGCATGTCTACCAAGAGAACTGTCTCTTTGGAGAACAGGGTGATACAAAGAGCAGACTGAAAACAGGGTCAGGAAACTGGAACGTGCTTGATCGCTCAAAAGAGTGCTTTTCCAAAACATTCAAAGCTCTGGTTTGACACACATAATATGAAACCAGAGCAGATGATTCTGTGGAAAGAACTGTCAGAAAATTCAGTGCTGCACAGAGAAATAACCGTACAGACACTAAAAACAGATTTAACAGAAGCAATGTCTGGCCATAAAGACACCGTTACTTCCACTACAGGAAACATAGCAAAATTTGTATGGTTGACAACACAGGAAATAAAATGAGTTTACCTGAGAAAAGGCCACTTTCCTCTGAGTTTCAAGAGTTGAATATTTCAGTATAGCCATTCATCCAGACTCACTAAAACATAATTTAAGCTGATTTATTGAAAGTTACAATTACCAAGAAACAGTTGTTTATTTCAGATTAAAAAGGGAATGACAGCACATTGAAAAAGGTATGACAGTACATGTATTTTTATTTAGAAATATTTCTGCAAGTGACTTTGCACAGCAAAACAAGTTCGTTATGCATCACATAGTTCAGTGTTCCTTCATTTAAAATAACCTTTTCTAGTAATTGAGTTCAATTATGAAAACACTTAAATCTATCATAGATATAAAATATACTATATGACACTCCTTGCAGACTGTGGCATGGACAAGTTGCTGTATTGCTGTTTATGGAAAAAGCATTTACCTTCCGTTTTGCAGACCATCTGTTGCTGAATGACAGAAGACCAAAGGATTTGCCACAGCAACTACCTGCTAACTCTGTCTTGTAAAGGTGGTCTCAGAAGTCACTATGAAGTGCTGATGCACTTTGGCACTGAGGCAAATTAGAGAGATCAGAGTTAAGCTGCTTTTTTTAAAAAATCATCAGTTAAAAACCAGTGTAATTATCTCCTTACAGATGAACGTCTGATGCTTCAGTAGCTTCAAGAAAAGTCCCCTAGATCTGTTCTCTAGACACTACTCTTCTCTGATATAGTCTTTCCTGAGTTCAGATGCTAACAGCAATCCTGAATGCATATCCATGTGCAACTCCACAGGAAAAATAGAGAAAGCAGAAGATAAAAACATGAAAGGAAGACAACACAACTGAGCAACAAATTTTCAGCTTATTACAACCAAAAAGATCCCATTCAGTAACTGTCCATAACATCAGCATGGATTTATCCTAGTTTTGTCAGCATTAAAACCATTAAAACAAAGACATGTGAAACCAGCAAAACCATGTGAAGCTTGTTTTAACACACATACTAAAATATCTTCTAAAATGAAACCAACTCTATGAAGTCTGATCGCCATTAAAACATTGAGAAATCATGGAAGAAGAGGAAAATAGTTTCAAGTGTACTTAAAAGCATCTCAACACATACTTAGCTTCTGTGTACTCCTCTTCCACATATGCTTAGGGGCATTTCTGACCACCTGGATACAAGGTACAACCAGGCACAGGAGAAAACACCTTTTGTAAGAGCTGGGCCTGCATGGGGCTGGGTGCTGTGCCTGTAAGACCAGTACCTATCAACTTCAAATGGGCTCTGAGTGGACCAGGACCCTTTTGACGAGTGCGCATCAGCGGGCCACATGGGACAATGTCCACATAGGTCTCCCCCTGCCATAGGGGCTGCTTCTAAAGCGTGACCGATAGCCAGCCTAGCAATGCTCAATTCCAAATGTGTGGGACTGGCCCAGTGAACAGCCAGGGGTCCTCACTCATTGCAGGGTACTTCTCTGAATGCATGACAGTGCTGCCCAGAAGTGCCTATGCTTCCTGCTGGAAGATGTAGTTGGATCCCAAACCCCATAGCAAGACTCCAGGCTTTCCAGTCTGAAGTTCAGATGGTGTTCCTCCCATTCACATAACTATTTGCAAGACAGGTTAAATAATCCACAGCAATAGATTTATGATAGCACTCGCTTAAGTCTGGCTAGATTTGTGCTCGTAAAAGAGCATGTAGAGGCACCTGTCATACCTCCAGTAGCATTATACTCTGTTTTAACAGCTGGTCGGATTTGTAAATCTTCAGGAAGAGAGGAATTTGCCACGGCATTGTCTGAATCTCAATCAGATCAAGTATCACCCCCGTCTTCTAGGTCTCTATAGAAATTCCCTTTTCCACAACTTCCAGAGAATGGTCAAGCTTTTCTGAGACACATACTGATGCGTGGGGGACCATGCGTTGCTATAGTTTCTTCACATTAGCTTTTAACACAGGCAGGGGCTAGAGCTTCTTCTCTATTGCAGTCCCAGTGTCCTGCTGGGTGTGGGCCCGTTCTTCTCATACTGTTCTTCTTTGGTTGCGGCCAGCAATAAAAGCGCCACGTGGCCGCCCCCCCCCCCGCCACGGTGCGGAGGAGAATGGAAAGAAAACAGGCAGAAACCGGTGGGTCGGGATAAGGGCAGTTCAACAGAACAGCAAACAGAGGGAACAGGAACAACAATGATACAGAAAAGGGGAATACACAATACAGCCAAGCAGAACACAGCCCACAGAACACAGCTGCTCTGTCCCAGACCGCACCGCCGCTGAGCCCTCCCGAGGCGCGAGCGAGTTGCCACCGCCCCGCCCCCCCCCCCCCACCAGAACCCAGCATGACAGCACATGGTATGGAATACCCTGCTCTGTTTGGCCAGGTGGGGTCAGCCCACCTGGCTGTGCCCCTTCCTGGATTCCAGTGAAAATTAACCCTGTCCTGGCCAAACCCAGGACATTATCCACCCCTTATTCCATACCATCTACGTCATGCCCAGGTGCCCCATTGTCCAACTGATCACCACCACTTCTCCTGTCTCCAGATATCATTCCCTTAGTCTATGGATCATCACTCTGAAGTGTCCATTGAGTTCATTTCATCCAGGACTTCGGGCTCCATCTGTCGTAATGGTCTTCCGTGGCAGGAGAGGTGATGTGTGGTGGGCGGTCACTTGCTGCATCCGGAGCTCACGGCTGATGTGTCTGGTGCGGCCCGTGCCCACAGACTGCAGGAGGTGTTGATGAAGTTGCTGGGTGCCAGTTGTTGAAAACCAGGTCCAGTTCCATCATCTCTGTGCTCTGCTAGGGTTCATCATAAAGTCCATCCTTCTTAATCTGGACGATTCTTACTATGCTACTACTGGTATAACATATAACAATTATACCAGTGATAACAGAGAGTGACAGGGTTATTTAACAATTAACTTTATACAATTTATTGTTTAAGGACTATTCTCACCCAAAATCAAATCCCCATGAGATACACATCGGACTTCCCCATCCTTCCGCATTACCCACCAGGTACACCCAGGTCCTTGAGCAAAAGAAATCCCGTGGACGGGTTTGCCTTTGCCCGAGGCACGATTAACCCAAACCATTTTCCCTAACATGTTCCGCATGTGCACTACAGGCACTTCATCCCCTTCTATGGGGCGCTGAGGTTTTGACTGGGCAGGACCAGCCCGGTTGGTGGACCCTCTGGTGTTAACCAATCAGGTGGCCTTTGCTAAATGAGTATCCCAGTTTTTGAAACTCCCACCCCGCATTGCTCTCAAAGTGGTTTTTAGCAGCCCATTGTACCGCTCGATCTTTCCAGAGGCTGGTGAGTGGTAGGGGATGTGACACAAACCACTCGATACCGTGTTCTTTGGCCCAGGTGTCTATGAGGCTGTTACAAAAGTGAGTCCCGTTGTCCGACTCAATTCTTTCGGGAGTGCCATGTCGCCACAGGGCTTGTTTTTCCAGGCCCAGGATGGTATTCTGGACGGTGGCATGGGGCACAGGGTAGTTTTCCAGCCATCCGGTGGTGGCCTCCACCATTGTGAGCACATAGCGCTTGCCTTGGCAGGTTTGTGGCAGTGTGATGTAGTCAATCTGCCAAGCCTCCCCATATTTATATTTTAGCCATCGTCCTCCATACCACTGAGGTTTTACCCGCTTGGCTTGCTTGATTGCAGCGCATGTTTCACATTCATGGATAACCTGTGTGATGGTGTCCATGGTCAAGTCCACCCCTCGGTCACGAGCCCATCGGTATGTCGCGTCTCTTCCTTGGTGGCCCGAGGTGTCATGGGTCCACCGAGCTATAAAGAGTTCACCCTTATGTTGCCAGTCCAGATCCACCTGAGTCACTTCAATCTTGGCAGCCTGATCTACCTGGTGGTTGTTTTGATGTTCCTCAGTGGCCCGACTCTTAGGGACGTGGGCGTCCACGTGACGGACTTTTACAACCAACTGCTCCAGACGGGCAGCAATATCTTGTCACAATGGGGCAGCCCAGATAGGTTTGCCTCTGCGCTGCCAGTTGTTCTTCTTCCATTGCTGCAGCCACCCCCACAAGGCATTGGCCACCATCCAGGAGTCAGTGTAAAGGTAGAGCTCTGGCCAATTCTCTCGACTGGCAATGTCTAAAGCCAGCTGGATGGCTTTCACCTCAGCAAAATGGCTGGACTCTCCTTCTCCCTCGGCAGTTTCCGCGACTTGTCGTGTAGGGCTCCATACAGCAGCCTTCCACCTCCGCTGCTTCCCCACAATGCGACAGGACCCATCCGTGAACAGGGCATACTCTTTCTCATCTTCTGGCAGCTGGTTATACAGTGGGGCCTCTTCAGCACGTGTCACCTCCTCCTCTGGCAATGCTCCAAAATCTTTGCCTTCTGGCCAGTCCATGATGACCTCCAGAACTCCTGGGCGACTGGGGTTTCCCATTCAGGTGCGCTGGGTGATCAGAGCGACCCACTTACTCTACGTAGCATCGGTGGCATGATGCGTAGAGGGGACCCTCTCTTTGAACATCCAGCCCAGGACCGGCAACCGTGGTGCTAGGAGGAGCTGTGCTTCAGTGCCGACCACTTCTGAAGTAGCTCGAACGCCTTCATATGCTGCCAGAATCTCTTTTTCAGTGGGAGTATAGCGGGCCTCGGATCCTTTGTATCCCCGGCTCCAAAACCCCAGGGGTCGACCTCGAGTCTCCCCTGGTGCTTTCTGCCAGAGACTCCAGGTTGGGCCATTCTCCCCGGCTGCGGTGTAGAGCACATTTTTAACATCTTGCCCTAACCGGACTGGACCAAGGGCTACGGCATGAACTATCTCCCGTTTAATTTGTTCAAATGCCTGTCGTTGCTCAGGGCCCCATTCAAAATCATTCTTCTTCCAGGTCACGTGGTACAGAGGGCTCACAATCTGGCTGTAATTTGGGATGTGCATCCTCCAAAATCCCACAACACCTAAGAAGGCCTGTGCTTCCTTTTTGCTGGTTGGTGGGGACATAGCTGCTATTTTGTTGATGACATCCATTGGGATTTGACGGCGCCCATCCTGCCATTTTATTCCTAGAAACTGGATCTCTTGCGCAGGTCCCTTGACTTTACTTCGCTTAATGGCGAAACCGGCTTTCAGAAGGATCTGAACTATTTTCTCCCCTTTCTCAAAAACTTTCTCCGCTGTGTCACCCCATACAATGATGTCGTCGATGTACTGCAGATGTTCTGGAGCTTCACCCTTTTCCAGTGCAGTCTGGATCAGCCCATGGCAAATGGTGGGACTGTGTTTCCACCCCTGGGGCAGTCAATTCCAGGTGTACTGGATGCCCCTCCAGGTGAAAGCAAACTGTGGCCTGCACTCTGCTGCCAAAGGGATGGAGAAGAATGCATTAGCGATGTCAATTGTAGCATACCACTTGGCTGCCTTTGACTCCAGCTGATACTGAAGTTCTAGCATGTCTGGCACGGCAGCACTCAGCGGTGGTGTGACTTCATTCAGGCCACGGTAGTCTATTGTCAGTCTCCACTCTCCAGTAGATTTTCTCACTGGCCATAGGGGACTATTAAAGGGTGAGCGAGTTTTGCTGATCACTCCTTGACTCTCCAGCTGGCGGATCAGATGATGAATGGGGAGAAGGGAGTCTCGGTTGGTACGATACTGTCGCCGGTGCACCGTTGTGGTTGCGATGGGTACCTGTTGTTCTTCAACCCTCAGCAACCCCACAACAGAAGGATCCTCCGAGAGAGCAGGCAAAATGGACAGCTGTTTCATTTCTTCCTTCTCCACAGCAGCTATGCCAAAAGCCCACCAATACCCCTTTGGGTCCTTGAAATACCCTCTCCTAAGATAGTCTATGCCAAGGATGCACGGAGCCTCGGGGCCACTTACAATGGGGTGCTTCTGCCAGTCCTGCCCAGTGAGGCTCACTTCAGCCTCCAATACACTCAGCTCTTGGGATGCCCCTGTCAATCCTGAAATGCAAATGGACTCTGACCCTTTGAACTCTGATGGCATTAAAGTACACTGTGCACCAGTGTCCACTAGAGCTTTATACTCTTGTGGATCTGACATGCCAGGCCACCAAATCCACACCGTCCAATAAACCCGGTTGTCCCTTTCCTCCACCTGGTTGGAGGCAGGGCCCCTCTAATCCTGGTCAGAGAATTTGCTGCTCACCTGCTGTAAAAATGACTTGGAGGTCCCCTCCAGAGGATCAGAATCAAGGTCAAACTCTCTACCTGGTCTGGAGAGCTGGCTGCTGGAAACTGGAGCAGCATTTTTCCTAGAAGAATCCCCTTTTGTGATTGTTTTACCTCGCAACTCACGCACTCGTGCCTCTAGACTTGAGGTGGGTTTTCCATCCCACTTCCTCATGTCCTCTCCGTGGTCACGCAGGTAGAACCACAGGGTGCCCCGGGGTGTACAGCCTCTGTATTCCCTCTCCTGAGCAGAGAAACGCCTGCCCCTAATAGCTGAGACACTGGCCCGTACAGGTGGGGAGTAGGACATATTCTTTTCTAGTCGCTTGATCAGTTTCTCCACGGCTGAGACAAGGGAGGAAGAGAGACTTTCCTCATATTGCCGGAGTCTGACAGCCACCTCATCCACTGTTGGTGCCTCCTTACCTTTCCAGTCTACTATTGCCAGTGAGTTAGCATGTGAGGATGGTGCGCTCCGCACAAACTTCCTCCACACGGATTGTGAGCACTGGAGTTCATCTGGGTCTGTGGGTACCTGCTCATCATCTGTGTCACAGTAAACCAGCTCCCGCACAGCTAATTCCCTCAAGTACTGAATACCCCTTTCCATATTGGTCCATTTGCCAGGATAGCATACAAATCGTCACTGAAGGGGTACCTCTCCCTCACACCTGACAGAAGTCTCCTCCAGAGGCTGAGGACTTGTTCCTTTTTCCCAATGGCCTTGTCAATGCCCCCATCCCTGGCCAGGGATCCCAGCTGCTTGGCTTCCTTGCCCTCTAATTCCAAGCTGCTGGCCCCGTTATCCCAGCACCGCAGCAGCCAGGTGACAATGTGCTCACCTGGGTGGCGGCTGAAATCTTTCCTCATGTCTTGCGGCTCGCCCAGGGACAGGGACCGGGTGATGATCTCTGACTCTATCTCCCGCGATGACCCTGGCTCATCGTCATCCCTCCCGGAGCGATCTGTTCTCTTTGCATCTTTCTTTAGTTTTACGGGGGCGACTGCTACCGGCACAGGTTGGTGATTGGGCTCAGCCGCGATGCCTGCAGCTGGAGCTGCAGCAACTGCTGTGCCCACCGGGAGAGCCAGGACAACGCCAGTGGCTGCAGCAGCCATGGTGCTGGTTGGGGGGGCTGTGACTGCCTGCTGGGCTGGAGGGTCTGCAGGGCCGGCTGGGTGGGATAGTTCACTATCAGCTGGAGTCAAAGGCAGCCAAGTGGTACGCTACAATTGACATTGCTAATGCATTCTTCTCCATCCCTTTGGCAGCAGAGTGCAGGCCACAGTTTGCTTTCACCTGGAGGGGCATCCAGTACACCTGGAATCGACTGCCCCAGGGGTGGAAACACAGTCCCACCATTTGCCATGGACTGATCCAGACTGCACGGGATTGCTTTTGCTCAAGGACCTGGGTGTACCTGGTGGGTAATGCGGAAGGATGGGGAAGTCCGATGTGTACCTCATGGGGATTTGATTTTGGGTGAGAATAGTCCTTAAACAATAAATTGTATAAAGTTAATTGTTAAATAACCCTGTCACTCTCTGTTATCACTGGTATAATTGTTATATGTTATACCAGTAGTAGCATAGTAAGAATCGTCCAGATTAAGAAGGATGGACTTTATGATGAACCCTAGCAGAGCACAGAGATGATGGAACTGGACCTGGTTTTCAACAACTGGCACCCAGCAACTTCATCAACACCTCCTGCAGTCTGTGGGCACGGGCCGCACCAGACACATCAGCCGTGAGCTCCGGATGCAGCAAGTGACCGCCCACCACACATCACCTCTCCTGCCACGGAAGACCATTACGATAGATGGAGCCCGAAGTCCTGGATGAAATGAACTCAATGGACACTTCAGAGTGATGATCCATAGACTAAGGGAATGATATCTGGAGACAGGAGAAGTGGTGGTGATCAGTTGGACAATGGGGCACCTGGGCATGACGTAGATGGTATGGAATAAGGGGTGGATAATGTCCTGGGTTTGGCCAGGACAGGGTTAATTTTCACTGGAATCCAGGAAGGGGCACAGCCAGGTGGGCTGACCCCACCTGGCCAAACAGAGCAGGGTATTCCATACCATGTGCTGTCATGCTGGGTTCCGGCAGGGGGGAACTGAGCGGTGGGAAGTCAGTCGCAGCTTGGGAGGGCGTGGCAGCGGCAGCAGTCAGTGAGAGTAGCTCTCTGCTTTCTGTTTTGTGATGTGTATTCTCCTGATTGGTATCGTTGTTGTTCCTGTTTCCCCTGTTTGCTGTTCTGTTAAACTGCCCTTATCCCAACCCACCAGTTTCTGCCTCTTTCTTTCCATTCTCCTCTGCATCCCAGCGGGGGGAGGGGCGGTCGCGTGGCCCTTTTGTTGCCGGCCGCAGCCAAACCATAACAGCAGCGCAACTCTCCCTTTGTGTTTCTGTCTTTCTTGCTTTCTCTAATCAAAGCAGAATCTGACATCCTCAAGGTCCCAAAACACATCACCTAAGGCACCCACTACAGGGTCAGGGCTGGTCATGCTGCAGTGTACCATATCCCACTTCTGACACCAGAGTGCGAGGGCGTAAGGCAGCCCTGCCAAATTATGGGTTCAGGATACGGTAACAGACACCAGACCATCTGCTTCAGGGATAAACAGTTTAAGTAAGAGTACAAGAGAAAAATATCTATCACTAGTACAATTATCTGGGTTGCAGCAACAGCAAGTTGGGCTAGACCTAACACCCAGGCATGCAAAGACTTACACGGCCATGGCTGTCAGGCAGGCAGCAGGGCATGACCTCTTCTCCAGACAAGTGACCCGGACTGGCCAATGACCCTGGGGAATGCAGATCCCCTGGCTGGACTCTCCTTCTGATCATCCAGCCACAGAAGCACTGTTTGGGCTTGTTCACAAAACATCACAGCCCACCCCTGCTCCCTCTCTGTGCCAGGTCTGCCCTTGGTGCACATGGGGCCTGGGAATCCCGCACAGGCAGCATCGCCCCGCAGTCCTTTCTGGGCACAAGCCTGGAAGCGCTGTGTAAGGCAATGAGAGCCTCACAGCTCCATCATACGCACCGCCCTCAGAAATATCACCCTAGGCAATACCAGCCTTACAAGGACCCAGCTGGTCTTGCAAAGGCAAAACAACGGCTTGCGTATGGAAGCCGCTATGCAGAATGAAGGAATGAATACACAGGGTCCTGTGAACTGTGCGAAAATTCCTAGCAGACATGAAAAACATAAGCACAGGCTCAAAAGCAGAAAAAGCTCTCAGTTTAATCTACGAATGACCACAAACTTGGGGCTGACAACAAGCAGACTGAATTTATACCAGCCTTATGGCAGATGTTAACAACTAAGGAGAAGCCCAATAAAACAAAACAATAGCAGTATAGAAGAAGAAAGAAATTGAAAGAAGAGGTATAGAAAGAAAGCACGAAGCCTATGTTGAAAGATGAGGACAACTGTACCAGTAATTTTTTTCTTTTTGAAAGAAATAAAAATCTTCTAATAATGCCCAAGTTAGTGAACTATTAGAGTATCATTTGGCAGAGGCCTCTGAAAGACTTTCAGCTTGCCAACGTGCAAGTACCTTTCAAAGGTGAAAAACAGCTGAAACTAGAAACAGCGCTGGACCAATCCACTCTCAAAAGTCTCCTGCTCCTTTCACTTATGTATTTAAAATAAACTTTTACATTTTCCAGCTGCCCAGTTGTTTGTGTGAATACATCCTGCTCTCTTGCACCGTGCATGCAGACATTCAACGAATACTTATGGAATCTTCCAACATATTTGGAGACATCTACTCTCAATTTATTTATTTTACACGAACCGCAAGATTGATTAATTAATATTATACTGGTTTCTCTCATACATTTTATGGTGTTGAGAAAGCTTTAAATGTAAACTGTATATTTAAACTGTCTGCTGTGCTGTTTTAAACCCACAAACAACTTGTATGTGATCCACTGTTTCAAACTTCAGATTTTAACTTAACCACTTTTTAAAACATCAACTGCACGCTACTGTAAAAAAATAATTCAGTCAAAAACAGGCTGGTGAATAATGTCACGACATTTGTTAAGACAAGGAAATAGTGAAACCAAAATGATTCCCTCTTATTTTTCCACTGCTAGCTGCATAGCATGACTAACAACTTCAGGAGCTTGTTGCGCTGTCTTCTTCCTCATCTATATTGCAGGCACACTGCTGGTTCTAGTGGTTATAGCTGATGTTTCAACAACCACAGCTAAAAAAAAAAAAAAAAAAGATAATATTTAGCACTAAGTGTATCTGTTCTCCCACAAACTACAAAGGAAAGACAGTACTGTAACGATACATTAGATAGCTTTTCCTCTATCATAAAAACAGCATGTAACGCATGAAATAACCACCTCTATCACATTACTTGACATGCTCAATCACTTGAGTTTTGTCCTGCCAAGGGAATACGGTCCCAAAGGTGTAGCAACTGCTCTCCGACTTGTGGTTCCAGCTCCTAGAAATGAGCAGGAAATTAGAGAAGTTATTTCCACTGCTGCTACTGAACATATAGAAAGTACTTCTAACAAAAACTTACATGAAGTTACTGGTCATTGCTTTCAGTCTTTCTGAAAAAAGCTCACTTCTTTTGCTTTTGAGACATACATTAGAACTCCCTGCAGACAAAGGTTTTTTTTACCGGGGCTCAAGAGCAGACAAAAACTTCCACAAGCAATCCTGGCCCATAGGCTGGTTGTTTTTTTTTAATTCACAGTAAGATGTCAGTTCCTAAGAAGAGAATCCTGACTGAACACACCACCACCACGTACAAGAACATACGCACCACATACTTTCTACTTTCCACAGGCCACCTCCTTATTATTCTCCACACCTTGAAGTCTAATTCTGTCAAGTGTGGTGGAGAATGCAGAAAGGTAGGTCACAGGTACTACTGTGGCTCTTGGTGGAATCACAGACATTAAATTATGAACCAGTTGTTTTTAAGATTGTTAAGACTCTTCAGGTCAGAAGAGCCACTTCCAAGAGAAGCACTATTAACTCCATCACGTGATACGTTCCTTTCCCTGTTCTGACAGTATGTTCCTTTCATGATTCTTACAACTCGAGAATGTTTGAGGAAGTAGAAAGAAGATGATCCAACAAGTTTAGCTCTAGAATCTCATATCAAGGAGATGTTTTGGGAGGGGACTGGGGAGAACGCAGAAACTGACACAGAGAACTCTTGTGCCAATTCTCTTCCACCTTCTTGTAGCTGCATTTAGCTTGAACAGACTGGAGGACTGTCCTAAGCTTTATTCTGCCTTAAATCTCCAGATTCTCTTCAGTGTTTACAGGAAACTCAAAGCTATAATTATGAACAGTTAATTGGGTGTGACAGGCTGTCTTGTGGAACAAATCTGAACCAACCAGGGAACCAACCTCCAGAACCAAAATTACAAACTCCAAAAAACTTTTCTTTTTGGAAGCATCCAGCTTTACATCTTTTTTTTTTAAAATGCACATTAAGCAATAAACTGCTTTGATTTTATTAAAAAGCCTCCATTCATTCAACAGTGATGCATTAGCAGAACGTACAAATGTGCATCAATGAACCGTGTTTCAGATTAACAGACAGATGAGGACAGCTGAGACAAACATCAAGGCTAAACAAGCTAATAAACAATATACAGTTCTGCCAAGCAAAGACGACTTCAGAAGAGAATAACACTACCTGGCCATCTCTGCTTATTTGTACTTTCTTGTTGTCATTCCAAGGGTTGACCAAATGCTGTGCAAACTGAAAAGGAATGCTTTCTTTTCGGATCCACTCCACCTTAAATACTCCTCCAAAACCAGCAGATCCCCAGTCTGGACTTTTCTCACACCCTATCTCTGAAGCCATTCTAGCAAAACCCTGGAGCAAAAATTGAAATATGAAAGGAAAGACATAATTAGAGCCTATCTGCTTACGCTGGAATTCAATAAATGACTGGACTTCATGTGAAACTTTCAAATTAGTTTCAAAGTGATTCCCATACTCTCCCCCATGAAGCTGAATCTTTTAAAATGTTTACATCTAGAAAGTTAAATAAGTATCACTTGTTTTTCCACTTCAAACATGCCTTCTAGAGTTTGACTGCAGAGAATGTCTCTCAATCTCTCACAACTACCATTAGTTTTTTTAAGCTTTGTAACAGAGGTTGAAAAGGTGGTGTAAAAACATTTGAAGCATAAGGAATCAAGATGAACGTTCTATTACATAATAGTCCATTAGCTATTCCTTGTCAGTTGTCGATATTTTTGGCAGAAATCCTTTCCTTCCTATGTTCCCTCTACGTTAACAAACTTTTACATAGCATTAAGAGCGTAGCTGTTCTTCAAAGAAAGAAGTCAAAGTTGCTTTTACTTCCTTCTTCAATGAAGCAGGAAGAATTCCAACAAGACAAGTATTCAGAAAGAAAATGAAAGAAACCCCAAATCCAAGATTGCTTCTTTAAGAACACACCTACTTGCCCACACACCAAACAAAACAAACAAAAAAACCAAACCGTCACACACCCAACTTACGAACTATTAGGCCAATTTATACCTGTTATGACTTAAGAGTCCAAGAGATGCAGTGTACCGTGTAAGTTTTTAGCACACAGCACTGTTGTAAGACATGCAATCCTCTATAGATCAAGCCAGACTTAAATAGAAATGATCCAAAGGAACAGAGGAAAGGTTGGAAAGTAAAGAGACATTTGGTAGAAGAGAGTATTATTAGGAAAGTTAATCTCGCGTTCCCTTGAATGCCCAGTGCATTGACGAAACTGGAAGGGCAAGGCAACGTCAACCACCTACAATTCTGACTTCAGCATGTCTCCCCCTCCCAGCTTCCTCATCTAAGAGCACCACCAACACGACAGCCCATTTTCAGTGTCCGCTGCGATGCTGAAAATTACTTTCCGCTATCACATCTGCATGTCAAATCACCACAACTATATCTCACCGTAATCCTCTGTGATATCACCAAGATAGCTGTGTTTGAACTAGTTCACTAGATTTTAAGTTTGGCTGACTTTTATGAATACTTTATGTATGAAGAGGTAAGTTGAACCTTCTTTACCTGGAACATCTGAGTTTAGCCCTCTCTATACCACAGCTAACCTGCAACTTTGCACTACCAGGTCAAGTCTTTAACTTCAAATTGGCTACAATTTTGTCAACAAATTGTTGACAAATATCTTGCTAAACTTGAAGTCAAGACACAGCTCTGGAAGACTCATGGCCATGACTTTCCAGCTTCCTAACTTTTAGAAACTAGAGGTCAGGTAAAACAAATTTTATTAAAATTTGTAATAAAGACATCTACGAGTTTCCTGCCTTTATAAAGCTGTGACATAATTACAACTGCTTGTTCACTTACAGTATTTGTCTTGGCATGCAGAGAAAAGAGTAGCAATCCCCTGCTTTGTTTGGATTTTTTTGTTTGCTTTGTCGTCGGGTTAAGGGATATGTAGGGTGTAAACATTCTGACTCAAAATGTTTGGAGGCAATTCAGTCCTAGCCTTTGAGTGACAAACTGAGTTAGCTAAAAGGGTGTATTTCAGAGAACAATGAAGTACTCTTTCCTCAGCAACCAGACACATTTGTTTGCTACTCTACTTATTAGAAGGTCAGAAGCCATCAACAAAATCCTCCGTACCACACATTCATTTGTTGCACTGTGCTAAACTATGAACCAAAGCTAATATTTAGTACTAATTAAGGACTCACCTGAAAATGTCCAGACCCTTGAACAGAAAATATTAAGTAAACCATGCTGCTCTCCCAAAAGGCTCTATTGAGTTTTCGTTCATTACTTGGTGTAGTAGACCATATACCCTTCTGCTGAGAAGTATCAATGTTTTGCAGGTTGCTACTTTTAATTATAAAGTACCGAACTGGCATATTTGGTGTTGGTGAAGGAGATTTGGAACCCTGGAAAAATTAAATTAAATTAAACTAAACTACAATAAAATATCCAGGCTTTAGTTCTAAAGTTTTACACACATGAAGACAGAAATCCCTTGGCTGCACTCCTGCTCTCCTCCCTCAGATTCTACATGAAACACAGAATCTTATCTGCTGGTACTGCCTGAATTAGTTTTGAAATGTATTTTACATCTATTTGGCATTTGTAAGCACTTTCCAAAATAATTCTTCATTCGTGAGGGGCAGGTAACAAGTATAGCAGAACAGGTCTAAATAGTCTCGTGATTAATTACAATTCTTTGAAGCCTGACACACATTCAGAAGACATAAATTAATCATTCTAGGCTGTAGCCTGAAGCACACTACTTGTATTTCCACCTTCATGAAACATAAGTTTTCTTCTTTTCACATCAGCTGAATTTGAAAACTGAAAGACTTAAAAGGAATCAGTAAATCGTCCAATGAGTCTGTGCCTAGAGGAACAATGGGTTTTCCTCCTAGTGTGATATCTGTGTGATATTACTATACTTTACTATTAAAGTACACAGGGAAAATTATGCCAACAACATCACTAAAAATGTGTGCTTTGTTAAAATAACCATCACAAAAAAAGCAAGCAGTCACAACAAGGCAGATAACACATAACAGAATCAGTATCAACATATGCTATTACAGAAACAGGAAGGTAGAATCCAAAGAATTCAGAAGTGCATGTACTGTATACTAATTTAGAAAAAAAATTAGTACACCTTTACCATTAATTATATCAAGTTTAAAAAAAAAAATCCCATTTCTTCTGTTTGGGTAGTTTTACCTCAGCAGTCTGCAAAGAATGCTATTTTTACTGTATTAAACTAGCATAACAAGCACATTTAGTCTAGATTCCAAGTTCCAGAAAGAAATAAGTATTACGAGAATCTAAGTTAGATTCTTAATTTATCAGTACATAGTATCTGATTGTTGCTGAAAGATAGTAGTAAATCTATTTCTCAAATTCTATTAATTTTGAAGAGTGGGGTGATTTGTTTACAAGAACTCTACCTTTCCAGATATTGGAGAAGAAGGACTAGCACAGGGGCTAGGATAGCTACTGCTGTCTGTAGACTTCACTGATGATTGATCTGACCTGTCATCTGAAGTTCGTTTGGAGTGTAAAATGTTTTTTTCTTTGTACTTCTTTGGCTGGTGAAGTGCGGGAGGTGTAGATTTCATTAAAACTCTAAAAAGTAAAGGTAGATGCAGGACATACCAGGATTTTCATAAGCTGCCACAGAACAATTTATATTTACATATCAGCCTACTCCATGACTATATATATATATATATAATTACAGTAATTCCAAAACATACTAAACACTAACTAAAAAATACTGACCATGAATCGTTTTTGAATGCTAGGGTTGAATCTCTTCTGACCACAATTCATGGACAAGATTCCTGACTACTCTCTCGAACAGCATGGACACATATGAAATACTTCTCAACTACAACGCAGCACAGGACAGTATCAAATCTTTCAACTGCATTTCTATTGTTTCTTCCTTTTGGTTGCTAGCAGAAATTCAAGTGATGCTTTTATAGCTAAATAAATTACAACCTATAGTCTTTAGATCTTAAAAGCTTACTTTTCAGCATTAGAGGAGTCATCAGAGAATTCAGTTTCTGCTGAGCTTTTTCTACTGTTGGTTGACCTCCACGTAGATGCTAAAGGAAGTTCTTCAGAAGTCATAGGTCTTGGTCTCTGACCAATTCCTGAAGGCTGCTGCAAACCTGCAGACTGTTCTTCGGTACTTAAAACAGCTACAATTGCTCTTACAGTTGTTTCATCAACTTGAGACCACGGTTTAGAAGGAGCTCGCATACGACGCAGAAATAAGCTATGCCACTTCTGTCTGAGTTGCAACAGCAAACCAGCAGCCTGTAATGAATTTCAGTTGTGTTAAAGACTACTAAAAAGTAGATCAGACAGGTACGGGTACCGTATGTCCTTCCTATCAGGCAGCATCTGGCAGTCTAAAATGAACAGGGTCCAAACTGAAAGGCAAGACTAAAGTGCTGGGGAGTGAGAGAAAACCCCACATTTAAACTAAGCTGTTACCTTTTCCTTCCTTGGGTGCAAGATCATTTTTAAAACATTTTATTTCATTTAGCTCTGCATCAAACTTAAAATTATACGGTAAATCCACAAGACTTTTTATTTTTCACTTTCAAATTTTATTTTTCTTTAAAAAAAAAAATTTTCACGCTTCACGCCCTTCCTCTCAATTCATTCTGTATTCACACACTCTTCATTCACACCTGAAGGAAAAGAGCTCTAAGTGATATATTTTTCATCTGCAGAATTCTGCTCAAATGAGCTGAGTGAATTTAGCAGACTATGGTCTAATTCTGATGTTATCAGAAATGCTTCCATTTAAAAAAAAAAAAAAATTCACACCTTCAAATATCTCTAGAAAAGACAGTATTATTATTACATCTGGTAAGTCCAAGTGTTTCATAACCCATAAACTGCTCCATCTTCTACCACAGCCAGAGCTTCTCAATGACCTGAAGACTTAAAAAGGTTGCGTCTTCATTATTTCCTTTTTCCAAGATCAGACAGCAACTTTCTTTCAGCAACTCTAATTTTGGGTGCTCCATTTTGATCCAACTTTACGCCTTCTCTCAAAGAAGGAAATACAAATGTGCCATCATGCTGTTCACTCAACTCCCGCTCAGATTTTTGATTAACCCAGCTCATGCTAAGGCCTGACGTGTGCTGGGAGACACGCCATCGGGTCGAAGCGAGAGCACCATGCAGACAGGACAGGTGGCCACAGAGAGCTGAAGGGCCATTATGCAGCCACTGTCACCTGCAGCCATTATCTTTTGTCTGGCAGTTTCCTCAGAATCTGCTAACTGATGGAAATGGACTAAAGCTCCAAGCTGGAAGGAAAAAACATCAGCTTACCCAAAAACCCCTCCAAGCAGATCCAACAGCAGCTGGACTGCTGAGGCCTTCCTGCTCCCTGGTGTGATATGGGGGATGCCCGCACCATGATGGAGGAAGCAAGATGAGCACTCTCACCAACAGCTAGGTAACTAATAATTTTTTCTTTTTGTTCACAGGTGCACGAATTGAGAGTTACAGGTTATAAGTCATGAAATCTTATGACTTGGAATCGTCAATAAGTGAATTCACCCAACATACTAGTCTGGGCAAAAGGGGACTGAATCCCTGTTTGCTTGCTGTATTTCTTAAGAAGCTCATGAACTAAAGATTAAACCACAGAATACGTTGTCCTGTTAATCTGAGAGACACAAATAGACCGTGACAAGACATTCTTACAGAAAATTTGTGGTTACCAAAATGTTTCTGAAATCTTTTCAGGAAATATGACATAAACATCCTTCTAAAGAAACAAGCATTGGTGTGATAAATCACATACTTCAGGGTCCAGTTGGAGATGGAGCCATTCATCTAGCTTCAGCAGTGCCCCATTAGCAGTTGTTTTGTCCTCCATCTCACTGTCACTGCTATCATTACATATTCCATCCCCTGAATTAAATATAAAAGGTGCATTAACATTCCTCTATTATTTCCACTTACATACAAAAAACTGAACACTACTGTGTTACCAGCAATAAAACAAAATTTAAAAGGAAAGTGGGTTTAAAATGTAAACATTTGTAAAATCACTTTTTATCTTCTGCAAATACACCTCAATGAAAAGTCTCTGCTTCAGTTAGAACTCAAGTCTCCACACCCGCTGATGGCCCTGCTATGTAAGCGTCTGTGTTGATGTGATCTGACTCACTCGTGTACCTTCATCAATACCAACAAGCAAGTATCAAACTTTTGCCTGAAGCTGTTTGCAAAACCACACATTGCTCTACACTTTACTTCCTAGTAAAACAGCAGATTTAAACATCCATAAAGAAAAAAAATTAAACATATTATGGCTATTAAATAGGGCTGTCATTTTTGTAATTTTTTTTTTAAGTGCAACTGAATCAGCATAAACACTATTTTAAGAGTAACAGTTTAAGAGCAAGACAGGAAAGCTTCAAAAATAACTTGGACTCTTACTTTTATTCAAACTAGTATTACTAGAGAACTGGAAGAACAATAGCTACAGCCTTCCACTTAAATAAAAAATTCTATACATTCCCTATTACTTCTAGTTAATAGTATAGCTAATTGTCATTACAAGCTATCAGTAGAAAATAATCATTAAAAGGCACGTTTCAGCTGGAATTAACACAAATATTTGCCATTCTGATAGTTTCTATATTATTATTAATTTCGAATAATCTGCTTCAAAGTACAAACTAGTCTGTAGAAAAAACACATGTATTACACTTTTCAGCATTGCTATTGTCTTTAGACATTCTGTTTGTATTTTTTATTTCATTACAAACTACACTTCTGAGACTTCAGAACTAGGTAAGTGTATTTATGGATATGAATCTATAAGGATTCACAAAACTGAGACAATTTGTTACTGAGTCTATAAACTATTCTTGTACAGCTACAGGAACTATAGCTCTGTTGTTCTAAGAATTAGCAAATACACGCATTAAGGATTCTTGAAAAATAAGCCTTCCACATCACATAATAGTATATACCAATGGAAACATTCCAAATCCAAACCCCACTATACCTCGAAAGGATGAAGGTTCCTGCAAAGCATTACTTGGTAATCTCGCTGGTCCACAGAAGAGTGACACAGTGACAGGTGTTACAACAGAACAGCATCTGATATTTGCAATCCTGTGAGCTCTCGTCATCTCATCGTATATAAGCCAGTCTGTGGGGAGTGCCTGAACGGCTGCAGCTTGCCCATTTGCTGGAGGAATCTGTGCAAGAGCAAGTAAGACTAGGCTATTGTACCCTCTATTTGTAATTAAAATGAAATTTTAACATATTTCTTATGTATGTAGAAATAAATACATAAATTTTTGTATACGCATAAACTTACACACACAAATAAAAAGATCGAGAACTCAAATAGATTCACAAATTATCCTACCACCTTGAAACAAAATATTTTGCTTTAAAAAAGTATCTAAAAAAAAAAAACAGTTTCAGAGCAGAACTTCTTCCTGCTATTATAAGCAATGATTCTTACATCTTTAAAACAGTTTCATGACTAGGTTTTCTTACCACTTTGTCTCGTTCCATCTAGAAGAAGGACTAACTGAAATAAGTTTTGATGAAATAATACTGGAAAAATAAACCAATTCCAATTCTTTGTTCTACCAACTGCCAGGAAAAATATTTTCTAAAAACGTGGACATTCAATGCACCTGTTGTTTTTAAAGTACTGACAACTATGAAGAGACATTCCTAAAGCGTTTGATATAGTGCTCTTTTTTCATAGAATTACAGAATGCTTTGGGTTGGAAGGGACCTTTAGAGGTCATCTAGCCCTACCCCCCTGCAGCGAGCAGGGCCATCTTCAACTCGAGCAGGTTGCTCAGAGCCCCGTCCAACCTGGCCTTGAATGTTTCCAGGGACGGGGCCTCCACTGCTTCTTTGGGCAACCCGTCCCAGTGTTTCACCACCCTCGTGGTAAAAAATTTCTTTCTTGTATCTAATCTAAATCTCCCCTCTTTCAGCCTGAAGCCATCACCCCTTGTCCTATCACTGCATGCCTTTGTAAAAAGTCCCCCTCCAGCTCTCTTGCAGGCCCCTTCAGGTACTGGAACGCTGCTTTAAGGTCTCCCTGGAGCCTTCTCTTCTCCAGGCTGAACAGCCGCAGTGCTCTCACCCTCTCCTCAAAGCAGAGGTGCTCCAGCCCTTGGATCATCTTTTTGACCACTATAAATTCAAAGTGATTTTACCTTTTTATACTGAGGTTGACTAAGTACAGAGGTAGGATGGAGTCGCACTTTCTTCTCCTTTGGTCCAGTCAAAACCAGGCTTTCTCTGTCTGCATGCACTAGATTGGGATACATCCCAGCCACTAAGGCAGCTTTAACCACAGCCCAGTTTTCAGAGTTAGTATTAACATCTCTAATATCGGCTCCTCCTCTGGCTCTAACAAAACCTGAAGAAAGAAGAGGACAAAAATATGTTATATTTGCTTGTATTTAAGATCTACTTTTTTGCTTCTCAAAAGGAATTTGGGGGGAAAAAAAAAGTGAAATAAGCTACAAATTTATTGCATTTTTCACCACTGCCAACCTTCAACAGCACCAAGAAGAGCCCATTACACTGAACTCCTTCCTAATAATGGGTTTTATACTAACATAGAATAGAACTACTTTTTACAACACTGAGACATTTTCTGTGGAAACACTGTATTAGAATGTAAAAATCAAAAGGAAATGTATCTCACACTGAAAGCCAGTGGCATGTGGAACAACCAGGGCACTGTCAGTTAGATCAGCTGTTCCCCAGCCACACTCCCCCACTCCAGCATCTGCACCACGCCCAGAATGAAAATTTACTGGTTTGTTTCAAATTAAGGACAGGAAAGGACAGCAGTGAACACTATTCTTCTTACAATTTGTACACACTTGTACTAGGTATACACTTGACTCCAAAACTATGTTAAAATTTTTTCAAAGCTATTTACCTGAGGCTCTAAGCTGGCCAAGCAACTGTGTTCTCATTCCTACGATGATTTCCATCGTGGCTTGAGACAGAAAGTTCTTTTCACAGAAGGCTCTCTCCCAGCCATCACTGCGAGCCTTCTGCCACGCCTGTAAAGAATTTTTTTTTGTTTTTACATTTGCCTACTGATTTGGTTAGCTAAAATAACAAAAATGCACTTATTTACAAAAATGACATTTATGTCAATACAATGAAGGCAAAAACCACCCTGAGAGAACGGAAATGTATCAAACCAGATTTTTTTTTCTGGTTAACTACTAGATTCTCTTTACCTATCCCCTAAATTAATATAGTGATCATTATGTTATTATTGTAAGATCACTATATTAAGTTATTATAAAGATCATTATGTTAAGATCCTTATTTCAAGTTATCAGTGTAGCAAGATATAAAGCGGCACCTTGCTGGAATATTCAGAATTGAACCAGGTTTGAATACGTAAACAAAAAATCTGACAAAAAATATTCCCTCACAAATTTATGAGCCCAATATACAGGAAATCCACTAGGCAAAAATCAAGTTTGTTCTCTAAGGACTTAATCGTAGTCTATCATTCTACATCCAACTTGATTGGTACATCATTTACTTTGATATGTGATCTGTTGTCATTAGTACTCTTTCTGAAGATGAAATAATACCTGGAAAGCCCTGAGAAGCGCCATATGGTCACTAAACGTTCCTGCGGCAAAACGTTTTCTACACAGCATGGCTGCACGCTTCTGAGAGGCCAGCGTAGGTAGGACAAATGGGTCTCGATATGCAAGAGTGCAAGCAATAGTAAGAATAGGATCCAGGCACTTCAAAACTACAGCACACAACACCATTTTACCAAGGTGTGGCTCTACTGGTAATTCAGTGAGATGATAACCAAGTTCAGTCAGATCTTCCCAAGGGTCCATCGCATCTATTGTCTGTTTTTTTTTAAAAAAAAAAAAAAAAAAAAAGGAGGTGGGAGAGGGAAACTGGACTAAATTAATTTACAATAAAAGCAGAGAGGATGCGAGTACTGGCTATTAATTACACTTGTTCCCAAACGCCACAAAAGCAAGTCCAACTCTACACACTTTGAGATGAGATTTTTAAGTGCTCTCTTCCCTTAACATGGAAAAATACATCCACAGACACAAAATGAAAACAGACAACACACAAAAACTCAAAGCAACCTTAAGTAACTGAACAACAGCCTCAGTACAAACAAAACTCAGTACAACATGTTGCCACACCACAAACACAGAATCAAATACAATTCCCATCTAAATCTACTCCTCTGCTGACCTTAAGCATTTGCACAGCATTTCTCACAATTAAAGCTGGTGGAGGATCAGGAGCTTTCATAAGAAAGTCAACAATTGGACAGTTCACTGGAGCCAGAAGTTTTGTGTGTAAACAAAGCTCCTGCAAGTTAAAAAGCAAAAAAAGATTGTTAAGATTGTGGAAAAAAAACCCCACACACTTTTTTGGAGTTAATAGTATGGTTTCATGACAATACATTTTTTAAAAGTTAGAACTTATAACTGAGCGTGCACCTGAAGTGGCATTCTTAGAAGTTCTGGAGTCTGAAATTCCAACATATTCTGAAATCGGAGCCTGCTGAAGAGACGAAAACACACTCCGGGCTGACAGCGCCCAGCCCTTGAAAATAAAATGCACAAAATCATTGAAAATTGGAATTTATTTTTAAAAACAAAACAAAACAAAACAAAAACAACACACAGGCTTAGAATGGCAATGTAGAAGTAGGTCTAGGGAAAGGTAATTTTGTCATGAAGTGTAAGTCCCACATGCGAGGTAAGAGTTTTCCAGTACATGGATTATTTCTGATAGTATGGAAATTATTATTATAGTTTTACCCCAACACTGAAAGAACTGGAGAAACAAAAATAAGCCCTATCTAAAAACAAAGTGATGTGGGTTTTTTTGCTAACCTAAGATCAATCCAAATCTCAACTGTCCTTTGCTGCAAGAAATATAAGTCGTAAACTTCATTTCTTCCTCTTCACATCCCCCAAACAGTTGGAAGTTACTCTGGGAGTAAAAGGTAGAAGGAAGACCAAACAACTTGTAAATAATGGGACAGAGACAGCAAATGCTCACATTCACAGTCAGATTCCAGCAGGTTAATGCCAGTATCATATCACCAAACATAAGCATTTGTTGCTACATATCCTCTTAGCCCTCACCCAGTGATAGAAAGAATACGATAAAGGCCTGTTAAGTCATTAATAGTTTGGAGAAGGTGAATAAGGAATCAATACTCAACGTCTCATCTAACTCGGGGATGAAGGGGCATCAGCTGAAAACTAGCAATAGGCAGCCCTTTGCCCACAGATAACTTGTGAAACACCTCACTGGACCCTGTGGCTGCTAGTGCTACGTGGGAGAAAGAGGAAGGAGAACAAGTGCATGGAGGGAAAACAACCTAGACCTAATGTAAGCTTTGGGAAACGCCTGAGTGTCACTTCTCTGCAACTTGGGAAATGACTGCACAGAACAACGTGCTGACCCTTAGTTTTCTGCAGAGACTGAGCATAGGCCATGGTCCAACACTACACTGGACACTATGTTACTGGCTAGTAACATTACCCAGTGTGGCTGCTACTACGTTGTGCACTTTATCCTTAACAGTCTGGATGGTGGATATCTGCAAAGTAAAATTTAGTATGAAGCATTTATTACCTGCCTTTTCTCTGGATAGCACTGGCTTTTGAAATCCACACCATTTTTAGCATTGTAACACAACTCAGTGCATCAAAAGACTTCTATAAAAGCAAAGCAAGGAACATAAAACCAAGATTGAATAGGGTATATGAAATAAAAGTTATTATTTAAATCATCAACAGAAGTTCTCTAAAAAAAAATACTAAGCGCCAGCAGCTTCTGGCACAAAGGTATGTTTTCAAGTCCTTAGTTTCAACTGAATTTATGCCACCTTCTTTGCAGTATCTTTGTGCTACACAGTCTTCTAAATTACTGTTTTCTAGTGCATAGGTAATTTTAAGACAATAAGAGACACAGGTTGTGTTTTGTGGTATCACAAACCAAACAAAAATATGTTATTATATTGAAGTCTTCCTCTTTATCTCACTTGGAAATTATGTCCTTATTTCCCACATTTGATGCAAAATTACAAAAAAATTGTATTACCATAAGAACTCCAGAAATTGGGTGTGCGTATCTCCCGTGAAATCCCATTTTATTTTCTAAGCCATACACCTGGTCTTAAGCTGCCTCATTATGTTATCTAACTTTTCTTGAACAAGTCATTAGGGAATGGGCATTCAACACTTCAAAAATACAGACATATCAATCTATCAACCTGCAATAGCTTTTATAGGGTTTTTAAACAGCTAGCTATTTACAGTATTTGTCATTAAACAAATGGATATCAAAACTTCTCAGTGAGTTTTGTTGCTTGACATGCACTAGCTCTCAGCCTACTATGCAAAAAAAAAAACCAAAACAAAACAGTTCTCCAAAATTTATGTGTTATGGATTTTAAAATAATGCTAGGAAGTTTACTTCCCAAACAAAGTTTAAGCTAATCGTACCTCTTTCATCTTGCCTGAGTCAATAACAAATACCACATCATTGACTGTTATGCTGGTTTCTGCAATATTAGTAGAAAGAATCTGCAATTAAAAAAAAAACAAACACCCAACCTATAGTAACCGTAAAGTCAATTGACAAAATAGATCATATAGTATGTGACAAAGTCCTCTGATACTTGCTATTTTGCGGACGCCAGAAGGCGGACTTTTAAGCACCTTCTTCTGATCCGAAGTCTGCATATTTGAATGAAGCATGAAAACCTGGTATCTAACGCAAGACAAAGAGCATGTTTTAAGAATCTTCGAAAGAAACAAATCAAAACACAAGACAACTACAGAAACGACAGTTTTTACCTGTGAGCATTAGCAGCAAATCTCTTGTCATCAGAAAGAATACGGTCCCTCAGGCTAACTATCTCGTCATATCCAGGAAGAAATATTAAAATTGCTCCTAAAAAAGAAGTTGGTTTGCAGAGTTAAACAGAAAATTCACTTCAAATACATTTCAGTACTGCCTATACTAGCACTGGGAAGGTTTTACCTGTTTGGAATTACTGAAAGAAGCTGGATCCACAGCAATTTACTGGGAGTGTGCCTATATACCTACCGGCATCACAAGTATGACAAATGTTATAAAGCAAGTGCATAATCAGGTCCAGATCCACTTTTGCATCATCAAAACTGTGATGATAAGCTTTCAGTAGTTCTCTGTCCTCTGCACTAAGGTCACTACCACTTGTTTGGACCAAGGAACTTTCATCCAGATTTCCAAATTCCACTGAAGCACTAAAACATACAAACACACAGGCCATAGTCAAGGTTGTTTAGAGTTTGCATTCAGCCATCAATTCAAGATTACATCAAGACCAACAAGACTAGTCGTCCTGAATTTTAATTCTGAAGTGGAGCAGAACTGCATCTCCACAATACTATCACTGATTTAAGTGTTAACCCACCAAAGCGTTACTTTAATTTTACTATACTTCATTGAAACAAAACCACAAGCAAATGTGACAGAACTTGAAGTATAAAGACACCATTAATCTGTTAAGGAAAAATATTTAAAAGAATATTTAAAAATAAGTATTTAAAAGAAACGTATTTTCCAAAATCTTCTATACCATAACAGTTAAGCAGGTAGTACACTAAGAGAAACTGCACTAAGAGAAACTATAATAATACAGGTCTCTACAAAATTGTAACCAAACTATGATAACTGTATGTTAACAAAAAAAAACCCCAATTCTTAAATGGCCCAGTGTACATGTTACTCCTATAAAATTTCTTTAATATGGCCATCATGTACCAACAATATACAGATAAAAACCACACAAGAATAGATTTGTTTCCGCAATAAGCATCTGAAATTAGTAGTACATGGTATAGAATCTGCGTCTCCTCCACACATTTATTTAAGTTACTACAACCACATCCTGCCTAGATATATAATCCTGATAGGAATATCCATAGCAAGATGATAGATGCTAATAATATAAAAGAAGTCCTACACCACTAGAACTATATTTATCCTAGGAGTTATGCAAATGCAATCGCTATGATAATGAACAGAAATAAACTTTTTTTTTAGATAACTGTGTTTTCAAAACATTCATATTCTCAAATAAATCTTGCTATTTAAGCGAGATTTTAAAGCACAAAAAGTTTAAAAATGTTCTGATTAAAAGAAGACAAAACATAAATTTCCCTTTACCGTGTTACACAACTGTTTCTGCAGAGCAGTTATAGCTTACCTGTAGGACTCCAACAGGTCAACCACCTCTGTCTGTCCAAAGCGCTTCGCCCAGTCCAAAGCCATCCTGAAAAAGTTGCGTAAAGATCTTTATTAATTTCTCACTTCAAAAGATGCATATGAATAGCATATTACGCGAGGAGAGAGCTGACACCGCACTTTTCTACCAATTTCCGCACTACTGTTTAATCAGTGCTGCTACAGCTGGGTCTGCGACTTCCCATTTTAAAGTCCATAAACAGGCGTAACAGATACATGATTTTTAGACTCTTGCAAGTCTTTTACCAAGAACGAATCCCAGTTTGACACAGAAGTTCACATAAACATGCAGAAGGAAATGAGGAGGAAGAAAGTGCCATGCCTTCAGAAGCCACACACCAATGTGCCGAGACAAGCCATGCCTTTTTGCAGTACCCTTTACTAGCTCCTTTAACTCATCCCGAGAAGTCACAGCCCAGACGTTTTTCTCCAAAATGCACGCAAACATTGGGCTTTTTGATGTCTTATGGAAGTTGCCCCCCTCACAATGCAGTTCAGTCTGTTTTCCCTTTAAACCGCACTCCTCCCCAAGTTTTTCAAGTGGTAGTGCCAAATATCATACCCCTGGGAAAGATACCAATATGTATCTTTCCATATTACAATTATTTACTACAGTTCATGTTCATATGAAGACACAATTCATGGCCACAAAAATCTGAATTTTTACAGATTCATAAATATTTTTACATCATACAACTTTATTTACAGATATTACGCAGCAAACAGTTTTGCACCTGTAATACACTATTTTTAAATCCCATATAGGTTATTCTCTTAAAATAAGAATCAGCAAACATTTTGGGTCTAATTCAATCAATCCAGTGAGGACGATTCCAGTTTCATTTCTAACCAGTGTGTTAAATCAAACCTACTGAAACCAAAAGTGTGTATCCCACACTCAAGACTGTCTTCTGTAAATTCTAAATTGAATTCTTAATTAACAGTGTGATAAACAGGAGGTAGAAATTGTTTAGACTGTCAAAAACTATTAGTGCTTACAGAAGTCTGATAAGCTAGAAATTTCTATAGCATCTAATATGCTTTCTCATTCGTATATTGACAAATAAATCCATCTCTTTGCATTTACCAGCCATTGGATGACTTGCAGTGGATACTTGCTCCCATACTGATCAGTTGTTCTACTTGACTCAGAAAGCCTCTCCCTGAAGCAATCATTAGTGCAGTCGCGCTGGTTTCACTGTGCCTATAATCAACTGAAAAGTGAAAAAAAAAAAAGAATCAGCAAAACCCATATACATGTTGTTATTTTTTTCCTGTAAATGTAGTATGATTGTAACTTTGAAAACCTAGGCCAAAGAGAATTTGTCTCCTCACTCCACCCCACCAGTCAGTCCGTGTGAATTTAACTCTATTTCAGAAACATAACATCTGTCAGTACTTCAAAACAAGTACAACAACAAATAACTACAAAAATCATTAAGTTTGCTAACTCCATTCATTTTTTCAATAGGCATCAGAATTCAAAGGTAACAACCTTCAAAATTGGAGATAAAGTAGCCACAGAAATTCAAGTCACTTTGTGGTTGTTTATTTCTATGTAAAAGGATGAGAAACTTACCACTGACATTTTCGGTTAAAATGAGATGGAACACCTGAGCAAAGGAATCAATATCTTTATGCAACCAGATGTCAGAAAGACAAGAATCCATTTCTTTTATTAGCCATGGTTCAAGGCAATTCGCATCTTTTTCAGTCTGAAGAAAAAAACAATACTGAAAGATAAATCTGTTTTCAAAGAGTTGTCATTATTCTCACACACTAGACACAAAGAGTTTGAACAGTTAGTTTTCCAAGTAACATCCAGAAATACAGCATTCAGATATCAGTTAAAGCATTTCTTGTATCATATCCAAGTACTTTAACAACAGCAGTACAGTCATTTGATCTAAACAAGTTATGTACAACTGAAAAGCACACTTTAAGAGTAGTTCATGCTAACAAAAAAAAATCGTGTTTTCAAATACATTGATATCCCTCTAGAAACTCCATAGGAGTAGTATCTTTAGAAAACAGTTTTTAATTGGGTAGTAATAATATAATGCAGATTTAAACATCTCTTCCAACAAAAGGAAAAGCTTACCTGTTGATTAAATACTGTGTCACCACCATCATCCAACAGATTATACTCTTCAGTTGCACTTGGGACAGATCTCTGCCTCTGAGATTCCAGTTTGCTATTATTTTCTTGAGCAGAACACCACTCAGTAAGAGTGCTTTGCTGTTTTTCTTCTAGAATGCATAAAGTATTTCCAATAAATGTTTTACAGTCAATTATCCATTGTTTTCAGCTACAAAAAATTATTCTAGCAAGTCAAACTTTCACCTATTCAATCTCTTTTACGGAATCTAGAACGCTCTTACCAGTCCAATGTAAATCCCATAAGTAAGGGCACCCAAAGTTCACCATTGCAAACATCTGCTGTAAGAACAAGGTAAAACATACCCTTTGGGTGCTTAAGCCCCTAAGTCTCCAGTATTCCATCTTACAGCGTTCAAATGTGCTTCCTAAGTAAATAATTTCTACACAATTCTCAGTCCAGATCTTTCTCCAGAAGTGAAACACTGAAGAGAAGGGATATAGATAGCTCCTGCATGTGAAAACTAATTTCTTTGTACAAGTAGAAGAAACATTAAAAGACACCAGTGCCTTAACTGAACTTTTCTATCCACAGTGATCAGAGTCAAGCACCAGGATAAACATACATTTAGGATTTTATGTTACACCTTTGGATTTTGCCTTTTTTTTTTTTTTTTTGGGGGGGGGGGTGGGACGGGACATAGTGTTTGGTTTTTTTTAAATACACACTAGGATCACTGCTTTCAGTCGTCAGGAAAACTTCTCAAAACAATATATCTACTTAATCAATTGAAAAACAACTGTATGAAGTTCAAGTATGTTTATGCTTCTGGGCTACATACACGAAATACATCCATGTCTGAAGAACGCAGTGAAAAATGTTACTGATAAGAACCATTTCCATGCAAGATGTGCAAAATCCTGCCCTCTTTAATGGCTGCACTTTAATTTGCACCCAAAAGTCAGCTCTATCCCAGCTGAAACCAGGACAACACAGTATGTTCTGCAAAGCCCCCAGTCACATGCAATTCTACTCCATAATAATTAGGAAAAACAGAGCATTTATCAGCCATAAGCAAAAAGCATGCAACCACTGAAAGACAGTGAAAATATATTATTTTAAAGTTACACAAGCTACTTGAATAATGTAAACACTGAGAGCTAAAAGATACTCGCTGCCATCTAATCATGTCTCATTTAATATTCTGACTTTGAAAATCTAACAGAATCATCATATTTAGCTGTTCACTCAATGAGATCCACTGCCAATCCTAATAGTTAACAAGTCCACAAACCTCGCTGCTTCTCTTTTTTGTACTTTACCATCTCTTTGTTTGTATACCCAGTGCTTCGTAAAACATCCTCCAGAAACATCTCTTTAACTTCAAAAGGTCTTCCTTGTACTGAAAGCACACATAATTAATACAATATTAGATATTCCCTAGCTTCATTTATAATCTTAATTTCAGAAAAGCATTTTTGAAGACACAAAAAGTGAATTAAACATTATTAGGGCCTGATTTAAGGAATTACTGCTTTCCTTGAAAAGTCTTGTAAGTCTATCTTCATTGGGGTTTATTTTCTCAAAATTACTGGGCCAGTAAACTCAACAACACTTCAAAAGTGAAATGCCAGCTGGGTACATTGTTTCTCATTAACCTCTTCAATTCTATTGAGTGTTACAGCAAGAGATGCTCCTAAGATTCACAGTTATTAATTGCAATTTTATCCAAATGAGAAAAAGAAAAGAGCCATTTTTGTTTAGGGTTCCAAAAAAGAATTCACTGTGTAAACCTGCCACCTGGATTACAAAATATAACAGCAATTAATACAGCTTTAGTGCAAGATCCCACAAGCAGATTCCCACCTTTACATTAAACCACTTTTCTTCCATGAGAAGTATACCAGGAGAAGGACTTCTCTCAACTTTCGCAATCACTTCAGCCAGATTTGGCTTTTTTTACTGAATACTTGCTGATAAATGAGACACTCCAATGGTATTTATCTCCTAAATAATCTACCCTGAATTCTTTTTGAATATCACTGTTTTATAGACCTTATGTATGGATATTAAAGGAGGGGTTTTTTCACAGGAAGTATTAACATTTCTAGATCTTGATTTCTGGTACCTTAGCAGACATTTGCCACAGCTGAGGTTAAATCACCTAGGACTTATCTTCAGAAAGAACAAGCTACATTTCATATATTTTTAGAAGCTGTCATGGAGGAAGTCTTCCAACACGGATCACAAACTCTGTACCACAGGAACCCACAACCACAAAATGTTGGTTTCTGTGGTCAGGATTTTGTCAGCTATATTGTTGAAGGAGGATCAAATCTTTTTCACAGCATTAACAGACAAAGTATCTAAACTCTCTTCTTTTAATTCTTAAATTCTCGAAAGTGAAAAATGGAAAGTATCTCTTCAATTGTGATTAGCCTATGAAGACGAGTATATGATAATGGTATAACCACTGAGGTAAACGGGAGAAAGAGACTGTCATCGGCATTTCCTGAATAAACATATTGATCGAAACAAACAGGAAGCTACAAGAAGAGTAAACTGGAAAGCTACGCAACAATTACAGGCGAGGTTTCTTCCTTCCAAAAAAAAATCTGGAAAACACTGAAATCGTGTGTAATTTCCAGATTCCTGCCTCCAACAAGCTGCAAGCCTTACTTTTCTAGGCAGCAATTAGGAACGAAGAACTAAACACTTGTATCTGTAAAAAAATAGATGTCTTATCAGGAACATTCACTGAAATAAACTGACAACTTGCAGAGAAGATACTAAAGAGAGTGATCCAACCCATGTCCTGGGACTGTCAAGTTTCTTAAAAAAAAGCTGACATACAGACAGCCTACTTGACTGCTCTGAAAAGAAAGCATTTCTCTTAAAAGCATCTTTTCAAAACATTATACTCGGATATCATTGTTGAAAAAGGAAGAGGACTGCAAGGTGCCAGAGGAGGTCAGTCATGCAGAGAACTTGCAGGCCAGGAGTGTGACGGGGTGAGGGGGAAAGCATCTCCCACGCATCTGTGTTTTACCTCTACTAAAGGTCAGTCCAAATGAAATTACAACAGCAATAACAATAACTTTTCTTTGCATCTGAATGTAACCTAACTGCGGATTACTGAGTCTGAACATAAACTAATACAAACTGCCATGTCTTTTCTCAACGTTTACCTAGATCAACAGTTAGTAACTTCCTTTAAAATAAAGAACCATGTGATTAAAACACGAATACCCAATTTGCCTAGGACTGTAATACTGAAGTGACCAGGTGGACTTATCTGTGTTTTATCTGGTAACCAGTAGCAAACTTGGTGATGCCTGAAGAGTAGAACCTACCAGAACGAATTAATATATATCACTCTCTTGCAGATCCTAGAGCCAGGACATCCCTGCACTTACAGAACTCCCTGGGATAAAAACACTCTGAAGCAGATGCAAATAGTTAAGA